>NC_045428.1:271546606-271905606 GCF_902635505.1 Sarcophilus harrisii
GTATTTACTCAACCAATCCAATTGATATTTTTCCAATTGCTTAGATCTGACTTTATTTGTGTGGAAAGTATTTTGTAGTTTTGCTCCTATAATTCCTGGCTTTCCTTTAGCAGATATATTCCCAAATATTTTATACTATTGCCAGTTATTTTAAATGGAATTTCTCTTTGTATCTCTTGCTGTTGGATTTTGTTTGTGATGTATAAAAATGCTGCGGATTTATGTGGGTTTATTTTGTATCCTGCAATTTTGCTAAAGTTGTGGATTATTTCTAAGAGCTTTTTAGTAGAATTTCTGGGGTTCACTAAGTATACCATCATATCATCTGCAAAAAATGATAATTTGGTTTCCGTATTACCTACTCTAATTCCTTTCATCTCTTTTTCATCTCTTATTACCAAAGCTAGCACTTCTAATACAATATTGAATAGTAACAGTGATAGTGGGCAACCGTTTTTTCATTGCTGATCTTATTGGAAATGGCTCCAGTTTATCTTCATTACATATGATGCTTACTGATGGTTTTAAATAGATGTTTCTGACTCTCCATTCAGGACATTCCTGAAAAGTCCATTCATTCCTATACTCTCCAGTGTTTTTGATAGGAATGGGTGTTGGATTTTATAAAATGCTTTTTCTATATCTATTGAGATGATCATATGGTTTTTGTTAATTTGGTTATTGATATAGTCAATTATGCTTATAGTTTTCCTAATATTGAACCAGCCCTGCATTCCTGGTATAAATCCTACTTGGTCATGCTGTATTATGTTTGGAATGATTTTTTGTAATCTCTTTGCTAATATTTTATTTAAAATTTTTGCACTAATATTCATTAGGGAGATTGGTCTATATTTTTTTCAGTATATCTTCCTTTTCTTCCCCCATCCATTCCCCCCCTTTTTTTAATACTGCCCCTACAACCACTCTTCCTCTCTATTCTGCACCTTCAAATAAAAGATTCCCTTTATAAAAAAAAAAAATTCAGTCAAACAACTTACTTATTTGTTTCTAGAAATCTGTGTATCATTTTATATCTATAGTAATCCATCTGTTCTCTACCATAAGACAGGGGGAACATTCTTTGTCATCAGTCTTCTGATATCATGATAATTGATCAATATGATCACTTGGATTATATTAGATAGAATTCTTAAGTCTTTCAAAGTTGTTTTTATTTACAATACCGAGTTCATTTCATAATTTTTTTGGTTCTGATTATTTTATTTTGCGCGAGTTCATACAAGTCTTCCCATTGAACACAGTGATATTCTATAACACAGAATGTACAGTTTTCAAGGACGACTAGCATCTCTAGTGTGAGATATGAGGTAGTTTTTGAATACCATTTTACACTCATATCTCATCTGTGGCTATAGCACACACAGCAGCTACACCCAGTAAATTGGTCAAGTCAGCCCAGGGTGAGGTTAACCAAGTGAAACCTGTTGGCAATTTAAGGGGGTGTCTACCCCAAATATATGGAGACTTCCCCTTGCAGAACAGAAAGATGAAAATAATGTCTTCTCTTAGTCATGAAGGTAGCTAAAGCAGAACCTATGGAGCATTTAGCACTCAGACATCAGACACCAATGCCATTGACAGCCTCCTGACCAGCACCAGTCATTCTGTGTTTTGTCTTGTCACTGAATGTCAATGAGTTTAGAAGAGAATGAGACTGACAACTATGTACAACTTTATCTTACTGAAAACCAATTCATATACAAGTCAAGATATCATCCTGTGATGTTATTTGTCTTCTTCAAAACAAAGGGTAAACATCAACTTTATAATATTCATATACCATCAGCAATCCTTCACCCCCACAATAGAAACTTTGTTGATAGTTATTTGCTAAAATAAAATAATTCAGCTATAAATATTTTTGTATATATAGGTCTTTTCCCTCTCTTTTGAGCTTTTATGTTAATGTATCTACATAAAAGATCATATTTCATATATATATGTATATGCTATATATATAATACTGGTATCTTTGGGTAAATGGGCACACACAATTTAGTGATTTTGTCAATATACTTCCAAATCACATTTGGTTAGCCAAATTTACATCTCTATCAATAGTGTATTAATGTCATGGTATTTTTATAGCCCCACTAACAATTTTAATTTTTCATAATTATCATATTTGTCAATTAGGAGGTATAAGGTACATTGTCTAAATTGAATTTCCTTTACTTCAAATAAAAACACTTTCAAATATACAAATTAAGTCAAAAGTTATAAACTTAAAATACCATAGAAACTTTAGAGTAAAATTCCCCATCCTTTGCAACAAATTATAGCACAGAAGGATAAAGGAGAATTGGAGAAACTCAGCGGTTCTAGCACTTTCTCTCTAGATCTATGGGGGGAAATTCTCCATAGGTTTCCTTCAGCAGGCAGAGAGGTGAGCAAAGGACGCTCTAACTACATCAATGCTCCTTATCAATTACCAGCCAAAACTATTCAGCTGCTGATGCTATTTTCTCCTTTACTTCTTCCAGTGCTAGTAACAGACTATTTTCTCATTTATCAAATGTTCTATTCTTTAAGAACTTCCACTGCTATGTAAATACCATCCTCTTTGCCTCAAAAATTAAGCCATCTGCTTACCCCCCCAATCTTTTTCAGGGTTGTAAAGATTACAAATCTTAGGATTCCTACCAAGGGATTCTACTGTTACCCTGCTCATGGAGTAGCAGATTTGATTACCTGTTATAGTTGTAACCACATTTCTGTTTTTATCATAATTAAAAGATATTTATCTATGAAAGACAATAAGCAAAGATTATGAAAGAATTAAAGTAATCCAAATGTCCATGGAAGGAGATGTGGTAGAAAAGCAAACTGCAAGACATTGTAAATAAGGAATTGTGAAGAATTGTGCAGGAGAAGCAATATAAAAAAATGAGTTATAAAACTGGGGGGGGGGGGAAGAGATCTATGGAGAGGAGGAATAACCAGTAATATCTCTCAACATTTTTGAATGGATCTACCTTGCAGGATTTATGGTTGGTGAAGTCACAAAGAGCTCTTTACAAAATATCTTATTGGGATGAGATCACAGATCCATTTAAGTATCAAAGCAATAGATCCTCAAAAATGTAGAGTAGGACTATAGTTTGGGAATTCACTAAAGATCTTTGTAGCAACTGGAAAATGGACTGTTTTGTCAAGATAGAATCAAAATCTTTGAGTTCAAAATAAAGAAACTCCCTATATCATTCACTTTAGCAATCATTGCTCCTTATAGTCATAGAGTTGCCTAAATAAGAAACAGCACTACAATAACAATAAAAATTGTGTCTCACAAATATACCAATCCATTAAATATATGCTGAATTTAAAAACCTTTCTACAAAATCACATTCATTCAAGATGAGAAAAAAATATTAAAAAAAAAAAAAAAAGGCTGGTTCAGGGGGAGGGGGAGGATCAGGGAAAAGGAAACATTAAAATGTCTGTCATAGATATAAAGTTTAACTGTGAAATATTCAAGAAAGCAGGCCCACATTCCTCTTCCTTTCCCTTTTACTTTCCTTCTAACTAACTAAATAAAGCTCCTCTCAGACTTATAGGCCCAAACACACTCCTCTATAGCTTCCAGCTGTTTTTCTACTGTTGAAAACTAAAGCTACACACATGTTTCTCATGTCCATCTATTAAAAATGATTTTCTTAAAAAAGAGCATTTTGTTAAAAATCCATTTAAAACCAGTAGCATTCAACTTCACTTATCTGTAGTGCAGCCAAACATGACCCACATGGGCCTGGATAGATCCATGTAATTGTCCTCCTTAAGTGTCAAAGTGATGAGCACCACAGGACCTGCAACTGCTGACATTTCTTTTAAGCAGATGACATTTTAAAAGGATGCTGGGCTATCCTTTTATTTCTGCATCAGATAAATATGCTGCTGACTGCCTCTGAAATGTCCTGAAACCTGGAAAATGTAAGAAAATGGTGGGCATTGTAGCTAAAAGCTTTGCTCCTAATAGAAAAGGGGGAGGAGGGGAATCCAAGGTTAAACATACAAAAGGTCATTTTATTTAAGAGCAGCTGATTTGCCTTTTAGGTCCACTTTGGTGGTTATTGAAAATGTTAAAGGAAGAGAAAAAATGCTAACGCTTTCCAATAGAGGAAAAAAAGGCATTAAAAATTCTCAAGGGGCTCTTTATCCCCTTCTCCAATTGTATTTAGGAGTGTTGTAGAGGAAGTTGCTGATTATAATATCCAATGGGACTTTCAGGCTTGGCAGTACAGGTAATGAGTTCATTGAATTTGGTATTTAAAATAAATACTTCTTTTTTTGCATTTCTTTTTCAAAGGTGTGGGAATTTTTGTTTCAGTTTTGTGGAAATGCTATTCCGATGCCTCACTACAACATAGAAGTGACCTTGGGCACCAAAGGTTATGACAATTGAATATGGAGAAGGGCACATTCTGCAAGGTTGGAAATGCTGAAAAGAGTCTTTTATTGAAGAATAAGCCTAGCTTGGTTTATCAGAGTAAGTTCGGCAGAAAATTGGCCTTTAGATGATATTTTATCATCCATAACAACTCATCTACTAAGGCATGGAGGCATTGCAAAATGTGTTGGTGGAAGTTTGAAATACAGGTCCTGAAAAATTGAAGTATATAAAAGGAAAAGCTAAAGTAAAGTGTCTTGTCCAAACTCACAGACATTAGTAGCAAAAAAGGGCTGAGATTAAAAATCAGAGTGGGCATATCAAGTCATCCTCCTGTCCCTCCCCCAGGATTGATGCTCTCTCCCTTTTCTCCTTTTGAAGAACAAACTACAGATTCCTTCCTAGTTATTCCATTCCTCACCTCAGAAGCCTAAATTTTTAAATTCATTATCATCTTATATAAAAGCTCTCATTTGTTTATATGTAACATTTGGGAAATTTTGGACTTTCTATCAGAGTAAGGCTTTTGCAAACACTTGTCTAGCTGATAAAAGGATACTTGGTCTAGAAATGTCCAGAAATCAGGTAGGGGGGAGCCATTGTGGATAATACCTGCCTAGTAAAAGCCAGGTAAACTTGAGAGTTGGGAAGTTTTCCAGAAATGGTACCACACTAAAATTTTTTTTTTACTTTCTCCCCAAAGACTTTCTGAAACACAATTGAAGAAAAGGTCTAAGTACAACTTCAATGCAAATCATTCTAAATAGACATAATCACTGCCTTTTTCTATACTCTGAAGTCAGAGAGTAAAAGGGAATGTGCCAGGCAGTGTGCTAAGCAATTTTTATAAATATTATCTCACTTGATGCTCACAACCATTTTGCAAGATAAATGCTGAAACTCAGAGAGTTAAGTGCTATATGTAAATTTATATATATATATATATATATATATATATATATATATATATATATATATATATATTAGATAAAGATATTTAGGAAACTACCAGAATAAAAAAAAAAAAACTTAAATTGGAAAAAAGTTATCAAAGGATGAGATAGAAAATAGAAGCAAAAAATAAATTAAAAACTGTGAAGATCGTGTATTTTTAAATCAGCAGGAGTCAGGAATTCAGGTTAGGGGAAAATCATCAGTCTTTATTCTCAGTGAAGAAGAATCGAAGGTGGAGGAGAATCGGCGATGGCAATGTATGCAGCTGAGTCAAGAAGCTAGCTCGACCAGCAGCCACACAACCAGCAGCTCGGATTCTCGAACCCAGGCCCAATCTCTCCCAGCTTCTCTTCCTGTCTCTCTCTCTGCCTCCACCCACCAAAATCATCATTTCCTATACAACACATCAGGACGCACAGAGAGGGGAGGGACCTTCTTTCCCAATCATGTATATTTGTTAGCCCAATTACTTTTAAGCCTCACGTACTTGGGCCCCCGTGCATCAACTCAAACCTCAGCCCATTACATCTCCCTTTTCTTTTTATTTTAGAACACAGGTGGTCATGCCATCCCCTGACTCCACAGGAGGTCAGAGCCCCAAGGGAGGGTCACAGCTTCCCTAACTTCCTCAGGGAAGGAGGTGAAAGCACCGAAAAGGAGGGGTCACACCCCCGACTTCCAGGAAGGAGATGAAAAGCACCAAAAGGAAATGGGGTTGCCAGGGGTTTCTGGGCTGAAGGGTCTTATTATGCACAAACCCACAAAGGGAGGAACCAAAACATAGCAAAACGCAGAGGCTATTAGGATGACCCTCCCCCAGTCACAGTCTCGTGTGGGAACAAACATGAATTTACCACCAAGTAGCGGAATACAAACAAAAAACAACATGGTGTTGGAAAAGATCACCAGAAGTCCTAGAAGGAGGGTAAAACAACGCCAAACACCTTCTTCAGCAGCCAAAGATAGTCCAAAACCAATCTATTCATTTTCCCACATGTCCCCCTGAGTTTTTGAAGTTCTGCAAAGTCTTTTATGGAGGAACCAATGATTCCAGCAGATTTTAAGTCCTGTAACAGTCTTATCATTTCTCAGAGAATCCAATGATTCCTGAGACTTTTCAAGTCCCATGTCACAGAGAATCCAATGATTCCTGAGAGTTTTCAAGTCCGACAGTCTTTGATGTCCATGAGTCAAACACCATAACTGCCACGCTCTTCAATGGTGGAAATCAGCAACAAAACCACCCCAATATTTTTGGGTCTTCCTTGTTTCGGGTCTGCTCCGTTCTCTGCGATGGACAAGGCGTATTGGCTTTGGCACCCATCTGATTCCTTCTCCACCTGTAGAGACAAGCAAACCCTTCCCCAAAGCAGTTAGGCCTATCTGACCCTTTTCCATTCACCACTTTCTGGGTCTCCACATCACCTGGCAATTATCTAAAGATAGTGGGCTTTGCCTGACACTGACCTTCCAGTGGGTTATAAACCTTCTGCCGGAGCCAGTGCATCTTTGTCAAAATCAAAAGTTAATAGTATAAAGAGCTAGATTTAGAAGTTCTTAGGGTTACCTGTGGCTCCCCCTTTCTTTTGTTTTGGAGGAGCGTCTTAATATTTGTTTCTCCCTCTACTAGCCTTCCTTGAGGATTAAAAGGTATGCCCCGTGTGTAAAATCTTTACTTGCACAAAAAGTGTGCAAAATGTTTAAGTATAAGCAGGAACCAACGTCTGTTTTATTGTTGTGGCCCCCATAATGGCAAAAAGCTTTAGCGGAATTCAGTGACCATGGGCTGTTCTTTTTGCATTTTTTGGCATTGCAAAAGTGAACCCGAAAGGGTCTACCACAACATGCATGAAAGACAGACGACCAAAAGATTTATAATGGGTCACATCCATTTGCCAGATTTCATTGGGTCTCAAACCACAAGGGTTCTTCCCTGAGGCAGGTAGGAGTGTGGAAAGGAAGGCAAGCCGTACAGGCTTTTTACTATGCTCCAGCTTCCCTCTTGTTATTCCAAATTGTAAACGTAAAGCTACAGCCTGATGATATTTAGAATGAGATGCCTGAGCTTCTTGGAACAAAGGGATTGACCAACATAGTTAGAATCTGCCTTTTGAATTGCCATCAAAATGGGACCTGGGTCCATATGAGAATGGACATGTAATATATAGATCTTACCTGATGTTTTTCACTTGCTCGGTTTTTTAAAGAGCTGATATATTGGGCTGAAATTTATTTCGGCAATTTTTTGTACCACACCACGAATAGGCCGAATCAGATATTATTTTGTGTCTCCTGGATAAAAGTAAGAGCTAGAATGATCACGCAACCCATTCTGTGAGGGACTGAAAGGAGTTCACTACTCTTTAATAGTTAGATCATGAGAGTCACACACAAATATTATGTTTGGAGATCCGTGAAGATAGTTTCCTTGAAGAGGAACTTTAGAAACTTTTTTCAAGAGTCCATCGCCAATTTGTAAAGTCTAGTACTTTTAATGGAGACCCATGTAAAAAAATTTGGACCCTAAAAAATTTGCCACTTGGGATGGTCTCCCAACACAAAATTGTGTATTGGATAAAATTATATTTGTCAGGTCTTGTCCCAGATAATTGTACTGCCATTAGTGGCCTTTAATAAAATTCACCACAAGACTGGGTAGGAGTAAGGCTTTGTTCTGTTGGCCGGGAGGTTCACCCACTCTATCCACTTGTTCCTTGATGGGACTGCTGTGGGTGCCTCTTGTGTGGCAAAAACTAGTATCTCCAAGGGTTTTTTGAGTGAATCTTTCAAACATTGAAAAGCCAGTTCAACTTCTCTCAAAACCTCTTGAGCTTTTTTGTAAGCTGGCGGGTTGAATTTAAAGCATGCCCCCTTAAATGTCATATAACAGTTGTAACTGATAGGTACTAAACCAACACTGGTCGCATCCATTGGATATTCTCATCAATTTCAAAAACACAATGTGTTTGCTTTTCTGTTCTTAAGGAAGTTTTAACGAAAATTTAGGGATACTTCCAAACCAAATATTGAAAAGGAGCATGCAATTTTTTTCTGGTGCTATGTATAATTTGTAATTCCTTAGTGTTTCTATGGTCTTTGTAGACATGCCTCTAAATTTGTTCTCAGGTGCACATCCCAAAAAATGTCATCCATGTAATGTAATAGATAACTTTTAAATGCTTTTCTTACTACAAGAGAGAGCAACATACATTTGACACATAGTAGGGCTGTTTTTCATTCCTGTGGCAAAACGTCCATTCATTCTTTTATAAGGCTCAGCTGTTAACGTGGCACTGAAAAGGCAAAACGTTTCATATCCTCCTTATCCAGAGGGATAGAATAGAAACAATCCTTAATATCTATGACCCAAAGAGGCCATTCTTAGGCCTGAGTAGGGATGGAAGTCCAGGGCGAAGAGTTCCCATGTTTCCATCTGTTCATTCACTTTTCTTTTGTTAACATCCTCCATTTTCCAGATTTTTTTTCCAACAAACACTGGGGAATTCCAAGGACTTAGAGAAGGTTTTATGCCCTTTGGTCAAGGTCCTGTACTATATCAATAACCTGAATTTTTCTTTATTTAAGGGCCACTGCTCTATCCAAAATTTGGTGTATCATTTCCCATTGGATAGAACAGGTGAAAGTGTTGGAGGCTTTCAACAGCAGCCCTGCTTAAAACCCGAAGTATCAAACCCAATTGTGTAAAATGTCTCTTCCCACAGATTGATGGGGATTTTTAACTAAAAAGGAGTAAAAACCCTGTTTTGCCTTCAAAAGTCCATCTCATAGGGCAGCACTAACTTAGCTGCTATTGATCCTCCCACACCAAACATGTGGGTGCTTTTAACTTTGGCCAGTGACGCCGCTGGACTTAAACCGTCCGATCTGCATCAGTTTACCAACCTTCCAATGGAAGGTCATTTATATAGATTGTGAGCATAAGTCGGTCAGTTGTTACAGCTGCTGTCCAGTAAACTGCTGGATTTTGTGATCTGGAATCAGAATCTGGGGACATCACCAGGCTGCTTATTAGATTCTGTATGAGAAACCTGATTACTATTTTCCTGGGTGATAAGTCACACCTGCCTGTTTGATGATATTTCCACATTCCCCAGTTTCCCCACGCATTGGATGGACACGTTTTGTACATACCCCAGGAGGTAAAATGGTCAAGCCTACTGTGCCTGGAGGCAAGGGATCCAGGCTGGAGAGGAACAGATTTCACCTCCAGGGGGATCTCGTGCCAGCTGCATACAACTCATTCTCCCCATGTAATCCCTTTCTCCCATCAGGTTGCTTCCCTGGCTGATTGATTGTGTAATCCCTTTCTGCCATCAATGGCTTCCGCTGATTGGTCAAAAGGGGGTGTGGCCGTCAGGCACTCTTGGGCACCATTGGCTGCCATCATGCCCGGGTTTTTGCCGGGGCCCGGGCTGGGGCCCTCATCCGTTTCCCTAACTGCCCAACTGAGGCCCAATGGAAGCCTCTGTTGCATTTTGGACATGGATACTGGGTCTTATTTCCCACCCTGTTTTCTCACTCTGCCTCTATACCCATTGAGCTTTCGATGCCCTACTTTTACCACACGGCATTGAGTTCTCTGAAGTCCCTTGCCGGAAGGGACCCTGTCACCCATGTTACTTGGGGAAGTTGCATCATAGTTGGCTATAAAAGGATTTGTACCCACTGTGGCACAGCATCTTATGAACGCCTCTAAAGTTACATCCGGCAGTCCTAGTATAATCCTTCTACACCTCATTAGTTTTTCCCAAAGGTTGCCTTATTAAAACATCTGTTGGGATGGATTTTCCCATTAGTTCTTGGATAGCAGTCTGCAAACATCCCACAAAGCAGCAAAGGGTCATCTGGCTTCTTATTTTTTTGGGAAGGCCTCACCTTTGTCTTTTTTATTGTGAATCAGCCCATGCTTTGATAGATTAGCAGCAATTTGCTCATATGCTCACAAAATTAATCTGTGCTGTGACGTTCGCATATGGACCTATACCTTGTAGTAGGTCATAGGTAATTGTAGCATGAACAGCATTTTGACTATTTTGTTGGGCTTGTATCCTACAGAGCTCACTATATTCAGAAAGCCACATGTAATTTTGTCTAGGTTCTAGGCATACCCTTGCTATAGATTTCCAGTCATCAGGAGTCAAGATTTCAAAAGCCAAATTCTGTAACAGCATCTTAACATAAGCTGATGTAGCCCCATAAAGAGTGCAAGCCTTTTAAGATCTTTTAATGATTTCTATGTTAAAGGGGCATATCTTGGACTTTGTTGACCTGAGGCATTAGACTGGGAAATTACAGGACAGATAAGTGGCTGAAGCTCCTGGATGTCCACGCCCTTTCTTTGGCCTCATTAAGCCCCTTTCAGCCTACTCAAAATTGGATACTGGGGATGCTGGGGAGGTGCTGGTGCTGTCACTGCCCCCCACTGCTCCTCCTCCTCCACCCTGGAGGGTGGAGTTGGTGAGGAGAGTCCAATCACTTGCTCCTGGGTGGGGCTGAAGCTGCCTCCTGAGGGGAAGGTCACCACACCCTTGCTCACTTAAGTCTCCATGCCCTGGGGATATGGTCATTAATCTCTTCATTGTCTTCCTCCTTAATATCATGGCTAATTTGAGAAGGAGTAGAAGGAGCCACTGGTTTTTTCTTTCTTCTAGGGATAGGTTTTCTTAGTGCTAACTGAAATATATTGTATAAATAAAATGCCTCGATGGAAATTGAATGAGGACCACATTCTCTGAAATGCATGGACATCTCTTGTCCAAGCTGGGACCAGTTATCTCAAGAGATTTGCTCCTCCTCTATGAACCAAGGGGAGATGCAATTTAATATACCCACAAATCTTGCTATCTGTTCCCAAGTTATAAGTAACCCATGTATTTCTATCAGCTTATGCATGCTTTCTATAGCACCACTCTTGGGTGGGGTTGGGGGCGGGGATGAAGAGTCTTTAGCTAGCATTTGTCCCATTTTAGCCAAAAAAAAAGATTACTGGTTTAGTTTTTAAGAAAATAAGTTCCTTATTTGTCTATTAACAATACTCACCCAAGTTCCTGGTCACCGGAGACTTCTTCAGTCCTTGGTTCCCACCGTTGGGTGCCAAATGTGAAGATCGTGTATTTTTAAATCAGCAGGAGTCAGGAATTCAGGTTAGGGGTAAATCGTCAGTCTTTATTCTCAGTGAAGAAGGATCGAAGGTGGAAGAGAATCGGCAATGGCAATGTATGCAGCTGAGTCAAGAAGCTAGCTCAACCAGCAGCCACACAAGCAGCAGCTCGGATTCTGGAACCCAGGCCCAATCTCTCCCAGCTTCTCTTTCTGTCTCTCTCTCTGCCTCCACCCACCAAAATCGTCATTTCCTATACAACACATCAGAACTTGCACGGAGAATGGGCAGGGACCATTCTCTATCCAATCATGTATATTAATAGAGTATAGCTCAATTACTATTTAGCCTCACGTACTTGGGACCTCAGTGCATCAACTCAAACCTCAGCCCATTACAAGAAACAAGTTGGAAAAATGACTTCCATTATGATGAAGGGTAAAAAATCCCAAATAGAAATTGAAGAACTTGAAATCGGTAACATTTATAAAATTTCAGAATCATTTAGAACATTAGAAATAATCCAGTATAGTACTCTTATTTTACATATTTAAAAAACAATGATAACCCTGGTCCATGAAAGATTAAGTGACTCCTGAAATCATAAACACTTGTAAGAAAAGCAAGATTTCTGGCTATGTCAGTATTCTTCCCAATATTCATGCTGCCTACTCATTTGATCCTTAGAGACTGAAAAAATATATCAGAAAACAAGCTCTTAGCCACAATGTGACTTTTTGATAAAATAAAACTTGAAATATTGAAGACTGCCTTCTAGGAAAAAGGTTGCTCCAAACTTTCAGAATACCAAGAAATCAGCCTATAGCAATAGAGAAGGATGTTTACTAGGATGATGCAATACAACCAAAAATGGAACTCTGGTCCTTCAAGGCTTTCCAATTTTGATAAAGAAGAACACATCACTGACATATTGATGGGAGTTGAATAATACCAGGTTTTGGTAGCAAGAAGTAATATCAGAAGAGAGCCTGAATTTCATTTAAACAGTCTGGAAGTCTAGCTATTCAAAGAGGCCAGCAGGGAGGAGTACAGAGGGGATCATTTTGACCTTAGTTGTGCCTGTTATTCTTAAGTAGGCCTTTTGTCCCTTGTCAAATACTTCACATAGACAATATCATTATGTCCCCACAGTTACTATGCTCAATCAGAAAGTCAAATTATGATGGCAACCTCTGAGTTGATATTTCCCTATAAATGACCTGCTCATACTGTAAACTCCTGTTAATTCTTTTTAGGGTGCTAAATCCCTTTTAGGGTTAGACTGTCAATGAATAGCTCAATCCTCCTCCTCCCAACTTCTTTTATTATTAGTTTGCTTGCTAAGCATCACAATAGCTAATGTCTGTCAGGATCCCAATTCTTTTTTGGGTCAGTCTTAGGGAGTTGAGGGTTTATTACAAACATGTCATGCTTTAATGGCATTTTCCTCCTTAATGGTGTCTTCCCACTGGTTAATTGCTAAAAACAAACAAACAAACAAAACCTTCTTTCCTTGCAAACAAAACAAACAAACAACAACAATAAAAAAAAAAAAAAACCTTGTGGATTTAGTCCACTGTTAGTAGTAATAAAATCTTAGCTTCTTGATTCAGAGATATAAGCCTTCTGTGAGAACCTGCATCAACAATCTATTACCCCAATATAATTTTAGGTTATTACCTCTGTACCCCATAATTTGGTGGTGGCTCACCCCATTATTTGGTTGGCCCAGTACAGGGAAAGTTGATTCCTCCTGTAACCTCAACAATATGAATATTTTATGTGTGTATTCATCTGAAAATTCCAAATAAGGAATGATGAATCAGATTAACTTGTCCTTTAAAGACTTTCATAATCAGGGTTCAAACTACTTGTCCAGTCACATCATATTGCTTTCCATAAATTCTATGTACCAACAGAACTGAACATAGATATCACATCTTTTTTCTGGATGTCATCACACGCCATACCTCCTCCATGTATTCATATATATAAATTCATATTATATTTTATATATATATATATATATATATATATGTATATATATATACAAAAATATATACATATATATATATATATAAACTATAACCTGAGTTTCACTCCCTCCACATATTTGTCTGCCAAAATAAAGAATATTCTTTCAAAGTCTAGCTCTAGTGCTTCTTCCATGATGTTTTCATTGATAATTTCTTCTGAAAGACAGCTCATTTTCAAATTATTTAATAAGCAGCTAGGTGACATAGTGGATGGAAAATAGGAATTTAATTCAGGAAGAAAAAATTCAAATCCCACTCAGACATTATTAGCTGTGTGAGCCTGAGCAAATCATTTAACCTCAATTTCCCCTCAGTTTCCTCAACTATAAAATGACAGTAATAACAACACCTATCTCACAATATTATTATGAGGATTAAATGAAATAATATATACACATCATTTTGCAAAACTTAAAATTCTATATTTAAATGTTAGCAGTCATAACAATGTTTCTGGACCTTCCCTTTACCCTTATTGTAAATTTACCTTGCATCATTTCCTTTTGGAATGTAAGTTTCTTGAGAACATGTTGTGCCACAGTTCCCTTTTATTGTGCTGACTCGGTTTCCCAAATTGTCCTGCCTTTGTTTCCCTGAATTGTTCTGCCTTGGTTCCTAATTGTTCTACTCACTCTGGCAACACCACCTCTCCCTTCTAATCATCATGCTCCAAATAAGAAGAAAGACCTTCTATCTCAGACATCACGACCCAGACCTTCCCTACTTATCAGAATGCTTCCTGCTTCCCTTCATTCTATCATTGTTCTTCTTGATCCCAATTTATCAGAATATCTGGTGCCTCCCCCCACCCTGTCACAACCAGATTGATAGTCTGTTCCCAATCTCAGTCCTCTGACTCCACCCCTGCCTCAGTCCACCTCCTGGTAGCTTGGAGCCACACTTGCATATATAGGTCATTGAGAACTCACATTGGTGTTGGATTCTTGGAGATGATAGTCTCATTCAGCCCTGGAGGCAGAATGGATTCTTCTCTGCCTCCAGTAAATCTCTCCCTCCCAAATAAAATATTAAAAACTCTCTAATCTCTATCTTGCCTCAGTTTCTCCAGCATTACAAACAGAACCAATATCATACTTCTTTTTTGAATTTCCAGAACCTAGTTAATATTTTCTGCATAGTAATCATTTAATGAGCTTTTGTTGACTCAACAGTTAATGAATTGTGCATATATATTTAGAAATTGTTGGGCAATGGAAAGACTAGTGACTCTAAAACCTTTCCTAAAATTTGGTTTTTTGTGCTAAATCCCTAATAAATTTTTTTTAGTCATTTAAAAAAAAATGACTATTTCATTAAAATGTATTGAATGGTTTAAAAAATTTTATTTGATGAATTATACTCAGAAAAAAAATGAGAATGATTGCCTCATGGGTAAATTCTGATCACTGTAAGATGCTTAATATAATGATAAGTATGTAGGGTTTGCCACTTAATAACAATGTAACTTTGGGCAATGTAAGAAATAGTGGGAGAATAATGTTCTGTTTCCACAAATGTTGGACTTGGCTATAAGGAGAAAGAATTGCAGGGAAAGTCAAATCAACAGTCTATATTATCTTGGTCAGCAGGAATACTTGCAGTCAAAAAATAATTTACTGAAGGTTTGAAATATCTTGTTAAGATGTCTCCATCCAATTATCTTATGAGTCAAGAAGCTAACTAAACATAGAGTTTCTGATAAAGTGGCTCAGGCCTAAAACTGGATAAAACCAACTGGGGTCAATGACAGAACACAAGCTTTTTGCAAGTGGGTTTATGTAATAAGCATCATACATAGTAGCTGACACACCCCATATAAAATTAGAATATTATTAACAGAACATTCTAAGAATGATAGAAGAGGGGACCATGAAACTCTGAAAATCCTTAAAGGAGAAAATCTCCTTCAACTCTGGCTCAGTGAGGGACCCCGCCCCAAGGACAAATAGCTTCATCTTTGTTATCTGGGTGGGGTCAGCTCAGTCCTGAAACCCACTAAATTCAATTCAAATTCTACCCTTGGCTGAACCCAGGAATGAGCAAACTTGGGACTCCCTTTACTAGCCCCTTTCAGCTTATAGTCAAAGCCCCCTATTATGAGTCAAACTAAAACCTTCTCTTTGCAGAGGCTCCAAACAGGCCAGCCCTATGCTTGGTACCTACAGGAGCTTCTGCCCACTGGAATACTCTTTTCCAATGCTCTCTTCTCTTTACCCTCACCTATTTCCTTAACCAGACTTTAACCTTACTTCCAATCCCCATAATAAACCTCTTTTTATCAATCTAGGTTTTTGGATCTGTAAATTCCTTTACAGAGGATTTCTTGTATCACCTGAAGGGAGTTCCCCAAAACTCCCTACCTTTGTGCCAAATCCCAAGGGATGCAGGGGAACCAAACCTACCCTGTACCCCGAACCTGCCACTAGATCTTATTTGACTCCCTGACCACCAGTAACCCTAATTTCATTTGGGCACCCCAAAGTTAAACCTCATCATGATCAAGGATGGGGAACATCTTAAGAAGTATATGTAGTGAGAGTGGAATGACATGTGAGACTTCTGAAAAGTCTCTTCTAATGAAAAGTCTGGGAAAGAGGAGGAAGCAAGGTTAAAATGGGATTATAAGGTATAATTGTGGTCTCTGATACTTATGAGTTGAATGGATAACTGCTATGGAGTTTTCACACCCACTCCTGCAGGAATGAATTAAAAATTTAAACAGCTTTACTTATCCGAAGTCTATTCATTCACTGCACCCTTTTGGGGATTCAGAGTATTATTTCTAACAGGCATGTTATTTAACAGCTCTGGATTTGGGCTTCCACATGAGGGATTTGCACTAGATGGTCACTAAAGCTCTTTCCAGTTGAATATTTAATAAAACTGGATTTGAGTCCTACTTCTGTTATTTGTTCCAAATATGACCTTGATAAATGACCTTACCTCTCTCAACCTGTTTCTCCACTGATAAAATGAGAATAAGAATTCAAATATTACCTACCTGAAAGAACTATTGTAAGGCTCAAAAGAGATAAAAGGCAGAGCATACTTTGCAAACTTTACAACAGTATATAAAATATATGCTATTATGATTCCAAACAACTGTGAATATTGTTCTTCCTGGGGGGGAGGAGAGGGAGCTCAGAAAGTCTACCATAAAAGACCTCATTGTTAGAAGAACAATCTAACAACAAAAAAGAATTGTGTCTATGTCCTAAAGCCATTTCCATTTTTACTATTCTCTAATGAAGGGGAGTGACTGTCCACACTGGGGATTACAAGTAAATGAGGTTGGTGGCTGTAAAAAGGGGTGGCAGTGAGAATGAAATCACATGGGGAAGGGAGTCAAAGAGAACAAGGCTTAGGTGACTAGGGAAAACAAAGGAAAGTTAGGAAACCCTCCCCAAGGGAAAGAAAGCCTCTGGTCAATCAGAAATAAAAGGCCCTGCCTCCAGAATTGTATTTCAGGTTTCTGGGAGGAATAGAAACTGCAGGGGAAAACTGAATCTCTTGACCAAAGGTGAGAAACTCAAAGCAGGGATGGAAATAGTAATGACAGAGTGGATAATAGCCCTGGCTGGTGAATGCCTATGAGAAGTTAAAAGCTCCCAAATTGCAACTATTTCTCAAGGATTTTTCAAGATAAGAACACCAGATCAACCCACCGCCCATTTCCCAGCTCCGATTCGATTCTGTGACATCCACAGTAATTTCAGGCCCTTCATGAAAGTGTTCTTTTCTATGTCTCCTCTTAGGCAACTGACATTTGGAATGGAATGGAACTGATTGTAATGGCTTCCTGCCAGTTTTCTGTTGGGGGATTAATGACCCCAACTAAACACTCACTTCAAAATTCTACTATGAATGTGCTGCTACTTTGGGAAGCTCTTATTTGGGAAAAGATTCATTTCAAGGATTACTATCATCACAAAACTATATTTAAAGAGACAGGTTGTTTTTAGGGTTTTTTTTAAAGTGACAAACATACATTTCCAAGGGAATTGTGGGACTGATTGACTAGGACAGAGAAAGATGAGGTTATCCAAGTCAGCTAGAAAGTCAACAGAATATGTCTGGTTAAAAATTATACATGGAGAGAATTGGGTAGATGACCATTTACTAATGAAGCTAAATCAGATCAGAGCATTATATTTGAGTTATACTTGCTTAATTGCTCCATATGGCATGAATGTGATACTAGTCCTTGTGTCTCACTGAGCCTAGAACCTCTTTAGAAACCTATGAATCTATGGGACTTATTTGGATATTGCAGAAACAGGGTGAAATGGAAAATGTTAGTCTTTTATTCAACTGTCCCAGATATAACTTCATATTTAGATATTTATATCTCACTTCTCTAAAAAATGTGTCAGCAATAATATTATGTCACTCCTTCATGTTTTAAATTTTTGTGACAACACATTTCTGAATCCTTTGGTAAAAATTTCTTTAGTATAGAGTAAATAAACAGTTATCCAAATGATGAGGTGAATAAAGCCCAAGCAAAAAGACCCCAGATCTGTGGTAAGTAGATGAGCCATAGGGAAAGTAATTAACAAGAGAAGGCTTTTGTTGAATTTAAGTGGGCCTTTTTTAATTCCTTGTGAAATTCCTTGTGATAGGTTTAGTGGCAGTGCAGAGTTGAAGTGTGAGAATCACCTTCTGGTCAATGCAGATCCAACATTCTTGAACCCAAAATATTAGTGGCAAAAAAGTAAGTTTTATTGGCACTGAGAAGTCAGCTTTGCTAGGAAGGAAGACTTTTTCAGGGCAAAGTCCTGATAGGGAAATAGAGATCCTAGGAGAGAAACACTGGAAGAGAAATAAAAAGGGGTTATTACTGAGAAGAGAATGTCTTCACAGTGAGCAGGAGTACTGGCAGGCAGCTATGCCAAGGAGAGAGATTCCTTGACAAGGGATAATCCTGCTTTGGAGCTCTGCAAGAAAATGAGTTTTAAATTGTGTTTTTTTATAGGAAATCTGAAAGTAAAGTTTCAATGAATGAGATTCCTTCAGTATTGTCACTGCCCCTGGCCTAGATTTCCAATTGAATGAGACCACTTAAGTTCCAGCTCTAGAAGTGGTCTAGACTAATTTTCAGCTCAATAGAGGGTGCAGCTACTCAATAGAACTATTAGGTCCATATCTCCAGCTAAATGAGACCATTTAAGTTCAAGTTAAGTAGGGAGTGGTACTGGGCCAATCTTAATGAAACCACTTAACTGTGCTGAAGAGTGGGTCCTTGTGAGAGGAGAGTTTCAGGGCTCATTCCCAAAAGTCAAGGAGGACAGTTTCCGGGTTGTTCCCCATCACTTGCATTGACAAAATAATCATGACTCCACAGTTACTGTATCCAATCAGAAGGTTGCCTCAAGGTTATTTTTCTTTTATAAAAGAACCTATCAGTACCCTGCTACTTTGCCAACTCCTTTTTGGAACTTAGTGTTACATGGTTCTGCAAGTTTTCTAGGAATTTTTCTCTACCTTATGATGTCTTCCCTTATGTTATGGAATCTGCATCTTTTCCCTTGTCAATTGCAAAATTCCCTTTTGGAACTTAGCCTTCCAGTCAATGGCATAATAATAAAAATCTTTGCCTCCTGATTTGGACATGGTCTAAGCCTACAAATTCTTTTGAGCCATTTCACAAAACTGGCCCAAACCCCAGTATATTTTGGGAGTCAGCTCCTATATGCCAATACTAAAAGAAATCTATATGATACTTTTAATATTTATTCCCACATGGCAAGACCCTAGAGATGAGAGAAAAGAATTTTTTTTTTTTTGTAGTAATTTTCCCAGTGGCTCCAGAATGAGAGTGAAAGGGAAAATGTCAAGAGACAGAATATTAGGGGAAAAAAAGTGACCCTTCTTCCATGTAAACAGCCTTCCTCAAGTCTAAGCTCAGTCTGTCCAGGAAGGAGCCCAGAGTTGAAAGTGTCCCTTTAGAGGAAAGAAAGAGGGTACAGATAACCTGTGCTACTGAACCTTACAGAAATTCTTACTGTAACACTGTGGACCTTTTTTATGCCTCTGACTTTCAGTTTGTTTTTCTTGTTTTTTTCATCTGTATAATGACAAAGCTAATCTAGATGATATCTAAGAACCCTTTCAGTTCTAAATTTTAGATATTATGCTTATTCTTAATAACTATCCTGAGGCTACAATTGATGACAACTACCCCCCAAAAAATGGCCAGCATTTTTCTTTCTTGCCTTGTACTTTTCCTAAATCTTCTAAACTACCACAAAGGTTCCAGTAGCCTTCATAGGTCTGCTTACTGTTTTCTTGACATAGATAAATGATAGATAGATAGATAGATAGATAGACAGATAAACGGATAAATAGACAGACAGACAGATGGATGGATAGACAGACAGACAGATAGGCAGGCAGATAAAAAAAGAAAAAAGAAAGAGAAAGAGAGAGAGATCAAAAGAAAAAGATAGAGAGAAAGAGAAAAAAAAGGAGGGAGGGAGGAAAGAAGGAAGGAATGGAGGAAGGAACAAAGGAAGGGAGAGAGGAAAGAAAGAAAGAAAGAAAGAAAGAAAGAAAGAAAGAAAGAAAGAGAGAAAGAGAGAAAGAAAGAAAGAAAGAAAGAAAGAAAGAAAGAAAGAAAGAAAGAAAGAAAGAAAGAAAGAAAGAAAGAAAGAAAGAAAGAAAAAGAGAGGGGAGGAAAGAAAGAAGAAAGGACGGAAGGAAGGAAGGAAGGAAGGAAGGAAGGAAGGAAGGAAGAAAAGGAGAGAGGAAGAAAGGAAGGAAAGAAGGAAGAAGGAATGGAAGAAGGGAGGAAGGAAGGAAGGAAAAAAGGAAAGAAGGAAGGAAGGGAGAAAGGAAAGAGGAAAGGAAAGAAGAGAAAGGAGGAAAGAAGAAAAGAAAGAAAGAACCAATTCTTACTGTGATTAATCTGACCTGAATCAACTCCTTAAACTATTCTTTGTGTACCACAGACAAATGAAGTGCTTCCTGATTCACATCACCACCACCATCACCATCCTTCTCTCCAAGAGCACAGAAACAGAATTTTCTCTCTGCAAATCATTTCTAAAGAAGAAAACAATGGTTTCTGTTTGATTGTTTGTTTGTTTTTTTGAGGGTCCTCTGGGTCTCCATGAGCTATTCATGACCTATCCTAGATTAATCATTACAGAAGATATCTGTTCCATTTTAGATGCAGGCTCACCCTTCCCTAGGCAACATAGTGACCCCTGATCTCATATGATCACCATATTAATGCTGAATTGACTCATAATAGACACCCAGTTGGCTTATCCTGGAGTAGCTCAGAACTCCCCAGTTCAGGAGATTCTCCCAGCCTCATCTTATCCTCTGTAGAAGGGATTATAGCTATGCTACCATGCACAGCAAGAAACTATAGTTCTACATTGAATTATAAGGTCGTCCAAAACTTAAATACAAAGAGAACCAGATGTGAATATAACAAAAGGCACAAAAAGCTACCTTGATCTCCTCTCAGTCTCAATCAGCTGTCCATGAGATGCACTCTGATGATGTGATTCTTGCTAAGGCTCAAAGACAACAAGGTTACTGCTTTGACAATCACCTCCAATACAGAGTTCCATACCCAGCTTTTTCTATTGTCCTAAGGCTATCATTACTAATTCCTGACTTGAAATCTGCTGACAGGGAAGTTTCACTGAACTAGAGGGCTTATCACAAACAAAAGTAAGCTACTTCATTGACTTAATGATTGTGTCTAACCCTGAATTGGATTCATCTCCTTTTATTTCTGCTTTGGGATCAGATATAAGTCATTGTATTATCCTTTCTCACAAGAGAGAGAATTTTTCTAAGCTTATCTTTGACAATTCAACTGAAGGCTTTTATCTTGTCTTAAAAGAATTTATAAACATAAAAAAGCAAGGAGGGTCAGGTATTTTGTGGGCCACTTTTTCTGTCACTGAAACCATGCCATAAAGGTGACTATATACTTTATCTATATATTAGACTGGTCTTTGATATATGCTTTTGTTTATTATGTGCAGGTAAAATGGAAGAGAGGAAAAAAATAAGGACACTGGACTTGTGACTTTTTCAAGTGCAATAAGTGAAAATGTCTCTATTCTGAGCTTCAGATTCATGCCCCCAGTTGCTCATTTCTTGTTTATATCAGGCCTGTCTGGCTATGACAATAAGAATGGCAAGGAGGTGCAAAATCCCAAATACAAGTCATATGCTTAAAATTTTGTTTGAAACTCCAATATGGTCCCTTTTTTTTTTTCCTTAAAGAGGAAGATGACATAAAAGCAACCTTGAAATCTGTCTGGATTATAGGGGGCTTCTCAATCCAAAAGGGAATGATATCTCACTAGTATTATATCAAGAATGACAGTCATATAGTTAAATTTTTGAGTATCCTGGCTGGGATTTGTTCCAAACACTTCTTCTCAATGAAAATATGTTGCTGGAAGTCTAAATGTTGTCCAAAACTTGCCTGGCAGAAACAAAGGGACTTAGGTAGCTTCTGATATTTTATTCATCTAATGGAGATAAGAAATTCTTGGAAATAGTGGGAGGGGGAAATAGCTTCCAAGGACTTTCTGCAGGCACTGCCAGTGTGAAAGAAACAACCTTTCCCCTGGAAAGGGCTTTGTGAATAGGAAACAAAAGCAAAGATTGGAGAGATCAGTCAAGACCACAGGGGAGAGCTCTCTTTTTGAGTTGTTTTTTTCTTTCTTCTTTTCACCATGAAACATAAATCAAGATTGAAACAGTGAAAATCCCATCTCAACTTTAATGGACTCCAATTATGGAGCTGATGAAATTGTTGACAGTAATGTGTGCTTGTTTACTTTTAACTGAAATGATGCTTCACCACAATTAAAGGGAAAGCAGTCATTTTAAAAGTGGCTAATGGAATAAAAAGAGAAAATCAGCTTCTAGAAAATCTATACAATAGTCACAGATTTAATATTAATAAAACAACTGCATAACAAACATTCGACCATAACCAGCCTACTAGCCCCATTTTATTTAGGGGCAAATTGCCAAAAGGAAGTACATTTCAGTGAGACAGGTTAAAAATTAACCGTGAAAAAGACAGGTTTTGTGAACTCAGGATGGCACTGTCAGACTTATCTCCAATCATTCCCTGACTTGTGCTGATTGCTTCTGGGAATGAAATAGAGACTTTGGTGATGGAAACATAGTTGACATGCCATCTAGGATGATCCTGGATTGCCTTCAGACTGAATCCACTCAGGAGAGAAATACAAACCCCTGTATAAGCAAGATATGGACTCCAGTCACCTGAAGCAATATGATGCAAGTACAGTGGCCTACAAAAATGTCAAGACTGATTTTCTAAAACATAGGTCATGCAAACCAAAGGAGAGCAGCCACATTCTGGGCTGACAGCTTCTTCACACTATTCTCTATGATGCTATAGCTATTTTGTCAATGCCCAGAATAAAAGGATTTTTCTTTTTTTCTGTGTATGTGTATATGTGTTCTACTGTGTCTCATAAGGCTATCTAATCTCCTAAAGTGGGGGAGGGGGTTGGGAATTACCACAACCTTTTAGATCAAATTATTATGTTAAAAATATTTCTCAAAAATACCGGAGATAGAAAGATTTAGAACTATCATATAATGCAAGGCTTTAAAAAAATGATATTATCTATAAAATGACAGTATGTTTGGGGGCAGCTAGATGGGGCAGTGGATAGAGTACCATTTCTGAAGTCAGGAGAACCTGAGTTCAAATTCAGTCGCAGACATTTAATACTTACTATCTGTGTGATCCTGGACAAGTCAGTTAACCACAATTTCCTTGACAAAAAAAAAAAAAAAAATTGATTGGAAAAATGTGTTCTAATTTAAGGGGGGAAATCCCTTGCTGATAGATTATCTGATTAATATTTATTAAATGCAGACAAGTGTCCTAAGAAATATTTCAAAGAACAGGCTTGTGAGATGGAAGAAAGAAGCAGCAAAAATCAGAAGGGAATGGATATTGAACAAAACCAAATTTACCCAATTAAGTATAGACATTTTTTCTTATTAGGAAATGGGAAGGACTCTGGAATAGAACTGGACAAAAATAAAATAATTCAATACTTTAAAAGACTAATAAATACCCTTCCCCCCATTTAGCATTTTGGATAAAGGATCAATCAGCTTATAGTATTTGTCTGTTAAATAGAAAAAGAAATGTTTATTTACCCTGTGGCAGGTAAATGTTGCTGTGGCAGGTAAATGTTGCCTGTCAAAGCCTGTTCTGGAATATTGAGTTTGTGCATAGTTTGAAGCAACCATATTACTTTTTTTTTTCATTTTTGGATTTGCAGTACCCTGAGGGTTTCAAATTATTTCAAGCAGTGTCACAAAAATTCAAAAGCAAACCAATTTTACATCATATAATATGAAAAATAAGTAATGATAGTACTTTAAAGCTTACAAAATACTTTCTGCACAACATTTGTGAAATAGGTGATAGAAATAATATTATCCTCATTCTACTGATAAGGAAATTGAGTTTCATGGAAATTAAGTGACTTTCTTGGGTCACACTGACAGTAAATAGTACTGCTAGTACAAATACCTCATTTAGCCATTCATCTCAGGAATTTTACCATCTGTCCTGTTCTTCTTCCCCACCTCCAATAGCATCCTCCAGATTAGACCTCCAGGGGTTAGTTCCCTAATCCCACAAGAATTTAGGGAATTAATTCCCTTAGTTCAGAAATTCTGCCTTAATACTGATTTGTCTTCATTGATGAAACTGATGAACAATTGTTAAATACAAACTCATATGACCTATTATATCTAGCTGACCTCATTCATAGGAGGCATCATGATACATTAAAAAGAGCTCTGAGTTTGGAGTTGAGGAACCACATTATAGAGAAAGATGAACATGACTATTGTGAATTTGGGGAAAACATATCTTGAGAAACCTTTGAGATAACTGAACTATGAATCTATGTCAAAAAGAAAGCTTCAGACGATATTTTATTTCCTTCCTCATTGGCAACAACAGGATGAGTCAGGCTGATTCCATCTTTAAGGAAGACTCTACTATCTTTGAGATTACTAAGTACAGAGAAATGCATTTTTGCCTTAGAAAGATACCACCTAATTTTTTTTTTATCATCTCCTAGGATTCCATGACTTGAACACTCCCCCATTTAGTTTCTTTACTGGAATGTTGCCAATTGGCTATTTACTCCAAGTAAGCCAAAATAATTGAAATCTCTACCAGCCTGAGCAGTTTTCCTTAATGTGTTAATAAATGTTTTTCTTTTGTTTGACTTCTCCTTTTTTAACTTTTAGTCTTTTGACTTCATAGAGAGTGAGATTCTTCTTAGGCTCTCATGGAATCCAGACTAGGAAATTTTCATCAGTTTTCACTCAGTATCATAGAAATTCATATTTCTTTTATATTTTCCTTCATTCCTCTTTGGATTTTATTTCCAACTCTCAACTTCTTTCTTCACCTTGCCTCTGTACCTTCCTCTTCCTCTTTCCCGCCTGATCCTTGCTCCCTAAAATGATTTAATGGGTTACATAAGATTTGGCAGGATGGATTCCAGATACCAAGAAAGAAGCTTGAGGAAACTGCTGAGCATGGAGGAGAAAACTCTAGCAGTTCCTGGAAAAAAGTCTCAAGTTTCTGCATCTAGAGAAGCTCAGCATTTCTTAGAGGAAAGACCAGTGATTCTTAATCTAGATTCCATGGACTGTATCCCCTTCTGAAGGTCCACGAATTTATTTCAAAGATCCAAGAATTTAAAGGGGAAAAAGTTATATCTTTATTTTCACTAATCTCTAAGTGAAATTTAGCATTTCCTTCAATTACTTAAAAGCATTATTCTATGAAGAGGATTATTGGCTTTAATAGACTGCTAAAGAGGTCCATGCCACATACATAAAAAGATTAAAAACCTTTGTTTTGGAATCTTAATTCTGACCCTCCTTTATAAGCACACATCATAAAATGAAAGAGCAAGCAAGATTTTTGAAAGGTATGTAGTTAAGTGCTAAGTGGTTAGAGCACAGGGCTGGTGTCAAGAAGACATGAATTCCCTCGGTTATAGCTATGTGACCCTTGTAAATATTTAATCTCTGCCTTGGTTTCCTCAACTGTAAACCAAGAATAACATTAGACTTACCTCCTAAGGTTATTGTTAGGATAAAATGAGATAATATTTGAAAAGGGATTTGCAAACCTCAAAGTACTTTGTAAATACTTTGTTGTTCAGTTACATTCAACTCTTCCTGACTCCATAGGGTATTTTCTTGGCAAATTTACTGAGTAGTTTACCATTTCCTTCTCCAGCTCATTTTACAGATGGGAAAATGTAGTCAAACAGGATTAAGTGATTTGCCCAGGATCACAGAGCTAGTCTGAATCCAGATTTGAACTCAGACAAAAAGATTTTCTAATTTTAGGCCTAGCAGTCTTTGAACTAGTGCCACTTAGGTTCCTCATTATAAATACTAGCTATTATTATATGGTATTATAAGTAAGGATAGTTTAATTTCAGGTGTAAAAATGAGAAGAATGTTCAACCTTAAAAAGAGATTTTTAATTTCACAATTAGACAAAGGAACAGGGACTAGAATTGTGATTTCATTGGCATAGGGAACACAGGTAAAGGATCATCTCTGCAACTTAGTGTTAGAAATTTCATCTAAGCAACTGAATGGGCCACTGATAACCAGAAACACACATAGTATATGTCACAGGAAGCACTTGAATCCAGAATTTTTTGGTTCTGAGGACAATTCACCCCTGCTTCTGCCTCATAATTAGAGATATAAGACAAGACTGAATGATCAGAACTGCTTAATATGGAAAATGAATTGATGAATTCCTTGTTTTAATAGCAGAGAGGGAGTTAGGGAGCAACAAGACATCAAAAAACATGATATTACTGGGGAGGGAAATTTGTCTTGTTTATTTTCAAAGGTTTAGACTTTGTGCTTTGCCAGGTATACAGTATCATGGGAATGAAGGCTGCCTAATCCATTAATGCAGAATGATTCCCTTTTTTTAAAAAAGTTTCCTTCTCTTTTAGAAATAATCAGCTTACATTTTGACTTATGTACTGTCCTTCACTCACAGCCTATTCTGCTGCTTCCTGATGTGGTAGTGACCCTGGGTTCTCCAAGGCTATGTCAGTGGAGCCAACCTCTGGCAGGCCCCAGTAAGCTGGAAAGGCTTCGGGTTCAGGCCCTGGCATTCTCCATTTGCAGCACAGACTGAAATACAAAGAGCTGGCACAAAACCCTCTCTCCCAGATCAACACTCCTCTCTCCCCTTTCCCCAAAAGGTTTTGTTGTTTCTATTGCAAACAAAATGAAAAGGTTCCAAAATATAATGAAGAGACTGAGCTGGTAAAATTTTCTGGTATTTTTAGCAGACCCCAGCTTTCAGAGAATGTCTGTGTTTTCCAGTGCGTGTCCATTCCGAATGTATGAGCAAAAGCCTCCCAGGGTTCTTCTGTCACTTGTTTCTATCGTGCCTGGATCTACTTGAATAAGTTTATTATAAATATGGTAGTGTTCTGGGTAGGTTTTATTTTTTTTCTTCATAAAAAGCAACTGAGAGTCGGCTTTAAATATTGTTTCCTTCTCTTGCCTTGAATTTAATGCAACTTAAGAAATGTCTTAGACTTCCTACTGCGTGCTACATGCTATGTGCCTACACTCTGCCAGGCTATGAATTGACAATTCAAACTCATGTCTTATCTCCCCTACCAGATTGTAAACTCTTTGAACATGGGAACTTGCCTCATTTATCTTTGTCATCTTCAACATTTTCTCTTTTTTTTAAATTTGTTTTTAATTTTGGGGAGAGGAGGATGAGGGAAGAAAGCATTGCTAAGGGACAATGGTAGAAATGAGGGACCAGGCTCTGAGATTTCATCCATATGGGGAAATCACAGGGTGAAAACTCCTCCTCAAAAGCAGTGATTCTTAAAGTATGGCAAATAGAGTCTTGGGATTCCACAAAATCCTTTTAAGGGATTTAAAAAACTATTTTCACAATACAATAAAACTATTTTCAAAACATTTTCATAAATATTTCAAAACTATTTCATATATTTGACTCAGATATTAGTTGGTTTATTAAAATACCTCTCCCTTTTTCCATTTACATATTTGTGTGAGACCAGATTTTCTTCATATTCTTTTAAAAAAAATTGTAACTAACTGAATGAAGAAACAGATAGGAGAATATTGTAACCTTCTATTAGGCCAGATATTCAAGAGATTTGCAAAAATGTAAAGACTAATGACATGCTTGTATTCAGAAAAATATATTTATTTTTTCTAAGAATATGTGATTTATGTTAATATGAAATGCATTGCAACTTATTCAGTATAAACAACATAAAGAAAAATTCCTTCTGGTGCTTAATAATTTTTAGAGTGAAAAGCAATTTGACACAATAAGGTATGAGAACCATTACACTAAAGCATATGGACAATTCATTTGTAATTTGTCATCTTAGGGAGTGGCCAGGAATGTTGAGGAGTTAAGTGACTTTTTCATTGTAACACATACATCATGAGGTTTCTGAAGCAATACTTTAATCCTATAACCTTGAGATATTTGCGATACCAAGTAAGGATGCTTCTTACTTAGCACACAGTAGGTTCTGACTATTTATCTCAAATTGAAGTTAATTAAACCTTTTGAACTAGAAAGGTTCTGGGTTTCAAATAAAGAGAGATTTTCTTGCTATCTGATTAAGCAGGTGACAATATGAACAATAGAAGCAAACTCTAATCAGAGGTACTAGAAATCGAGGCAGGACAATTTAGGGAGACTGAATCAGGATAATTAGGTAAACTGAGTCAGGACAATAAAAGAGAGCTGTGACATAACATTAGATAAATTTTTATGTAAAGCTAGGAGTGAAATATATAATCTTTATTCTCTTTGCTTCTCCTATTCTGTATGATGATGTTCATTTTTATTTCAATAAACTTATGACTTCCTGAATTTCAAAAACAAAATAGGAAAATAAAATTGAAAATTTTAGGTCCCCAGGTAAATCACTTAGAATTATAAAACTGTAGGCAACTCTCTTAGATTATAAATTGCAGAATAAGTGCTAATTTTAATTTGTAGAAAGAAGTTCCTCACCTCAGAGCTCCCTAAACCAATGAAATCACAGGTTCAGTATATATTGAATCCCAGTCCTAATAATCTGGTGCTAATAATCTGGTGCTATAAAGGGAATATAAACCCTTCTGAAAGAAGTCCTTCAATTTCTCTGCCCCTGTACCATTATTTCCTTCCACATATCCAGAGAATTATATATTTGTAGCTAAAAGAAATTCCAGAAGTTATCTATTCCAAACACTTTGCTTAAGGTGACTTGCAAATAATAAATAGGGTGAAAAGACTTGCTCAATATTCAGCATCCCAATTTCTTCAGTTGAAAAATGAGACAGTTGGATTAAACAACCTCTAAGGTCATTTACAATTCTAAATCATGTGATTTTTTGACTTTCTAAGCTTATTTATAATTTCACTAGTTATAATGTATTATATAAATGCAAACTATTCCCCTCTCAAGAGAAACTATACTTTAAACGAGAATATCATTGTAGTGTAATGTTTTGGTGAAGGAAATGAATCCCTAGAGATTGTCTAGTAACAGTTAGAGATAAAGACAAACTACTCTTTTGTGAAACAGTTCATAGTTATTTTCTTTTACTTTCTTAACTAGAAATCAAAAATGATTCATTAATTTTGTTTTCAACAATGAAATGGGTTCTTACAAAAGATTACATTTTCATCCCTAGCTATAAACTACCCTATTTATATTTTATCTACACATTAGAATGAAACTTCTTTAAAAGGAGAGAACATCAGTTTTTTTATATTTCTTACATGATTTACAACAGTGCTTAGGACACAATAAGTATTTAATATTTTAAAAATCATTTATCCATTCTTCTCTTACTATGAAAAAAATTGCCAATTTTCAAAGACAATTATATCATAAAACCATATGCCCTTACTGACTAATTGTTGTATCAACTTAAACTATTTAACTAAATCTCTATCATTTTATGTAATTTGCTTGATAAATTGAATACATAGTCATTTTTCCATTTTAAATAATAATGGTTAATTGCAATCTAGCATTTGGGTGTTAATGTGGTGACTTGGAGAAGATTTTGCTTGATTTAGAAGTTGTTTTTTAATAGGAAAAAAATCTCACTGTATGATATATGTATAGATTATGCATGTCTAGATCTTTCAAAAGAATTCACAGATTGACAATAGCATAACTGAGGTATTATCAATATTATTATTTTGTCATATAAATATTAAATCCCATAAAGACATATGCAATCAGATTCATCTTGCAAGACTTCTATTTCATTGGATTTCCAGAACATAGTTACAATTTCTCAAGGTGAATCTGTATACATTTCACCAAATTCTAGGATCTTACAATTGGAGAAGACCTTTGAACTTCCTTCCAACCTCAATATATAATCCTATGACTGAATAAAGATTTTCTAGTCTAAACTCAATCCAAATTATCAGTGCCCCAATGGCACTTCAACGGATTATCTATCTAGGTTTTGCTTAAAGAACTCCAGTTAGAGATGTACTTGTAAGTCTTTAATAACTGAATCTCTTTAAAACTGATAAATAGAAGTATGTATAAGAATAATTTCACATATATACATATTTATGTCTAATAGTAGCCATCTTTAGGGTGGGGAAATGTGAGGAAAAGGAAGTATACAACAGATATTATTATCTCCATTTTATGAATGTGGAACTTGAGTCTTATAAGGGGATTCAATCAAGGTCATGCAATTAAGGGTATCAGAACTTGCTTAACATCAAATAAATAGTAAATCACTGAGCTGAGATTCAAAGATGTGTCTTCTGGCTCCTTTTGTTAAACAAACATTGTTTTGGTCTGTTCCTAGAGATATGAGTGGAGCATTAGAAATAGAGAAACAGGCCTATGTCAACTTCTATTCATGATTAATATCTATAAAAAAGTGAGTTATTATCATCATCACTATATGATTCTATTCTTCTTTTTGATGTTTAGATAGAAATAGTAAAAGGAGAAACTGCTATCCTGCTATTTATTATAATATATTTAATGTTTTGTGGACTATTACACTGGAGAAAATGACTGCTTTATAATGAGATTAGATCACATAAAACCCTGTACTGTGCTGAAAATACAACTGAATGAGAAAATATTTCCATATAAAGAGCTTAAATTTTATAGGGGAACAACAATAAAAAAGGAAAGCAAGAAAGGGTAAGAGAGAGGAAGATATATCTACTTAGTTTTATATATATATATATATATATATATATACATATATATATATATATATGTAGTTATAGTTATAGTTTTATAAATGATCAAGAAGTGATCCAGAGGCCTGGTCCCAGTCAAAATAAGGCAAAAGCACACTTATCAGAGCCCTGGGTTCCCAGGGCAGAATCCAAGGTTCTGGTGAAGGGCTAATTGATATCCTGGATGTTGAAGAGGGATGGATGTAGTAAAAGCAGCGTGATTTGGAAAATAACTGAGAAAAGATGTGAAATCTTGAATAATAAGAGAAACTTTACCTATAAGAGTCTAATAAAAGTCTATGGGTATATTTTATAGTGATTAATAATAATAATGATCAAAATACAATTATACTATTAATGATTATTATATTGTTATTACCAATTGTACTACTATTGATAGGCAATATTTAAGTCATGTGATCACAAAGGAATGCTTACTGCTCCTAATAATTACTATGGTAGTTAACCTTATCATTAAGTGCCTTTCTTCATTTATTCATTCAATAAATATTTATTGAGCATTTACCATTTTCATTTCATTGCATTTCAAAGTACTATCTGCATATGACTTCATACACATGAAGTTAAAAGACATAGTCTCTGCTTTTGAGAAATTTTTAAACAAGTGAATTTATTATTCAGAAATATCCTGGGATTTTCATCCTTTATCAATATCAAGGCTTTAGACAAGAATATTTTCTTCAGCGCCATCATTTGCAAAGTCCAAGCAAAATATGGGTACTACCAATATACCTTCACAGAAGCTTCTGATTTCCATCTAAGATATCCTCCAAAAGCAGACTTCCATTCTGCATGTTCTAAGAATTATAAATTAAAAAAAAAATGATGGAACTGTAACTTGCCTGTCAGGAGTGTACATTTGACTGAGTAGGAGACTGTACAAATAATCACCTAGCACCTGCATGTCATGCAAAATATTAAAGGGCTTCAATGAGACTGTCAATTCCTCTAGGGGCAGAGAGCAATAAATGAAGCACACCTTCCTATTATCTGCCCACCTTTCAAAGTGATGGATTACCAGAACTGTACAGGATATTACAGCGAGACTCTGGAGAATTAGAGATATCAGTTCATGAATGTTAATATCAGATGGCAGGTTAAAGTTGTAGAAGCAAAGGCAAGAATTTTCTGGAAATTCTTACCTCCTGCCTTCTACATTCCAGATATGAATTATGCTTTCCTCTTTTGTTATCACTAAGAAATCAAAGACATTTCAGTGCTCCAATTTGTTTTATATAGATATTTTTTTAAATGATGTCACTATCACTTCTCAAATGAAAAAGTATTTACTATCATTTTAGCCTAAGAAACCAAGATCAAGGTGATTAAAAACCTTAATTATAGTGTAGGTAAGTGACTAGCTGCAAAAGAATAATGACAATTTTTCTCTCTTCTAGATTGTTTCTAATTGATATTTTTGATCCAACATACAAATTAATTGATTAATAAGTATTTATTAAGTACCTTCAATGTCCAGGTACCATGGGAGGCATTGGAGATCCAAAGACAAAGTCAAAAATTTCTTGCTTTCAGAGAGTTTATATTTTATTAGGAGACAGAACACTTAACTAAATATATACAAAAACTCAGACAAATTTCAAGCAGACCATCACAAAGTAACTTTTCCACAAATGGACTTAGCAAAAACAATACAAACAATGATAGGCCATGAAAAACAAAAATGAAGTTTCCAAATTAGAACAAATCTTAGTTTTCAAAAGAGAAAACACAATAGAGCCTGTAGACCAGAAGGTAGCAAGGTTATCTTCCATTTCCAGGAGTAAAATACCAATTTATTAATAAAGGCATGGGTAGGAAACTTCTAGGAAAGAAAATGATATTCACAGGAGCCAATAAAACTTCATGAAAGGCAGCTTGTGCCAAAATAATACAATCTTTTTTGACATCATAACTACAAATAATGCATCAGGATGTGTTGTATAAATAGTATATTAATTTTTTTAGAAAAAGCAGTTGATGAAGATATGCATTTTCAATATAGTTTAAATGACATTAAATGACATGTTATATTATTATAGTAAAGTGACATTATAAATAGGAGAAGAGGCAGTTAAAAATAAATGAATTAGGAATCTCCTTTGTTGATTGCAATCATTGGTGGATGGATACTTTACTTAGATGTTCTTTAGTGTAATGGCTCAGGGTTCTATACTTGTGCCTGTGCTATGTAATTTTTACCAAATGACTTGGGCATATACATAGATGGCATACTTTGCTGATTCCATAAAGATGAGAGGAAAAATACATTCTGGATTACAGAATATGGATTCAAAAACAATTTGAAAAAGTAAAATAGAATAGGAACATCCAATAAGTTGAAATTTACATAGGATAAATAAGATGTCTTACTATTGGATTCAAAAAGTCAACTTCACAGTTACAAGGTAAAGATTACATGGTAAGAGAGTTTTTAAGCTAAAAAGAAAAATCTGAGGATTTTAGTGAATTGATATGATAATCATGAAACTTTAGACATAGATATAGTAACCAAGACTTGAAAAGGAATAATTCCCCACTACTCTGCCTTTATCAAATCAAATCAATCTTCAAAGAAGAGCTGGCTGAGTGACCACTTCTAAGATATAAAAAAAGAGTTGTTCTGTTCATGTACAAGTATGACTAGATTTTCCCATTCTGATATGCTATAATTACATTAGATAGAGGCTAGTCAATAACTAAAGTATTTGGGACTGCCTGTATGGCCTTACCTCATGAAAATTCATTAACGACTTAATATTATAGTTCAAGGAGAATTCAAATGGTTGCAGGGATCTTTTTTTGGCTCTGAAACAAAAACATTTAATATTTTTATCAATGAGTTGAATGATAATGTAAATGTGTTTCTCAAACATGCAAATAAAATGTCTAAAAGACATAGATTACCTATAGAGAGAATCATAGATTAAGATTTGAAAATATTTTTATAGAATAGAATTTTGAGCCCAATCTAATAATAATGAAAATTTAAAAGATAAACAGGTAATTTTAATTAGAAATGCACAGGTTCAAATAAACAAATTCACAAGTATAAGAGGAGGTAGAATATGACTAGATAAGAATTTATCTGAAAAACAACTTGGGATTTTAGTGAAGTGTTCAGTCAATAAGAGTCCATAGTCAGCCAAAAGACTAATTGCCACATTAAGCTATATTAGAAGTGTAGTAGGATTAGGAAGATGGCATGCCACGTTACTCAACCCTGGTGTTAAAAACAAGTTTAACACTGGTATGCTTTTAAACCAAGACAGATGTTAGTTTGAAATAATGCACTCAAGTTATTAAACCAACAACAAAAGGGAGTTTACTTTCCATAACAAGAATATGCAACAATGATACACAACTTCTCTGTTTATATCCCCTGCTTTATCTTCATGTGGAAAAACATCTGCTCAAAAGGGGAGGATATGGTGTTTTATATAATCTTCAGAAAGTCACACTAAAGCAAAAAGGTCATGTAAAGAGGAAAGGAAAGAAGAGAGACAAACAGACAGACAGTAACAGAGAAAGAGAAAAAGAGAGAGAAAATACTATATATCAGGCAGTGTGCTAAGCACTTTTACAAATATTATCTCATTTGATCAAGACAAGTCTGAATGATAGATGCTTTTATTATCTTCATTTTACAATTCAAAAAACTGAGCAGAGAGTGGCTAACTTACTTGTCCACAGTCCCACATCTAGTAAGTGTCCAAAGTCAAATTTGAACTCAGATCTTTTTTTTTTCTTTTTTTGATACCAAGCTCAGTGGTCTATGCACTGTACTACCAGCATTGTACTACTCACTTGACAATTCAATATGGGTGGGAATTCTATGTCTTAGGTGACCAAGAAACTGCCATGGAAGATTAAGGACAATTAACTACCAAAAACAGCGGTATTGTCTATCAGGATAAATTAACCCCTTTTGGAGGGGATGGTGAAAGAGAGGTTGCCCTTGTCCTTTCAAATCTAGTCAGTCAATGTGAAGAGTATTATGCCGAATTGTAGATTCTGCATGTTGGATAGAATGTTGATAAAACTGGAGTATAACTAACGGGAGGCAACTAGAATTCTGAAGAACCTGAGAATATGTTATTTAAGTGTATATTTAAAGAGTTCAGGCTATTTCGCCTGGAGAAAAGAACATTTGGAAGAAACTCTGTGGCTATATTCAAGCATTTGAAGCATTGTCACAGAGATGAATAAAGATTTGTTCTACTTTATTCAAGAGGTCAGGAAAACAAGATTAATAGACAAAAGTTCCAGAAAGGAATTTTTGATTATATGTCAAGAAAAATAACCTAACAATTAGAAGTATCCAAAATTCTAGTGAGTTGCCCTGGGAAGATCCTTATTAAAAGTCTTCAAGCAAAGACCTGATGACCTCTTATTGGATATATTGCAGAGCATTCTTGGTTAGATAAATTGTACTACCTGTCCTATGAAGTTTCTTCTAAATTTGGTGTACTAAAATCTATTTTTATAATTTGTTATTCTATTAGAATGTGCCCTGTGTTACATATATGTTTAGTGTAATATCTGTAAAAATAAATGAAATGGGTATGATTTAACTTTCATAAACTAATAATAGCTTTAACTATATTGCATTTTGATGTTATTTTCATTTACATTGAATGCAAGACAAATTCATCAAACATTTATTAAGTATTTAATGTGAGCTGTGAGCTGAGGTTTGAAATTGATAAAAAGATAAAAATAAAAATTCCTGATTTTAAGGAATATATATATATATATTCTACTGAGGGATACAGCAGTTATCTCAAGTATAAAAACAAGTAAAGACAGTTTACAGAGAGAGAAAACATTAAAAACCTACAAGATCAGGAAATTTTTCATTTCTGAGCTAAGTCTTAAAGGAAGCTAAAAATTCTAACAGGAAGATATTGTCTTCTGTGGTTTCATTGTTAAAGAGACTCCCAAGTGAGAAAATTCCCTTTATCAATGCAACTAATAAGTATTACAAAGTGTTCTAGAGCACTGAGAGTTGTTACTCAGCTAAGACCACATAACCAAAATGTGTCAGAATCAGGACTAAACTAAATCTTTGTGGCTTCAAAGTGAACCTCTCATTCACTGCTTCTTGTTGATGTCCATTTGAAGATGTAGATCCAGAAAGTATCGAGTGGACTGGTCTTGCTGAAATATAAAATCCATGAAAGAGAGTAATAAGAAAAGATTCTAAAGTAGGTCAAATTGACTTTGAAGGGCTTTGAATGGACAGATACAGTTCATTATAGAAAAAATAGGAAATCAATGAAGATTTGGAGGGGGAGTAGAAGGGTGATGGGATAGGGCTTGATCCATACATTAAGAAAATTGTTTTGCTATTGCTAGGATTTCCAATATAATATTGAATAATAATGGTGATGAAGGGCATCCTTGTTTCACACCTGATCTTCCTGGAAAGGCTTCCCATTTACAAACAATGTTTACTGATTATCAATTTAACAAAAAATCCATGTATACTAATACTTTCTAGTGTTTTTAATAAAAATGAATGTTGAACTTAACCAAAAAGCTTTTTTTATTAGTATCTTTCATCTATAATGCTGTTTGTTTGGATACCAAAAATTTAGTATTTTGTCTCATTTTATTATTTCATTTGATAAAATTATATGTTTCTGACATTTGTTCTTTGACCTAGTAATACTTTAGGATTATATTATAAAGCCTTCATTTAGGTCTAAATCATTTCTTTAGATTTCCTTTATGAATGAAAATTTTATATTGTTGTCAGTAATGGATGTGTTTAATATTTCAGCATTTTGCAATTTTTTTGAGTTTTTAGTGTATCTTGATATGGTTAATTTTTGTAAAAATGAGAGAGACAGAAGCAGAGAGGGAGAGAAAGACACACATAGAGAGAAATTCAAATTTTAGAAAAGTTTGAGATGCACAAAATTGCAAAGATCAAAGTGAGCAAAGCCAAAAGGACATTGTATACACTAACATCAATATTTTTTAATAATGGCTTTGAGTGACTAAATCATTTTAAATATTATAAATATGCAAATTAAAAATAAGGGACAAATAAAGAAAGCTACTCTCTGCATCCAAAGAAAGAACCAATGAATTGAAATATGTATTAAATATATATATATATATTAATATATATAAATATATATGTATATCTATATTTATATATATACACCCACACATATCCACATACACACACACCCATTTGCGTTTAATGGTATTCATCTCTAGGGTGGAGGGAAGGAAGAAAGGGGAAAAAAGAAATTTACATGATAGTTTCTTGTATATTGTAAATGTGCAGATTCACATGCAATGATCTTTTTTATGATATTGTGTTTTGGAAATACTTGTTTTGTTCCATGAATTGAAAATAAAATAAATTTGAAATTTTTTTTAAAAGTGAGAAATGATAGACTACTGGCAACATCTGGATTCCCAATCAGTTATTGATAAAAATCTATCATTTAACTTTTTAAAATTTGAATCATATCTTTAACTTCTTTCTTATTAATTTTTTTTAGATTTATCTATGTCTGAAAGAATACATCAAAGTCTCCAATAACTAATGTTTTATAATTTCTCCCAGTAGGTCAATTAGCTTTAACTTTAAATTCTTAGAGACTATAACATTTGATGCATAAGTAGTTAGTTTTGTTATTTTTTCATTATCTGTAATGCCTTTAAACACAATGTACTTCTCCTGTTTATATCTTTTAGTCATATTTACTTTTAAACATTGCCTTGTCTCAGACTATGATTGCCACATGTACTTTTCTGTAGTAACCAAGGAATAATAGCTTCTACTATTATATGCTAAACCAGGGATATACTAAAGCCAATTTCAGGAGGATCAATGGTTAAATTTTCAATGTGAATATTAATACCTCAAAAATTATAAAGCATTATGAAACATAACTTGATTGTTTTGTTTATTCCTGGACTTACAAAAGTGATGGAGAAAATTTTAATAATTCAGATTTAACTTAAAAGTAGGTCAAACATTCTAAAAGATCCATTTTTTAACATTTTTGAGCATACTCTTCCTAGACTACAACTCTTAAATTTATTATTATGCAAATTTTTACATATCAAGTGTCTTTTCCTATATATAATATACTGTTAAGTTTTCTTTTCTAATCCATTCTGCCAGCATTCATTTTATGAGTGAATTCATTCTAGTCACATTCACAGCTATGATTTTAGGTTTCTCTTTCTCTCAATCATATCCTATTATAATATTTATACCCTTTGCCCCACCTCCTTCTTTTCAAAGAAAAATAAGATGAGGAAAAAAAGTGAGTAGAATCAACAATAGTAATCTATAATTTGAGCAGTCTGCTTTTTGTCCTCTGTACTTGCTCTTCTCACCCAGATTACTGAATTTTGCCCTCTTATTCTTTTTCTTAATTCCTACTTTATGATAAGCCCTCTGCACTTGAAGTATATTTTGCTTATGACTTTTCTCTTCCTAATTTTATCCTCTATTAAAACCTGTTCTTTCTTCTTTCCATTGGTACCCCTTTCCCTGTTGACTTTAATGTAGTTCTATATGCAACACTTTGCATATATTTGTTTATATGTATGAGGAGACACACACAGAGACAGAGAATATGTTCACTTACCATTCCCTTGCCTCATTCAAATAAAAGTAAGGTTCATAATGCATTTGCTAATTTAATCTCATGCTCACATTTGTATGTTTTTCTTCAACCACTCTCAACTGACTTCTAATCTCACATCTCAAACTTGATGTGGAGTATCCATCTTAAATTCAATGTGTCCAAAACAAAATTTATAACCTTTCTCCCTAAACTCTACCCCTTTCCTACCTTTCCTGTCTGCAGAAAACAAAAACCTATTCCCAGGCCCTTAGGTTTATAATCAAGGAGTTATCCTGTATTTCCCCACTATCTCTCATCCTTCATATGCAGTCTGTTGCCAAGGGTTGTGGATTTACCTTTTGCAATGTCTTTTCTATATGAACCCTTCTCTCCTCTGGCACTGTCACTACTAGAGTACAAAGCTTCATCTTCTCTCACGTGGATTATAGCAGTAGCTAGTGTTTGCTATTTCAAGTCTCTACCCACTTCAATCCATCCTCCATTCAGTCACTAAAGTGACTTTCCTAAAGCACAGATCTGACCATGTCATTCTTCATACTCAATAAACTCCAGTGGTTTCCTATTGCTTCCATAGCAAATACAAAATTCTTTTTTTTGCCATTCAAAGCCCTTCATAAGTTAGCTCCTTTTAAGCATTCTCTTTTCTTGCACCTTATTCCTCAAAATATATTTTTTGATTCAATGGCACTTGCTTCATTAACAAGACTTTCCATCTCTCAACTACAGAGATTTTCTCTGACTATCTCCCTTTCCTGGAATGCTATCCTCTACTCCAGCATCTGATGCATATACCCAACTTCCTTTAAATTCTAACTAAAATCCTTTGTATAATTCTAGTTCCTTCCACCTGTTAATTATTTCCTATTTATCCTGTTTTTAGCTTGCTATATAAACTTCTTGTCCCCCAGTGTGAATTTTTCATATTCATTATTCCTTAAGTACCATGATGATATTCCAATGTTTTCATCAACCACTATTTGTTCATCAATTTCCCCAATTGTTACACTTCTATTTTGTTTTTTTGTTTTTTTTATTATTATACATAATTAACTATAATGTTTTTAGAAAGATCTTTTCTTCTTGTCCCCTGGGACATATATCAGTTTGATTGTTGGGTAAAAGTGTAATCTAAATTATTTTCCAAAATAATTATAACACTTCAAAAGTTCTAATAATTATGAATTAGCAAGTCTCTTTTTGCAAAAATTTCTCTAGCATTGAATATTTCTATCTCTGAATATTATTGTCAATGTGATAGAGATAAGGTCAGAGTTGTTTTTTACTTGCATGTCTTTGATCAAGGCATTTTGAACATTTTTAAAAATGGGAATATAATCTTAAAATATGGGTTCATATCTCTTGACTACATATGCAGACACATAATATGTGTTTCACATATGTGTAAAATATACACATACTGAACAATAAAACTACTACAAAGTAAATGAGAAATTTTTCCAAATGAAATATCCACAGTAAAGTATGATGCCCTTTATTCTATACTAAAATTCTGATTAACTGAAATACTCCAGGAATTGAGTTCTAAGACTATCAGAATAACTGTATCTGTTGAATTTTACAAAAAAAAAAATATTATTTCCACCTTTGGAGTGGGTTTTTTTAAACTTTCTTTAAAAGTTCTTAGTGTATGTAAGAAGTGGGGAGCTCAATTTTTTTTTTAGAGAAATAACTGTGATTTTAAAATAAAAGACATCAATAGCATTTACCTTAATAAATGAAAACACCATAGTCAAATGTTATAGATAAAAATAAAAAAAAATCAATAATATTATATTCTAATAGGGCAAGTCAGTGTATATATAAGAATGGTCGCTAGGAAAGAATATTTCTATCTGGAAAATCACATTGATAGTGAATGAAATAATGGAGCAATTGATTGACGTGCCCTTTGTAGAAGCAAGAGTGAAATTGATTAATTATATATCCCAAGGCAAGAAATGAAAATGAGTTCTCTGAAAGAAAGAAGGACATGAGCAGAAGAAGGATGGAATTCATAAGGTAAGGAAATACTGTCTGCCCTGGTACTCATCTAGCTATCTAGCTATATAGCAATTTATATATCTGTCTCAAACTATAGATCTTAATTTACATTATCAAGAGAGAAAATATATGGATGAACAGACATATATATGAATGAATGAATAGTAAAGCATTTATTGAGCATTTACTATGTATTAAATACTATACTAAATGAGTGAAAGAGAAGTGAGAAAGGGATAAAATGATTAAATCCATGTTCATGCCTTAGTCAATCCTCAATATCATTTCATCTTTGCTGATTAAACATGGTATAGGACATGGGTTCTTAATTTAAGGGCAGTGAATTATAGATAGATACATAGATGATAGACACATAGATACATGGATTGATAGAAATAATAAGACAGATAGATATAGATAGATTAGGTAAATAGATAGATGAAGATATATGTTTTTCTATATAAAGTCCTTCTTATACTTATAGGCATCTTTATAAATCATAGCTTTAAGTATTTAATGTTATTCTGAAAAGGGATCCCTAAGCTTTATCAGACTGCCAGAGAGGTCTATAACACATGCAAAAAAATTTAAAAACCCTTATTTTAGTGCATGATTATCATTATTATAAACTTAAATTACCTCTTCCTTCAAAAAGCCTCTCCTCCACTCAATTTCATAGTTTTTTTTTTTTTAATATTTCTCATAGGCTCTTAACATTTAATTTACATTTTTATTTATATGTAAGCATGTCTTATCATACAGGTGGCAATAGTTTCCTATTGCCTCCTTAGAAAACAGTTCAGTAGCTAGCTGACTAGATGCTGCTGAGAATCACACCAAGAGAGGGAGGAAACTGCAGCTTATTATGTTAATAATACAAGCTACACTGAACAAATACCAAAAAGACAGTAATTTTCAGCATTAGTTTTGAGCTATATTTTATAAATTTTGGTTGCATAAGCAGAATAGGTATGTTGGAATTTCAAAGAGTAATGAGAGAAGATAATGATGTGCAGATCAAAGAACAGATGACAGAAGAGGAAGATCTCTATCAAATAAAACAGGAAGCTAGCCTGTTAACACTGAACCTGTAGTTGCTATCTTGGGTAGTTAGTTAAGCAAATGGCGGTTTGAAAATTAGGCCAGAAATCGTCTTATCACACATATATACTCTACTGTAAGTTACATGAGAACAAGAACTTATCATATTTACTTTTCTATCTTACCTGGCACTAAACAGTGTTTTTTAATAACAGACACACAACAAATGTTTGATGAATGAACTATAGATATAAAGTTAATTCTCACATCAAAACTTTTCTTGGAAGGAGATGTTATACTAAATCCCTCAATTTAAATGCTTATTGTGTGTTCTTATTTCCTAAAAGCTAAGGTTAATTGATTTATACATAAAGTTTACCTTAAAACTGAATGTCCCAAATAGTGTACTAAGGCATCTTTGGACATCATAGCAAACTAACAGGGATGTCTCAAGATATTTTAAATTTCCAACTTAACTACTTAATAAACAGATCTGCTAGGTATTTCTTACAATCTCAGGAAGCTGTGAAAAAATTATTAAGCTACCAAGCCATAAACTGAAAAAATTTGAGAACCATTGAATTTTGCATTAATAGAAATTTAAAATTTGATTTTGAATTGTATATTTAGTTGACTAGTTTTTCATCCTCCCAGTGAAATTGAACTTAAATAGTTTATTCTTAATTTAAAAATATATATATTTATATTCTTTTATTTTTACATCATCTCCATTTCTGAATATATCCCACTCTCCTCTACTAAACAATGATAAACATGTCTTTTTCCCCTAGTTCCCTCATCCCATTCTCAATATCTTCTACAACTACTCTTATAGTTTTGCCAGGTTCTCTCTCTTCCTCCCTTATGGCATTCTGATATATAGGCATCTTTATAAAATCATATATATATATATATATATATATATATATATATATATATACACACATATATAATCCACTTTAAAACTACACAGACTTATAGTCTACCTACCTCACATCCATCCTGATAGTCCTAGCTTGTATTCTTTTTAAAAGACATTAAGTAAATAGGAGATCTAAATATAAGATGAAGTAATTATGCTGTTAAATAGAAGAGAAATAATTAAAGATAATTATTTGTTCTTTGGCATTGGATAGTGCATGTTAGATTTTCTTTCATATCGGATATCTGGACTGATTATAAAATTGTACGAGTTTTTGCAGGAACTATAAATGGATTTGAATTGATGGAGAACATAATTTAAGAAGGGAAAAATGTATTTTTAAAAATGGAATTAATAAATATGGTTTAGTATAGGAGAAAAGTCGCCTCAATTTAAAATTAGGAAATTGGTGGTGATAGTAGTCAGTTTACATCAGTCATGTCTGTTTCTTCATGACCACATTTATGGTTTTCTTGGCAATCATACTGAAATAGTTTGTCATATCCTTCTCCTGCTCATTTTATAGATGAGGAAACTGAAGCAAACAGTTCAAATTGGGAACAACAGTAGCCTTAGAAATCCCTGCCAAGTGAATATCAGAGAGGTGTATATACATGTTCTCGAATAACTCTCAGGAAGGAGGAAATAAAAACACATCTCAATTCCTAGCTGTCTTATTATTTCTAGTCTTTTTCATTTGAAAAACCAACCCTGCATTTTTATATGTTATGTTTCACATTTCAAATTTTAGTAAAAATGTTGCATTTGTTAAAATTTACAAGGAGCCCAATAGAACTAACTTAAGACTGTCTTCTATACACTTTATTATGAGGTCTCAGGGGTGACAAGTATAGAAATCTTAATTGTCCTCAGATCATTTGTCAGCAGTGGGAATTTACAGACCCTCTTCATATCCGATCTATGCTGATATATGGCTCACCATTTAAATGGCTATTCACCATTGGCTGCTTCTGAGAATGGAATTGCTATTTCCATGTTGAAAGATCTAATCCATAATAGCTGTTCACCATATTAAAAATGAAAACTACTAGTTCAGAGTATCAACCTAAATTAAGCTTTAGTAAATGTTCAGACATAGATCAATTTGTCTCTGCTGAAGTACAAGAAAAATTATTTAATGTCTGACAAAAATAAAAAAGTGATCTGCCTATTTTATTGTTGGTATTATTTTTTAACAAACCTGTAGTTTTATCAATGTAGGGAGTTTCTAGAGAAACACTTCATTTTACCAAAATAAATAGTTCCTTCTGGAATTCTGAGAGATTAAGCGATTTGTCCAGGGCCACACAATTAGTAAAAGTCAGATTCAAATTTGTATCTACATCTTTCTCACTCTAGATCACCTCTCTACTAAACCACACTGACTCAAATGATTTTATCGCACAGGCAAAATTATCTAGAAATTATAAATATCATTCTGACATTTCATTTAGAACTTGCAAAAAGTGAATTTCTCAATGGTCTGACTAGTTTCTTAAAAATTCATGAATGGTTGACTATCACTTCATTTTAAACATACTAAAGAAAAAATGGATACATCAGTATAGCATGAAAACTTTAATAAGGGTGTACAATAATCAAAGTTGCAACCAAAAACATCACCAGCTAAAATTTGGGAAAGTATTTTAAAACAGAGATGTCAAACTAATGACCCACAGGCTACATAAAGATCTTTATGTAGATGATAAGATTATTGAGTATGGTCTGAACCAGATTAGAAGATAATTAAGAAATATTTAATAAAAATGTTGATAATAATACATTTGAAAACTAAGTTTGCATATAAGCCACCGGGATCCTTATGTACAGTTTAATGTCTCCATTTCTACTGGAGTTTGGTTGTTGTCCTTTATTCTTAAGATTGGAGTTTGCTATGACTGTTTTCAACCATCTACCATAAGTCATATTTGATCTATGGGAAGTATTAAGAGGAACTCCCACCCCCTTAAATCTTTCAAAAACTAATAAACATGCAAAGAAAATTATTGTTTTCACTGTGGTATTATTTTATACACAAATAAAGGGAACAAATAAAGCATAATCTTTTAAGTTCATTTGTAAAAGTCTTTTAAAGTGCTCTTAGCCTTCCAATTTAGAATTTTAAAATTAAAATAAAATAAAAACCTCAGATTTGAAAGGGACATGATGAAGTCCTGTGTAATGCCCAATGTATTAATCAACTATAATACATTATAACAAATGTTTAGACAGCCACTGGTTAACAAACTGCCACTTGAGCCCAGTAGAAAAATGTATAATATAGGTTTTATCTAGAGTTTATAAAAGTCATGTGTTGTAGCTAAGAACAAATTACTAATATCCATTCATCTAAGCCATCTTTCTTAATGAATCTAATACACTACATATACAGAGTAGTCCCTTTCTGAGAGTTCTATCTTGCAGAAGCCAATACTCTTTAACATCATCCATATAACAAATAATTCAGTGTAGATTAGATCTAGATTCATTAATTCAAGACAAAGAAATGTTCACCATGAAGAGAATAACCTTGGGAAGAAAATGTGAAGGCCTTCCTCAAACCAGATTGTTAATAGAATTTAGAATCAGTGATAAGGAGAATATTTCAGCAATAAAGCAATGAGCCTCAAGTATTTCTTGGACATTGTGTGCTCAGCAGTTGGCTAAGTACTGATAATGATGCAGATGAATCAATCAATCAGTAGCTACTTTTTTAAGTAGCTACTAAATATCCAGAACTATTCTAGGGCTCACTGATAAAAAGACCAAATGAGGAAAAGCCCCACCTCTAAAAAAGTGTATATGTTATCATTGGAGACAACAAATATATCCAAACATATACATAAAAATATAGAAAAAAAGATGGTAGATAAATAGGTAGGTAGATGAAAGATAGACAGACAGATAGACAGACAATCAGGTAGACAGTCAGGTAGATAGATAGATGGATAGATAGATAGATGTTCTATATGAGTGTGTGGTTACACACAGGATAAATATGAATTAAATCAAGGTAGTAAGGGAAGGAACTATCAGTTGGGAAGATGAGGAAAAAACTTCCTTCTTGTAGGAGGTATTGCTTTAGGAAATTAGTTCAAAAACAATTAAAGTTCCTAAGAAACCCAAAATATAATTTTGGCTTATTCAGAAATATACACAGAAAGCAATTATATAATAATTCAAAACAATATAGAATACAATACTTAATAATTTGATTTGACAGTAGTGATGAAAAGAAGGAACTAGGAAAAGCAAAAAAGGTCCTAAAGAAAAGGAGAGCCTGATAAGAAAGCAAATAGTAGGATGTAATATGACAAATAGAAATGTTATGCTCATAAGCATAACTATTTTGGTTAAACATAAGTCAAACAAGAGAAATGACTGGAGAAAAAGAAGCTTCAATTATCGCTCTCTTCCATTCTCCCTCCTCCTGATCTTGATGATTCTTTTTTTTTTCAAGGAGGAGGAAGTGCATTTTGGTTATTGACACAAGAACAATGTTTCTTTTAGTCATTATTACACAAGATGTGAGTAATAGGAAACAAAAACAATATTCAGGAGAATTCATGTCTGTGACTATCATTTCTGAAGGTATCAGAATACCTTTCAAGTATTTATCTTAAAAACTGATAGGAACTGGTTTTGTCAAATGCTTGAACAAAATGAAACAAAGTCCTGTGGTGTGCTGGTTACCTTCAAAATTTCAATGTAGACATGAAGATAAAAACAAAAGATGATAAAGGTCAAAACACTAACAAGCTTCAGAGGGTCTCTGAATACTTTCCACCTGGTCTTCTGGCTGTTTCAATTCAATTCGATATTATGCACATAATAAGTTCAAGAAACTAGGGAAGACAAAGAGGGTTTAAACTAGAAGTTTGTTTTTGAAAACCATCCTCACCCCAACTTACAGCCCAGTAGGAGCAAAACACCAGACTCAAATAAGAAAACAATTCAAAAAACAAAACATGATAACCATAAAAACAAGACAGAGAATTTTTGTGAGGTTCCAGAAAAGAAAAACTGGGTGTTTAATGTTTTCCTCTTGCATTTGAAGAGAAAGTTCAATCTTCATGATAACTTGCTCTTCAATCTGAATTCAACAGAGTACTGAATAGCAGTTTTGCCTGGCAGATGAAAAGTATACAATGGCTGAACACATATGTCTTTGAAAAGGACTAGGAAAAGCTAAAAGCAGCAGTGATTTTTACCTTGCCTTGGAGAAAAGGGAGTCCCTCGGCAGGAAAGTGATTGAGTCATTCTCCACTTCTTTCTCTCTGTCTCTGTCTGTTTGTCTATCTGTTTGTCTGTCTGTCTGTCTGTCTCTTGACCCTCTCTCTCTCTCTCTCTTTGAGAAAGACAGAGATTAAATCTAAATGTGCTTTTTAAAGTTTTATGACATTTCTGTTTATTTATCTCTACATGTTGGCTTAAAGATAAGTTGATCATCACTGTGTGTGCTTCATTATTTTGAAGAAAAAGACAGAAGGGGGAAGTATTCAGAAAGGGACAGAGAGGAAAAGAGAAAGAAATTAATTGAGAAAAATAGAAGTTATTTCTGTGGAACTTATTGGGATTCAGTTTGGGCCTCTGCAGCTTGAGGGGAAAAAACTTTCAAAAAAAATTTATAAATTTCCCAAGGCAGCTTTGGGTTTAAGGATGAATCCAGTTCCTTTTTTCTACTGGCCTAAGAATAGTTGCTATTCAGTGTTACCTAGGACTCCCTTTTTTATTATAAGAATAATCATAAAACTATCTTCCCACTTCCAATCCTTAGGAAGCATGAATAGTATCAAGAGCAGTGATTTCAGAATAGATTGTGCCTTACAGAAGAATGAAAAGAATTGCAAGACTAGAAACATATCATTCCAAAGGTAGGGGCCAACAGAGAGGGAGTGAAAATTCTAACCTTCCCCATACAGCAGTTCAACTGGTAAACTTTTCTGTCTTAAACAAACAACCCATCATAGAAATACTGTTGCGATTTCAATGATACACTATAATGATATGAATAAGCACAATGTGGCCATCCAATGAAAAAAAAAAGATTACAAATTCTCACAAGGAGCTGGGCATTTTCTTTAAGTGAAATGGGGGAAGAAGATGTGGGAAGCAAATTGAATCTGGAAAAGAATTCCATGGATGAGGTTTCCAGAATTATCATGTCATTAGTAGCTTGCCTTCTTAGTGGACCTTGGCAATGTTATCATTGACAACTTATGTGTGCCTGCACCCACTCTGAGCATACACACACAAACACACATATCTTCAGTTTTAATCATAATAGAATATCTCAGGAAACTGTTCAGTAGTGAATCATGTTCCTGTACTCAGGTGGCAGCTTTGGTTAACAGGTATATTTATATGGTCACTTACTAGATATTGCTTCCTAATGAAGGGACAATCTGTTAGAGGACTTGGAATGTATAAAATACTATTCTGTCTTTCATTCTGAGAGGCAGCTGAGGAGTAGACCAGAAAGACTCAAAGGAAAATAAGTGATCTTAGCAGATTAGAAGTAGTGGACACTTTTTCTTTCTTTCCTCTCCTGTTGGAACTCCTGAGCTCCTCTCTCAAATGCATTTGTACTCTTTGGTGCACATTTATCTTCTAGTCAGTCAATAAACATTAATGAAGTGCCTACTATATGTCAGACACCATGTGAAGTACTGAGAATAGCTCCTATTCTCATGATATCCAATAAAGGAAGTGACAACATGTTTAAAATTATATGCAAATTATATATAGGATCAATGTTTATCCATCTCTTATTCTGTCTGTCTCTGTCTTTCTGCTTGTCTCTTTGTCTCTCCATCTTTGGTTTCTTTTTCTTTCCCCATCCTTCTATCCTCTCCTTCCCTGGTTGGTTTGGAGTCTTTAGCTTATGAGACCTCATGAAAATAAGCAAGCTCAGCAGGATTTCAGGAGAGGTACCAGTTTGTAGTTCAGTTCCATCTGCGCAAAAATGTTAATGCATCTTTGACTTTGCTTTTATTTTTAAGAATTATATTCTCGGGGGCGGAGCCAAGATGGCGGAGAAGACACACGCGACTTTCTAAGCTCTTCTCTTACCCTCTTTATCAATATTATAGCGAGCCTCAAAAATAGTCTTGACTGCTACAATTCGTAAAGATAAGAAGTAGAACAACTCACCGGCCAAAGAAAATCTGCAGTCTCGCCAAAAAGGTTGGTTCGGGGGCCAGGGGAAGATCAGCACAGACGGGAGAGAAATTAGGTTCTGAGGAGAGCCTCAAACCGAAAGTGAAAGCACAGATCTCAGCACAAGCCCCCAGCCCCAACCCACAGTACAGGGCTTTTCCTTGGGGCAGTTGTGATCCTGCACGGCAGGAGGATGCAGCCCGGGTTAGCCTCCAATCTGCACAGTGCTGAGCTCGGCTTGGGGCCATAGAGCTTTTCCAGGGCCGATTTGCATTGGGCAGAGACACTGGGGCAGAGTTCGGGGTGGTCTGCGGTCTGTGGTCTGCGGTCTGCGGTCTGCAGTCTGTGGTCTGCGGTCAGCTGCTAATACTCACAGTCCCACAAGAGGCTCCGGCCTGGGGCAGTGACACTTTCACCCTTAGTCTCTAGCCGAGGGCAATCGCTAACCCACTCAGCCCTACTAAGCAGTTTGATAGCTTGGCCAGTGCTGAATCCACTTCCTGTTGGGGAAGGAAAACTCTCACCCAGAGCACTCCCATACGTCGGAGCGGAAATCGGTTTACATCTTTCCCTGCTCTGCAGAGGAAGCTGGTAACCCCTTGCCTAGGAGACCTACCCTAAAGGCTTTAAAACATGAATAAAAAGATGAAAAGAACGATCAACAGCTTCTATGCAGAAAAAGAGCAGGTCAGCAAACCTGAAGAGACCCTCAAACAGCAAAAATGCATCAGACTGTCCTCCTTTACATGATGCCCTCATAGAAGAGACCATTAAAAGTCTCAAAAGAGAGTTAGAAGATAAATGGGGAAGGAAAGAGAAGCCTTACAAGAGAGCAACAACTTCCTGAAATACGAATTGGAAAAAGTAAAAAAATCTCAGGAAAGTAAGAATTGTGAATTGGAAAAAATAAAGAATTCACTAGAAAGTAGGATCTGTGAATTGGAAAAGACAAAGAACACTCAAGAAAGTAGGATCTGTGAATTGGAAAAAGAAAATAATTCACTAAAAAAAAAATTAGTGAAATGGAAAAAAACTCCACGGACCAAAACAATACATTTAAAAACTCAATTGGACATACACAGAAAGAAGTAAAAAAAGCTAATGAAGAAAATAATTTTTAAAATTAGAACTGAACAATTAGAAACTAATGATTCATTGAGACAGCAAGAATCAGTCAAGCAAAACCAAAAAATTGACAAACTGGAAAAAACCATGAATTATCTACTTGCAAAAACGACAGACTTGGAAAATAGATCTAGGAGAGATAATCTGAGGATTATTGGACTTTCCGAAAACTATGATGAAAAAAAGAGCCTAGATACTATTTTACAAGAAATCATCAAAGAGAACTGGCCAAATGTAATAGAATCAGAAGGTAAAATAGGCATTGAAAGAATTCATCGAACACCTTCTGAAAGAAACCCTAAAATAAAACCCCAAGGAATATTGTGGCAAAATTTCAGAACTATCAGATTAAGGAAAAAATTTTACAAGCAGCAAAAAAAACCATTTAAATACCGAGGTGCACAATAAGGATCACCCAAGATCTGGCTGCCTCTACATTAAAGGAAAGAAGGGCCTGGAATATGATATTCCGAAAGGCACAAGAACTTGGATGCAGCCAAGAATAAACTACCCAGCTAAGCTGAGCATTTTCTTCCAGGGAAGAAGATGGACATTTAATGAAACAAATGAATTCCATTTGTTTCTGAAGAAAAAACCAGAACTAAACAAAAAATTTGACCTCCAACCATAGAACTCAAGAGATTCAGAAAAGGTAAAAATAACTCTTGAGAATTGTATTTCTGTTGTGGATATACAAAAAGAATACATGTATAATTTGATTGTACTGATATAACATAAAAAAGGGAAGTAGATATGGAAAAGGGATGATGGCAGAATAAGGTGGGAAGGAGGGATAAAAAGAGGGAAACCACATCCCACAAAGAGGCAAAGGAAACTTATCATATCTGAGGGAATTTAGAGAGGGGAGGAACATTGTGTGAATCTTACTCTCATCAGAGTTGCTCAAAGAAAAATAATTGACATTTGTTTTAGAGAAAATTCTCTCTCGCCTCATTAAAAACGGGGAGAGGAAAGGAAAAGAAAAGAGTAATAAGGAAGGAAAGGGAAAGACTCAAAGGTGGGGAGGAGGGATTATAAAGAGGGTAAGCATCGTGTTACAAGAGGGTACATAAGTTTGAAAGGGGAAAGAGGGTTGGGGAGGCAAGAATAAGTAAAGCACAATCTAGGGGTTATTAGGATGGTAGGAAATACAGATTTAGTAATTCTAACCGTAAATGTGAATGGGATGAATTCCCCCATAAAGAAGAGGCAGATAGCAGACTGGATCAAAAGTCAGAACCCTACAATATGTTGTTTACAAGAAACACATTTAAAGCAAGGAGATACATATAGAGTAAAGGTAAAAGGCTGGAGCAAAATCTATTATGCTTCAGGTGAAGTCAAAAAGGTAGGGTAGCCATCCTTATCTCAGATCAAGCAAAAGTAAAAATTGATCTAATTAAAAGAGATAAGGAAGGAAACTACATCCTGCTAACGGTAGCTATAAACAACGAAGCAATATCAATATTAAACATATATGCACCAGTGGTATGGCACTCAGCTTCCTAAAGGAGAAGTTAAGAGAGTTGCAAGAAGAAATAGACAACAAAACTGTAATAGTAGGAGATCTCAACCTTGCACTCTCAGAATTAGACAAATCAAACCACAAAACAAATAAGAAAGAAATTAAAGAAGTAAATAGAAGAATATTAGAAAAATTAGGTATGTTGGATCTTTGGAGAAAATTGAATGGAGATAGAAAGGAATATACTTTCTTCTCAGCAGTTCATGGAGCCTATTCAAAAATTGACCATACATGTATACTTATTGTGTATCTAAGTTATATTTTAATATATTTAACATCTACTGGTCATCCTGCCATCTAGGGGAGGGGGTGGGGGGGGTAAGAGGTGAAAAACTGGAACAAGAGGTTTGGCAATTGTTAATCCTGTAAAGTTACCCATGTATATATCCTGTAAATAAAAGGCTATTAAATTTAAAAAAAATTGACCATATATTAGGACATAAAGACCTCAAAATTAAATGCAAGAAAACAGAAATAGTAAATGCTTTCTTTTCGGATTATGATGCAATAAAAACTACATTCAACAAAAAATTAGGGGGAAATAGACCAAAAAGTAATTGGAAACTAAACAATCTCATCTTAAAGAATGATTGGGTGAAGCAGCAAATTATAGATACAATTAACAATTTCACTCAAGATAATGACAATGATGAGACATCATACCAAAATTTGTGGGATGCAGCCAAAGCGATAATAAGGGGGAATTTTATATCCTTAGAGGCTTACTTGAATAAAACAGAGAAAGAAAAGATTAATGAATTGGGCTTGCAACTAAAAAAAGACCAAATTAAAACCCCAATCAAATACTAAATTGGAAATTCTAAAATTAAAAGGAGAAATTAAAATATTGAAAGTAAAAATCTATTGAACTAATTAATAAAACTAAGAGTTGGTTCTATGAAAAGCCAATAAAATAGATAAGCCTTTAGTAAATCTGATTAGAAAAGGAGGAGGAAAATGAAATTAGTAGTCTTAAAAATGAAAAGGGAGAACTTTCCACCAATGAAGAGGAAATTAGAGAAATAATAAGGAGTTATTTTGCTCAACTTTATGCCAATAAATTTGATAACCTAAGTGAAATGGATGACTACCTCCAAAAATATAGACTTCCCAGACTAACAGAAGAGGAAGTAAATTGCTTGAATAGTCCCATTTCAGAAAAGAAATAGAACAGGCAATTAAACAACTCCCTAAGAAAAAATCCCCAGGACCAGATGGATTTACATGTGAATTTTACCAAACATTTAAAGAACAATTGGCCCCAATGCTATATAAATTATTTGATAAAATAGGGAATGAAGGAGTCCTACCAAATTCCTTCTATGACACAGACATGGTACTGATACCTAAACCAGGTAGGCTGAAAACAGAAAAGAAAATTATAGACCAATCTCCCTAATGAATATTGATGCTAAAATCTTAAATAAGATATTAGCAAAAAGACTACAGAAAATCATCTCCAAGATAATACACTATGATCAAGTAGGATTTATACCAGGAATGCAGGGCTGGTTCAATATTAGGAAAACTATCAATATAATTGGCCATGTTATAACCAAATTAACAAAAACCATATGATCATCTCAATAGATGCAGAAAAAGCATTTGATAAAATACAACATCCATTCCTATTAAAAACACTTGAGAGTATAGGAATAAATGGACTTTTCCTTAAAATAATCAGCAGCATCTATTTAAAACCATCAGTAAGCATCATATGTAATGGAGACAAACTGCAACCATTCCCAATAAGATCTGGAGTGAAACAAGGTTGCCCACTATCACCGTTACTATTTAATATTGTATTAGAAATGCTAGTTATAGCAATAAGAGCTGAGAAAGAGATTAAAGGAATAAGAATAGGCAATGAGGAAACCAAATTATCACTCTTTGCCGATGACATGATGGTATACTTAGAGAACCCCAGAGATTCTGCTAAAAAATTATTAGAAATAATCCACAACTTTAGCAAAGTTGCTGGTTATAAAATAAACCCACATAAGTCATCAGCATTCTTATATATCACTAACAAAATCCAACAGTCAGAGTTACAAAGAGAAATTCCATTTAAAGTAACTACTGATAATATAAAATATTTAGGAATCTATCTGCCAAGGGAAAATCAGAAACTTTATGAGCAAAATTACAGACCACTTTTCACACAAATTAAGTCTGATCTAACCAATTGGAAAAATATTAAATGCTCTTGGATATGGCGAGCAAATATAATAAAGATGACAATATTACCTAAACTAATCTATTTATTTAGCGCTATACCAATCAGACTCCCAAAAACTATTTTAATGACCTAGAAAAATAACAACAAAGTTAATATGGAAAAACAAAAGGTCAAGAATTTCAAGGAATTAATGAAAAAAAAATCAAATGAAGGTGGCTTAGCTATACCAGATCTAAAATTATATTATAGAGCAGCAGTTACCAAAACTATTTGGTATTGGCTAAGGAATAGATTAGTTGATCAGTGGAATAGATTAGGTTCAAGGGATAAAACAGTCAACAAATATATCAACCTAGTCTTTGACAAGCCCAGAGATCCCAGCTTTTGGGATAAGAACTTACTGTTTGATAAAAATTGCTGGGAAAATTGGAAACTAATATGGCAGAAACTAGGCATTGATCCATACTTAACACCGTACACCAAGATAAGGTCAAAATGGGTTCATGACCTAGGCATAAAGAATGAAATTATTAATAAATTAGAGGAACACAGGATAGTTTACCTCTCAGACCTGTGGAAGGGAAGGTCTTTATGACCAAAGCAGAACTAGAGATCATTACTGATCACAAAATAGAAAATTTCGATTATACCAAACTGAAAAGTTTTGTACAAACAAAACTAATGCAGACAAGATTAGAAGGAAGCAATAAACTGGGAAAATATTTTTACAGTCAAAGTTCTGATAAAGGCCTCATTTCCAAAATATATAGAGAATTAACTCTAATTTATAAAAAATCAAGCCATTCTCCAATTGAAAAATGGTCAAAGGATATGAACAGACAATTCTCAGATGAAGAAATTGAAACTATTTCTAGTCATATGAAAAGATGCTCCAAGTCATTATTAATCAGAGAAATGCAAATTAAGACAACTCTAAGATACCACTACACTACCTGTCAGATTGGCTAAGATGACAGGAAAAAATGATGATTGTTGGAGGGGATGCGGGAAAACTGGGACATTGATGCATTGTTGGTGGAGTTGTGAATGAATCCAACCATTTTGGAGAGTAGTTTGGAACTATGCTCAAAAGTTATCAAACTGTGCATACCCTTTGATCCAGCAGTGTTACTACTGGGATTATATCCCAAAGAGATTATAAAGAAGGGAAAGGGACCTGTATGTGCACGAATGTTTGTGGCAGCCCTTTTTGTAGTGGCTAGAAACTGGAAACTGAATGGATGTCCATCAGTTGGAGAATGGCTGAATAAATTGTGGTATATGAATATTATGGAATATTACTGTTCTGTAAGAAATGACCAACAGGATAATTTCAGAAAGGCCTGGAGAGACTTACACGAACTGATGCTGAGTGAAATGAGCAGGACCAGGAGATCATTATATACTTCAACAACAATACTATATGATGACCAGTTCTGATGGACCAGGCCATCCTCAGCAACGAGATCAACCAAATCATTTCTAATGGAGCAGTAATGAACTGAATTAGCTATGCCCAGAAAAAGAACTCTGGGAAATGACTAAAAACCATTACATTGAATTCCCAATCCCTATATTTATGCACACCTGCATTTTTGATTTCCTTCACAAGCTAATTGTACAATATTTCAGAGTCTGATTCTTTTTGTACAGCAAAATAACGTTTTGGTCATGTATACTTTATTGTGTATCTAATTTATATTTTTATATATTTAACATCTACTGGTCATCCTGCCATCTAGGGGAGGGGGTGGGGGGGTAAGAGGTGAAAAATTGGAACAAGAGGTTTGGCAATTGTTAGTGCTGTAAAGTTACCCATGTATATATCCTGTAAATAAAAGGCTATTAAATAAAAAAAAAATAAGAAACAATAAAAAAAAAAGAATTATATTCTCCATTTAAAGAAATCACTTTTGATTATGTAAATGTTGATGCTGATCTAGAAATTCTCCCCACAAAGTCCATATGCTTCTAAATCCTCATTAAATAACCCCTTCTCTTGAGGAAAGTCATGTTTATTTTATTAAGTGAAATTCAGCCTATCACATCATTCCATTGGCCTCTTGTTAAAAGATCCCTAGAGTCACTGGCTGGGAAAAGAAGTTAATAGAGATCTCAAATCTCTTCTCCAAGTAGTGTTCACAATAAACGTATGGTCAAGAAAGCTGACGTAGGATTGATTTTAGTATTAGTAATGCTGTAGGATCATAGATGCAAAACTAGAAAGGAACTCAGAAATCATCTGATCTAGTCTTCATTTATAACTGAGAATGAAGCCCCCCAAAATAAAATAATTTACTCAAGGTCATTCAGATAATAAATGTCAAAGGTAAGGTTTAAATATAGGGGCCCTGACTTCAGAGCTAGAGCTCTCCTCTCTTTATCACCTTGACTACATATATAATATATATTATATACAAATACCTTTTCTAACTTAATCATAAAAACTAAATGGAAAATTTAGAAGGTGAAAAGACTTCAAATTGCACAAGCAGTATAACTAATATTGTCAATAATCACTTTTGAAAGTTGCAGATTCCTAATCTTAAAGAAGGGTAGCATTTTCTATCATGTTAAAACAAACTATAGCATGTCATTTGGATTTGGGGAGTTGTATATTTTTAAACATAGCCTTTCTATTGATATCAAAGGCCTCTCATTTCAGTGACAAATGGGGGAGATTCTCATAACAGAGAATGGATAATAAAAAAATAGTTCTATCTCCAGATTTCAATCAATTAATCAAGCAAGCATTTATTAAGCACCTGCTAAATGCTGAGGCAGCTAGATGGTGCAGTGGATAGAAAGCTAGACTTGAAGTCAGAAGATTCACCTTTCTGAGTTCAACTCTGTCGTCAAACAATTACTAGCTGTATCGCCCTAGGCAAGTCTCTTAATGCAGTCTTTGCCTCATTTCTTCTTTTGTAAAATGAGTTAGACAAGGAAATGGCAAATCACTCCACTATCTGTGCCAAGAAAACCCCTAATGGGATCACAAAGAATTTAACACTGCTGAAAGGAATGAACAACAACAAAAATCATTTCAAAAGACCTTGCTATGAGTTCAGACTTATGAGAAACTGTAGGTAGAATGAAATATATTCTTTAGTTAGATTGAGGATTCAAGTTCATTATGACTCCTTAAGGATAAACAAATGTTTCATTTTAGAGATAAGGAAAGGTCATTTGTCTTTGGTATCATATTCAGTTTCCATTTTGGATACCTCTATGCTACCTCCTCTCATAAAGAAAAAAAAAAAAAAAAAAAAAAAAAAAAAGAGGAAGCTCCAATGTCATCATCATGTTCCCTGCTTTACCCAAGTGACTTGGCAATGCTTCATGCTTCATATCCTTCCTAACTGATAGAGCAACTATCACTGAGCATGAAGTCAAAAAGCATTAGTTTAGGAAAACTGAAGGGGAAATTTATTCAGCAAAATGATGACAGAGCAATTCAGGTCATAAACATAAAGCATCACCTCTGCTAATTTTTATGAAGTATATCAATTGTCCAAGGCTCATTAGGAGATGAAATCTATGAAACCAGGGTCTTATTAACCTTCATAAGGAGATTAGAATAAGGATGCCATGTTGTCTTGATGAATTTAATGTGCTAGAATTGACAATGAAGTTGAGTATTAGGGTACTTCTGGGTCCTAGTTCTATGACTTAACTAGCAGTGTGACCTTCTCAACATGCTTTACTTTGCTGAACATAAATTTCCTCTTCTGTAAAAGCATAAGGATCATACCTGATGACCTCAAAGGTACCTTCTAGTTTTAAGACATTGTTCTTTTGGACATCTTTGTTTTCACTGAAATGTATTTACACTATATAATTATTTTTTATTATACTTGTCATTTGATCCCTATACTTGAAATATCTTCCCTCTCCATTTTCCTAATCTGTTCAATTTCTTGCCATTCTATAAAAATCAACTCAAATCACTTCCCATCACCATTTCCAAAAAAATTTCAGTAGCACTCTAGTCATCCTTATAATTTCTTCTGCCTCCATTTCTAGGAACCTTATGTTCTGTGTTCTGAGCCATTATGGTCCCTGAGAGATAAGCTTTCATTTCATCTTACCTAGAGTCAGTTCCCTATCATTCCTTGACTACCATTTCCAATTCATACCATACTGTGGATATGTTGTGCCCCTTCTTTCTGGCTTCCCTTTTGTAGCTTATCTTCTCTAGGAAGGTCAGATCTTTGAGGTCAAATATTATTATGTTTGTTTATAATTTTATCTTCAGTACTAAGCAGAATGTTTAAATATAGATGATTACTCAATGCTCCATCTATCATCTATCTGCATATCTGTTGGTTTGTCTCTATGTTGCACAGTAGAAGGAAGGCTAGGCTTAACGTCAAGAAGACCTGAATTCAAATTTTGACTTATATACCTAGCTATGTAACCTTCAAAGCCAGAGTTTTCTTATCTATGGAATGCAGATAACTGTGAAGACCGCATATTTTAAAATCAGCCAGAGTCAGGAATTCAAGTTAAGGGAAAATCTTTGATCTTTATTCTTTGTGGAGATGAAGGGGGATGGCAATAGAAAGTGAGAGCAGCTGCAACACAAACCTGACCAGCAGTCTCCCTGCCTCTCTCTCCGCCCCTCTCTCTCCACCCACCCAAATTGTCCCTATGTCATTTCCCATACAACACCTCAAAACTTGCACAAAGAGTGGGCGGGGACCATTCTTTCTCCAAGCATATATTAATAGAGTATGGTCCAATTACTTTTTAGCCTCAGGTACTTGAGGCCTCAGTGTGTGAACTTGAGCTTTAGCCCATTACATCTCCCACTTTCTTTTGTTTTAGAACACAGGTGATCATGCCATCCCTGACTTCTCAGGGAGGTCAGAGCCCCCAAGTGGAGGTGAGCACACACACCTCCACACACTTCTCAGGAAAGGAGGTGAAAGCATTGAAAAGGAGGTGATCACATCCTCCCTGACATCTCAGGAAGGGAGATGAAAAGTAGGGAAAAGGGGGTTACTAGCGGGTTTCTGGGCTTAAGGGCCTTATTAGAAACAGGTATGCACAACCCATCAGCATGGGAGGTATTACACAAGCATATAGCAATAATGCAGAGGCTATTAGTGATGACTCTCCCCACAGTCAGTGCAGGCTTGATGTGGTATAACAAACATGAATTGTACATGCAAGTAGTGGTATAACAAACAATATAAATAAATATGCTGTTATAAAAGATTTCCAGAAATCCGAGAAGGAGGGTATGTAAACAACAGTCACACATATGCCTTCTTCAGCAGCCAAGAGAGAGTCCAAAACCAATCTATTGTCCATTGCTTCACATGTCAGGAAATCCAATGATCCCCCCCCCCCCGAGTTTTTGAAGTCCTGCAACAGTCTTTTTATGTGTTAGGGAATCCAATGATTCCAACAGATTTTGAGGTCCTGCAACAGTCTTATCATTTCTCAGAAAATCAAATGATTCCTGAGGGTTTTCAAGTCCTACAACAATCTTATGTCTCAGAGAATCTAATGATTCCTGAGGGTTTTCAAGTCCTACAAAAATCTTATCATGTCTCAGAGAATCCAATGATTCCTGAGCATTTTCAAATCCTACAACAATCTTATCATGTCTCAGAGAATCCAATGATTTCTGAAGATTTTGAAGCCCAACAATTTTCAATGTCCATGAGTCAAACGCCATAACTGCCATGCTCTTTCAGTGGTGGGCACAATCAACAACAGAACCACCGGATGTTTCTTTGGTCTTCTCCTTAGTTTCAAGGGTCTGCTCCATTTCTCTGCAATGGACAAGGTGAATACGGTTCATTGGCACCCATCTGATTTCTTCTCTACCTGCAGAGATACAAGCAAACCCTCTCCCCCAAGCAATTAACCTATCTGGTCCCTTCCATTCACCACTTTCTGGTTCTCTCCACATCACCTGGCAATTATCTAAAGATAGTGGAGCTTCTCGCACTGGACACTGCCCTTCTGGTGGATTATAAAACCTGTCTGCTGGAGCCAGTGCATATTTGTCAAAAATCAAGAAGTTAATAGCATAAAGGGTTAGATTTAGAAGTTCTCTGGGGTTACCTGTGGCTCCCCCTTTCTTTTGTTTTTGAAGGAGCATCTTAATGTCTCTGTTTCTCCTCTTCTATTGCCTGTCCTTGAGGATTAAAAGTTATGCCAGTAGTGTGTAAAATCTTATACTATGCACAAAAGTATGCAAAATGTTTAGAAGTATATGCAGGTCCATTATCTGTTTTTATTGCTTATGGCATACCCATAATTGCAAATACTTGAATAAGGAACTTAGTGACCACTCGGGCTATCTCTTTTGCTGCTGGTATTGCAAAACTGAATCCTGAAAAGGTGTCTACCACAATGTGCATAAAAGACAGATGACCAAAAGATTTATAATGGGTCACATCCATTTGCCAAATTTCATTGGGTCTCAAACCACAAGGCAAGCTGTACAGGCTTTTACTATGCCCCTAGCTTCCTATCTTGTTATTCCAAATTGTAAACGTAAAGCTCGAGCAGCCTGATGATATTTAGAACGAGGTTCCTGGGCTTCTTGGAATAAAGGAGTAGTCACCAACATAGTTAGGCTATCTGCCTTTGAATTACCATGAAAAATAGGACCTGGAAGGTCCACTATATATAGGACCACTATGAGAGTGGACATGCATAATATGAATTTTACTTGGATACTTTCTCACTTGCTCTTGAAGTTTCTTAAAGAGCTGATATATATTAGAGGCTGAAAATTTTATTTGGGCTGTGGCAATTCTTTGTACCACACCTACTGAATAGACTGAATCAGATATATTATATTTATATCTCCTGGATAATAAGTAAGAGCTAGAATGATTGCATACAATTCATTCTGCAGAGTGGACTGAAAAGGAGTTCTGACTACTCTCTTTATAGTTAAGTCACGAGAGTATACAGTGCAAATATTATGTTTGGATGCATCTGTAAAGATAGTTGGTCCTTTAAGAGGAACTCTAGAAATCTTTTCTCCAAAAACCCATCGCCAATTATGTAATAGTCTGGTTATCTTTAATGGAGATCTGTGTGTAAAATTTGGAGCAATGGCTAATAAAATTTGCCACTCTGGGATGGTCTCACAGCACATATTAATTTGTGTATTAGTATAAAAAGTATATATCTTGTCAGGTCTTGTCCCAGATAATTATACTGCTCCCTTAATGGCCTTTAATAAAATTCTAGCCACAAACACTGGGTAAGGAGTAAGACTTTGTTCTGGTTGTGCCGGGAGGTTCACCCAATCTATCACACTGTCTCCTTGATAAAAGACTGCGGTAGGTGCCTCTTGTGTAGCAAAAACTGATATTTCCAAAGGTTTTTGAGTGACTCTTTCAACCACATTGGATAAAGCCAGTTCAACTTCTCTCAAAACCTCTTGAGCTTCTTTTGTAAGCTGGCATGGTGAGTTTAAAGCACTGTCTCCCCTTAAAATTTCATATAAGGGTTGCAATTGATAGGTAGTCAAGCCTAACACTGGTCACATCTATTGGATATCTCCTATCATTTTCTGAAAATCATTTAAGGTGTTTAGCTTCTCTGTTTTTAAGGACAATTTTTGTACTGTAAGCACCTTAGGGTATACTTCATATCCTAAATATTGAAAAGGAGCATGTCTTTGAATTTTTTTCTGGAGCTATGTACAATTTGTAGTTCCTTAGTGTTTCTATGGTCTTTTGTAGACACACTTCTATCATTTGTTCCTTAGGTGCCCATCCCAATATACCATCCATATAATATAATAACATTACTTTTGGAAATGCTTTTCTTACTGGAATAAGAGCAGCAGCAAAATACATTTGACACAGAGTAGGGTTGTTTTTCATTCCCTGTGGCAAAACTGTCCATTCATATTTGTATAAGGCTCAACTAAGTTAACACCGGGCACTGAAAAGGCAAATCTTTTCGTATCCTCCTTATCCAGAGGGATAAAATAGAAACAATCCTTAATGTCTATAATCCAAAGAGGCCATTCTCTAGGCAATTGAGTAGGAGATGGAAGTCCAGGCTGAAGAGTTCCCATAGTTTCCATCTGTTCATTTACCTTTCTTAAATCAGTCAACATCCTCCATTTTCCAGATTTCTTTTTTACAACAAATACTGGGGAATTCCAAGGACTTAGATAAGGTTGTAAGTGTCCTTGGTCAAGTTGCTCCTGTATTATATCTAATAAAACCTGAATTTTATCACTACCTAAGGGCCACTGTTCTATCCACACTGGTATATCAGTTTTCCATTGGATAGGAACAGGTGAAAGTGTTGGCAGACCTTCATAAGCAGCCCTGCCTAAAAAACTGAAGTACTCATTTTTAACCCTAATTGTTGTAAAATGTCTCTTCCCCACAGATTGATGGGGATTTTTTTCAACTATAAAAGGAGTAAAAACTCCTGTTTTGCCTTCAAAAGTCCATCTCAAAGGGGCAGCACTAACTTCAGCTGCTGTTGATCACCCTACACCAGACATGCAGGTGTCTGCTTTAATCTTTGGCCAGTGATTGGGACAGTTGGCTCCTCTAATGGCTGTACGATCTGCACCAGTGTCTACCAATCCTTCCAATGGTATGCCATTTATATAGATTGTGAGCATAGGTCGGTCAGCTGTTACAGCTGCTGTCCAGTATATTCCTGTATTTTGTGACTTGGAGTCAGAATCTGGGAGACTATCACCAGATTGCTTATTAGGAATCTGTATCAGTAAACCTGATGCTACTACTTCTCCTGGGTGATAAGTCACACATTATCTACTTGTATTAGTGACTGGGATATTATCTACACATTCCCGAGTTTCCCACATAATGTGTGACTGGACACTGTCTTTTACATACTCTCTGGAGGTGAAATGGTCAAGCCCACTGTGCCTGGAGGCAAGGGATCCATAGCTGGTGAGGAACAGATTTCACTTCTCCAGGGGATATCTCAGTTGTCCCAGCTGCATACAACTCTATTCTCCCCAATTGTAATCCCTTTCTCCCATAAGGTTGCTTTCTGGCTGGTTGATTGTGTAATCCCCTTCTCCCATCATATGGCTTCCTGGCTGATTGGTCATGCCTGGGTACTGGAATTCTAGGCACTCTCTGGGTGTACCATTGGCTGCCATCATGCTCCAAGTGTTTTTTGCCTGGGGCCCTGGAGCTGGACCCCTCATCCCATTTCCCTGAATCAGCCTACATTCTGAGGCCCAATAGAAGCCTCTGTTGCATTTTGGATATGGGGTATTGGTCTTGTTCTCCCACCCTGTTTTCTCATTCTATCTCTATACCAACACTGAGCTTTCAGATGCCCTGTTTTATCACATTGAAAGCACTGATTAGTCTCTCTGGAAGTCCTTGCCAAAAGGGATCCTGTCTTCCCATGTTCAGATCTTGGGAAGTCTGCATCATAGCCTGGCTATACAAGGCATTTGTGTCCACTGTGGCACAGCGTCTTATGATCTCCTCTAAAGGAACATCCTTGCGCAGTCCTAGTATAAATCTTCTACAAACCTCATTACCATTTGCCTTAGCGAGTTGCCTTATCAAAATGTCTGTTACTGCATTTTCACCATTAGTTCATGTGATAGCTGTCTGCAGACGTCCCACAAAATCAGCAAAGGGTTCATTTGGCCCTTGTGTTATTTTTGTGAAGGCCTCACTCTTGTCGTTTTTATTGTGGAAAGAAGCCCACACTTTGATAGCATATGCTGCTATGGAGTAATTAATCTGTACTGTGAAGTCTGTATAAAAACTTACACCTGTTAGTTGGTCATAGGTGATTGGAGTATGAACTCTACTTTGACTATTTTGCTGGGCTTATATCCTACAGAGCTCACTATATTCAGAAAGCCATAACAAGTTTTGTCTAGGTTCTAAGCATACCCTTGCTATAGATTTCCAGACATTAGTGGTTAAGATTTCATAAGCCAAATTCTGTAATAATATCTTAACATAAGCTGATGTAGCACCATAAGGAGTGCAAGCCTTTTTCATGTCTTTGAGGATTTCTATATCAAAAGGAGCATATTTTCTACTTTCTTGACCTGAAGAGTTAAACTGTTGAATCACAGGAAAAATTTGTGATCTTAACTCATTTACATCTTTCCCTTCCTCAGTGGCTTTGAGTAGTGCTTTTGCAATCTAGTCATAGGAGCAGTTGGATGCTGGAGTGGAGGTGCTGGTGGTGTCACTGCCCCTCCCACTACTACTCCTCCCTCCATCCCAAAAGGTGGAGTTGATGGAAGAGAGTCAATTATCTGCTCAGTAGGCTGTGTTGAAGCTGCCTTGTGGGATGGAAAGTCACTACACCCTTGAGCCTCACTTAAATCTCCATGCCCTATGGGGAATATGGTCATTAATCTGTTCTTCGTCTTTCTTCTCTTTTTCCTCACACTTCCTCATCTGGCTGTTCTGAAAACTTTTCTTTTTTCTATAACTTGCAGGATTTTTTAAGGCCAATTGTATTATGTTGTATATATATAATGTTTCTTTAAAAATTGACTCGGAACCATTATCATTATAATATTTGCATAATTGATCTCCTACAAGCTTCCAATTATCTAAACATATCTCTTCTTCATTGAAGGGGACATATGCTCTAATGTATCCAGGAATTCATCAATCTGCTCCCAAGTCATAAATAAGCCCTGTCTCTTTATCAGTCTGAGTATACTTCCTGCAGATTTCCTTTGGGGTGGGATTGGGGTTGGGGCTGGGGCTGGGGCTGGGGCTGAGGGAGAATCTTTTCCCAATACCTGCTCCATTTCAGCTAGAAAAGGTTACTAGTTTAGCCCTTAACAAAGTAAGTTCCCTGTTTGTCTGTTAAAATACTCACCTAATTTCCTGGTCACTGGAGACTTCTCCAGTGAAAGTAGGGTCCTTGGTTCCATGATGGATGGGAAATGTGATGACTGCATTTAGCACCCAGAGTATATTAAAATCAAGTGGAGGCGGAATCCTTGATCTTTATTCTTTGCAGAGGTGAAGAGGAATGGCAATACAAAGTGAGAGCATTCACCACACGAATCCGGCCAGCAGTCCCTCTGGCTCTCACACTCCATCCACCAAATGCTCTATGCAATCTCCTATACAACACATCAAACTTGCATAGAGAGTGGGCAGGGCCATGCTAATTAGCCTCAAGTGCTTGGGACCTCAGTGCAGCTCAAGAGCTTCATCCCATTACAAATAGTCTCTAGTAGGATAAAATGCAAATCAGATTCATAGAACAGTCATTTCATTTTAAAGAATTAACTGAAATTATATTTAAACCTTCAGCATCCTCCATATATATTTATCTTCTGTTCTGAATTATCCCTTCTTAAACTACATATGGGAAGCATTTACCAATCTAAGAAGTAATTATCTTTTGAACAACTTTTCCTTCTATATTTGAAAGTGTCAGAAGTTGATGAGTTTAGAACAATGCCAAAGTGGAGGCTAACTAGGTCTAAGGTACTTATGCAAATTGAAATGTAGTTAGTATTGAATGTAGTTGATGTTATAAAACATGCAATGAAAATAATTTTATTGAAGAAGCATGGGATATGATTCCTTACTTGTTCATTAATAAACTCTAGATTCTAGATGCTCAAACTGTATCTTTTATTTAATAATGCAAAACTGTCTGTAGCACATTGGCTTACAATTAACACTAGTCTATTTACCTAAGGCCCAAGTCATTTAGTCATGAGAGCAGAGTTTTATGATAATTATTAAGGCAAAAATATTACTAAATTATTTTAAAATGATAATATCTAATCATCTTTCTTCTCAGATATTTCCAAGAAATGATACCCCATCACTACATTGATTTATGAGGTTTTGAGATATAAAAGTATATTTTTATTTTTAGAACCAAACACTGGAGTTTGTCTGAAATAGTCCCCGAACTAAAATGACTGTCTTTTGGTCTTCTCCATAGCATTGTCTTCAGAATAGGAGCCCAAAGTTCTAGTATTCCTTCCTAATTAGTACCAGGAAATCCATTATAGGTCCAGAGTAATAAAATGAAAGTCCAGAAAAGATAAATTAGGGAAAAGAAGTATTCATAAACAATTCATTTCTTTAATTCACCCAAGTACAAATATAGACAACCCTCTTCCAAAATCTTCCCAGGACTTGTCATCCCTAAATAACTATTACTTACAAATAAATCAAGTTAGATAGACTACATATTTAGATGTTTAAAGTAGTAAAGTTACTTTAAACATGTAAAAGTCTCTTAAACACACATATACAAATAATCTAAACTGTTGTCTACTTTCCACCAACATTTCCACTTTTGGTAAAGAAATGAAAAAGTACATGAATGAAGATGCCATAATCCATGTGTATTTCTCTTGCCTCCATTCCTCTTTTATACCCCCAATACCTATTAGGTTAGAGATACATTTTTTCATTTATATTTTTAGGTAGTGTTCATCCTCTCAAGCCCAATTTACATACCATAGCCTGAATATAGATTGTACTTTTCTCAATATGTTGGTTTTTATAAATCCCGAGAATAGACTATAATCAGTCATTCTTCAGTGAACAATACTGCTCTCAAAAGGGATTTAGATATATAATTAACTTTCCTTCCTACACAGCAACTTTTTATTCTATTAAGCAAATGGCTAATGATGCTATGATAGCATAAACCAGAGTGATAAGTAGACATTTTTGCTGGGGAAAGCTCTACAAAGAATGGCCAGAGCAATCAGAATATAAGATGCCCTCAGTTGAAAATGGGTGGTGAAAAAAAAAGAAGAGCCCAAGGATGCCAAAGAGAACACTAAGTTATAAAATCTCTCCCTTCCCAGGAAATCATAAAATCCTTAATTTGGTAAGGACATCAGAGGCAATATTTACACTCTTCTCATTTTAAAGATGATTAAACAGAGGTCATACACTACATCCCAGACCACAGACTGTCATTTTAACTTTTGTCTTTCCACTGGACTCCAATGATTCTAAAATCAAAAGTAAAATTGATGATTTCATGCAACTCTGACTCACTTAAATGCAATTTATGTGCAAGTCAAGACAAGATACCATGATATCATTTAGCCTCTTTGAAAATGAAAGATGAGCAACATGTTATTTTTTTAAATTATAACTTTTTATTGAAAGAACATATGCATGGATAATTTTTACAACATTGTCCCTTGCAATCACTTCTGTTCCAACTTTTCCCTTCCCTCCCTCCACCCCCTCCCCTAGATGGCAGGCAGTGTCATACATGTTTAACATGCTAAAGTACATCCTAGATACAATATATGTGTGCAAAACCATACAGTTCTCTTGTTGCACAAGAAAATTGGATTCAGAAGGTAAAAATAACTTGGGAAGAAAAACAAAAATGCAAGCAGTCCAAATTCATTTCCCAGTGTTCTTTCTCTGGGTGTAGCTAATTCTGTCCATCATTGATCAATTGGAACTGAATTGAATCTTCTCTTTGTCGAAGATATCTACTTCCATCAGAATACATACTCATACAGCATTGTTGTTGAAGTGTATAATGATCTCCTGGTTCTTCTCATTTCACTTAGCATCAGTTCATGTAAGTCTCTCCAAGCCTCTCTGTGTTCATCCTGCTGGTCATTTCCCACAGAACAATAATATTCCATAACATTCATATACCACAATTTACCCAACCATTCTCCAATTGATGGGCAGCCATTCAATTTCCAGTTTCTAGCCACTACAAAAAGGGCTGCCATACACATTTTGGCATATACAGGACCCTTTCCCTTCTTTAATATCTCTTCGGGATATAAGCCCAGTAGTAACACTGATGGATCAAAGGGCATGCACAGTTTGATAACTTTTTGAGCATAATTCCAAATTGCTCTCCAGAATGGCTGTATCAATTCAAACTCCACCAACAATGCATCGGTGTCCCAGTTTTCCCCCATCCCTTCCAAAATTCATTACTGTCTTTTACTGTCATCTTAATCAATCTGAGAGGTGTGTAGTTAGTGGTATCTCAGAGTAGTCTTAATTTTCATTTCTCTGATCAATAGTGATTTGGAACACCTTTTCATATGAGTAGAAATAGTTTCAATTTCATCATCTGAAAATTGTCTGTTCATATCCTTTGACATTTTATCAATTGGAAAATGGCTTGATTTCTTATAAATTAGAACCAATTCTTTATATATGTTGGAAATGAGGCCTTTATCAGAACCTTTAACTGTAAAAATGTTTTCCCAATTTATTGCTTCCCTTATAATTTTGTTTGCATTAGTTTTGTTTGTACAAAGGCTTTTTAATTTGATATAATCAAAATTTTCTATTTTGTGATCAACAATGATCTCTAGTTCTTTGGTCACAAATTCCTTCCTCCTCCACAAGCCTGAGAAGTAAACTATCCTATGTTCCTCTCATTTATTTATAATCTCATTCTTTATGTCTAAATCATGAAGCTATTTTGATTTTATTTTAGTGTATAGTGTTAAAGGTGGGTCCTAGTTTCTGTCATACTAATTTCTAGTTTTCCCAACAGTTTTTGTCAAATAGTGAATTCTTATCTCAAAAGTTGGGATCTTTGGATTTGTCGAACACTAGATTGCTATGGTTATTGACTCTTTTGTCCTGTGAACCTAACCTATTCCACTGATCAACTAGTCTATTTCTTAGTCAATACCAAATGGTCTTGGTGACCACTGCTTTGTAATATAGTTTTAGATTAGGTACAGCTAGGTCCCCTTCATTTGATTTTTTTTTCATTAGTTCCCTTGAAATTCTTGACCTTTTGTTCTTCCATATGAATTTTGTTATTTTTTCCTATGTCATTAAAATAGTTTCTTAGGAATCTGATTGGTATAACCCTAAATAAATAGATTAGTTTAGGTAGTATTGTCATCTATATTATATTCGCTCAGCCTATGTAAGAGCACTTACTATTTTTCCAATTGTTTAAATCTGACTTCATTTGTTTGGAAAGTGTTTTGTAATTTTGCTCATATAATTCCTGACTTTCCTTTGGTAGATAGATTCCCAAATATTTTATGCCATTGACAGATATTTTGAATGGAATTTCTCTTTGTATCTCTTTCTGTTGGATTTTGTTGGTGATGTATAAAGGTGCTGAGATTTATGTGGATTTATTTTGTATCCTACAACTTTGCTAAATTTGCGAATTATTTCTAAGAGCTTTTTAGTAGAATCTCTGGGGTTCTCTAAATATATATCATATCATCTGCAAAGACTGATAATTTGGTTTCCTCATTATCTACTCTAATTCCTTTAATCTCTTTCTCAACTCTTATTGTCGAAGCCAGCATTTCTAATACAATATTGATTAGTAATGGTGATGATGGGCAACCTTGTTTCACTCCTGATCTTACTGGGAATGGTTCTAGTTTATCCCCATTGCATATGATGCTTATGACAGTTTTAAATATATGCTCCTAACTATTTTAAGGAAAAGTCCATTTATTCCTATACTCTCAAGTGTTTTTATTAGGAATGGATGTTGGATTTTATCAAAAGCTTTTTCTGCATCTATTGAAATGATCATATGGTTTTTGTTAATTTGGTTATTGATAAAGTCAAGTATGCTAATAGTTTTCCTAACATTGAACCAGCCCTGCATTCCTGGTATAAATCCTATTTGATCATGATGTATTATCCTGGGGATGATTTTCTATAATCTTTTTGCTAATATTTTATTTAAGATTTTAGCATCAATATTCATTAGGGAGATTGGTCTATAATTTTTTTAACCTACCTGGTTAAGGTATCAGTACCATGTCTGTGTCACAAAAGGAATTTGGTAGGACTCCTTCAATCCCTATCTTTTCAAATAGTTTATATAGCATTGGGGCTAATTGTTCTTTAAATGTTTGGTAGAATTCACATGGTAAATTCATCTGGTCCTGGGGATTTTTCCTTAGGGAGTTTATTAATAGCTTTTCTATTTCTTTTTCTAAAATGGGACTGTTTAACCAATTTACTTCTTCCTCTGTTAATCCGGGCAAACTATATTTTGAAGGTAGTCATCCATTTCACTTAGGTTATTGAATTTATTGGCATAAAGTTGGACAAAGTAACTCTTAATTATTATTCTTGATAACTATTTGCTAATGTCCATTTCTTCACATTTAGTATCCAAAAGGTCTGATTTCCAGGAGTAGGGGATGGTGATTGGGAAGGTTGGGTAAAGAAGTCTTACAAAAACCAGATACCTTTGGAGAAGAATCTGAAGAAAAACACTTGAAGCTACTTTTCCAAAGTTATTTGAGGTAAAATATTATAAGTGGAGAAAAGTGGGACCTCAGAGAGAAGAAGGGACTTCCCAGAGATGATAGAGGAAAGCCTGTTGAAGTCTTACTTAAACAGAACCTGAACTGAGTTGGAATCAAATGGAGCTCAAATCTTACAGATATCACAGACTTTTAGAGCCAGAAGACCCCTTATATAGGGCCTTTTCAATCTTCTTGTTTTAGACACTCACATTTAGTGCTCAGAATTGGCCTCATAACCAATTCTTTTAAATCCTAAACCAGTGCATTTTCGATCAGATTCTTGAAACTTGACTCTCTCAAAAGGTCCATGTGGAAATAGTGGATGACCTTTTCTACACCTAATTTCTCTAGTCTCAATATTCATAACAAGAAATTAAGCAGGGATAGTACTTTTCCAATTGAAATCTTTTCCCCAAGCTCAACACAACCACTAACACTACTACTTCCATCAATCCTTTGTATGTCCACTGGGGAAGTTTACATAGTTTAGGAGAGTATATCTTTCACAAAAATACAAGTCTTGGATGGTAGAGGCAAGGGAAAGTGTATGTTTTCCCTACTTCCTTCTCTCAAACCTGTACCCCCACTTCTTTCCCAAGGCAGTCCATTGTGAAAGGCCTCAAAAATTCCAAGACCAGTGAAAACATTTTCCCTTCATCTCTACAAGCTTGAATCTTAAAGGAACCAGGATCCCTTAAAGGAAACCCCTCTCCCTTCAAAATAGCCACACTTTCAACCCACATTTACTTTGCCATCCCAAGTTCTGAAGAAGTTTGAGAGACAAAATAATGTAAAAATTAGGAATAAAATCAAAATTCCCAACATTTCAGAGGCAAAAGAACTATTTTATGAGGGATGGAGGGAAGAGAGACAGAGAGACAGATAAAGACAGAAAGCCAGAGACATGGAGAGAATGTATTTCTCTTTTGTAAGATAGGTTAATTTTAGTTGATTGGAATGTATGCATTCCAATAAAAATGTAGAATCATGTTTACTCTTATCTTTTGTCCAATTCTTGTTCAAGGACAACCAAAAAATAGATAAATAAAAAGAGTGTGACCTCTTTCACACTCTGAAGGTTAAAGACAAATTAACATATTGGAAAGTCTCTGTCTCTCTTCTCCTGAAAACATACATATACATACATACATATACACACAATAATACATATACATATACATATACATACATATACATATACATATACTCACACACACACATGCACATACATATACACACAATAATAACATGTGTATCACATGACCATATAATATAGTTATGAATTCCAGAGGACATTTTTCTTTGCTATGTATTTTATGTTTCCCATGGAAAGTAGTCCAAAAACTCTATGGAGACACACATCTCTATGGGTCCAACCAATAATTTTCCTTGCCTCATCTTATAACTGTGATCATATAAAATTTGTTTCTTTTTTTTTCTTTTTTTTTAAATTAAAGCTTTTTATTTACAGAGCATATGCATGGGTAATTTTTCCAACATCGACCCTTGCATAACCTTTTGTTCCAAATTTTCCCCTTCTTCTCCTCACTCCTTCCCCTATCTGACAGGTAGTCCAATACATATTAAATATGTTGAAATGCATGTTACATCCAATATGTGTATACATATTTATACAATTATCTAGTTGCACAAGAAAAATCAGATCAAGAAGGAAGAAAAAGAAAAACTGAGAAAAAAATGCAAGCAAATAACAATGAGAGAGAGAATGCTATGTTGTTCCCATGGTTCTTTCTCTGGTTGTAGAGGGTTTTCTTCATCACTGCACAGGTGGAATTGGTTTGAATCATCTCAATGTTGAAGAGAGCCACGTCAGTCAGAACTGATCATCAAAATATCTTGTTGTTACCATGTATAATGATCTGGTTCTGCTCATTTCACTTTGCATCAGTTCACGTTAGTCTTTCCAAACCTCTCTGAAATCATCTTGCTGGTCATTTCTTACAGAAGAATAAGATTCCATAGCATTCATATACCATAACTTATTCAGCCATTCTCCAATTGATGGGCATCCACTCAATTTTCAGTTTCTTGCCATTACAAAGAGGGCTGCCACAAGCATCTTTGAATATACAGGTCCTTTCTTTTCTTTAATATCTCTTTGGGATATAAGCCCAGTAGAAACATTGCAGGATCAAAGGGTATGAACAGTTTGATAACTTTTTGAGTATAGTTCCAAACTGCCCTCCAGAATGGTTGGATCCATTCACAGTTCCACCAACAATGTATCAGTGCCTCATATCCCCTCCAACATTAGCCATTATCTTTTCCTGTGTTCTTAGCTAATCTGACAGGTACGTAATGATATCTCAGAGTTGTCTTAATTTGCATTTCTCTAATCAATAGTGATTTGGAGCACCTTTTCATGTGGCTACAAATAGTTTCAATTTCTTTATCTGAAAATTGTCTGTTCATATTGTTTGACTTTTTATCAATTGGAGAATGGCTGGAACTATTATAAATTTGAGTCAATTCTCTCCATATTTTAGAAATCAGACCTTTATCATATCCTTTGGATATAAAAATGTTTCCCCCGGTTATTGCTTCCCTTCTAATCTTGTCTGCATTAGTTTTATTTGTACAAATAAAGTTTGTTTCTGATAAACTCCAAATTATTTTTTAAAATGAGTTTTCTTTCTACAACACCAAGAAATTCCAGTAGAGATGAAAGCATTGTGTCCCTTGGTTTACCTTACACAATATCTAAAGGTACCTTCCTTCTCAATCAATAAATGGTCAAGGGATATAAGCAGACAATTTTCAATAAAAGAAATAAAAATTATCAATAGTCACATAAAAAACAATGTTCTAAATCATTAAGATGCAAATTTAAACAATGTTGTTACTACTTCCCACTCATCAAATAAATTAAGGTGACAGAAAAGGAAATTGACAAACACTAAAGGGGATATAGAAAACAAATACATTAATGCATTGTTGGTAGAATTATAGATTAATCCAACCATTTTAGAAAGCAATTTGTAATGATGCCCAAAAAGCTAGTCTTTTGACTCAGAAATACTCCTACTAGGTCTATACCTTAAAGAAACAAAAATGAAAAAGAAAGGGATTTAAATATTCAAAAAATAATCATTTATTGTGGTAACAAAGAATTAGAATCTGATGAGATGTCCATCAATAGGGGAATGGCTGAGTAAGTTATGATATATAATTGTGATGCACTATTATTGAAGTATAAGAAGTAATGAAGCAGATAGTTTCTAAAAAACAACAACAAAAAAAAAAAAGCCTGGGAAAATATATATGAACTGATGCAAAGTGAAATAATTACAATAATATTGTAAAGGTAATCAACTTTAAAATCTTTAATAATTCTGATCAACACAACAACTCTTTACAATCCAAAAGACTCAAGATGGAAAATGCTATTTCCAAATAGAGAACTGACGGACAAAGAATGCAAAATGAAGCATGTTTTTATCCCCTCTTTCTTTTCCCTCCACAGAATAAAGCTAATGTGGATATTTGTTTTGCATGGGTTCATACCTGTAATAGGTTTTGTGCTCCTTGCCTTCTCCATGGGGGGGTCGGATAATCTGGATATGAAAGTAAAATAAAATTGAATGAAAAAAAAATTGTTACTTTTGACCTCCCAACTACCACTACTCAAGCAAGTCATTCATTCTCCTACTGGCCCCTCTCTCCAGGACAAATGATTCTATTAAAATCAGAATACTATTGCCAACACTTTAGATAATCTAGAGCACAGGATTGCCCTTGCATTCTTATAATGGGCCAGAGAATGGGCATTCCATCCTATACTTTTTAATGAGGTACCTAACCATAAAATCTAGCTATTTTCCAAATAAATCCTTTTCCCCTTTATTCTTTCACAGTTCCACTTCATCCCAACTCTAGGCATATAATCTCTAGTCAAAGAATTCTACCTTGGTGGAAATTTCTCTACCCTTGAGAATTGGTGATGAGGGATAGAGAAAAGAGAGTAAGGAGAGTAAGGAATCCAAGTGGCTCCTTACTAGTCACATGTCTGGTTTAAATCTCACTTAACAATACATACCTTTACTTGAGAGGAGTGGGAAGGAAGATTTTTAATAAGGTACATGTGCGTTAAAGAAAATTTTTACATAGTAGTAACACACAAATCTCTTAATATAATTTAAAAAAAATAAACCTAAATATACTAACATAGGCATTCTGGCAAAGAAAACAGAATTAAATTAAAAATCTATCTGAGGTTTAGTGGGGTTTGCCTTGATATCAAGTCACACAAATTCCCAAAGGGATAGCAGAATTACTTCCTATCTGAGCAGAAGTTCTATCCATCCTATGCCTTTCCTAAGATTTCTAAACTAATCAAATCACATGTAATTACTAGCCTTATCCTTCATTTCTCTGAGAATTGGAGGCAAAAATCACCTCACAAAATACAACCAGCTATCTTTTAAAGAGCCAGATCATTTTTGAAAAGAAAAAGTTCACTTTTTACTAGTTCACATTTGTGTTGCTCACTGTTGTTCTCTTTTCTGAGAGCTACCATTATAGCTAGAGACATTTTATCATTCCCAGTCCTCTCTAAAAATAGATATCAAAAAGATATTAATTGATGGTGACAATTTTGCCAAAAATAATTAAGCAGTAAGTTTCTTACTTTTTGTTAAAAGGCATTTGGGTGGGTGCACAGTAGATAGAGTGCTGAGCCTGGAATAGAGAACATTTAAGTTCAAAATCTTCCTCAGACATTTACTAGTTGTATGACTCTAGACTAATCACTTAACTGCTATTTGCCTTTGTTTCCTCAACTGTAAAAATAGGGATAATCATAGCATCCACCTTCCAGCATTGTTGTGAGAATCAAAGAAAATATTATTTGTAAAGTGCTTAGCATAATTCCTGGTACAACACATGCATAATAAATGCTTGCTTCTTGCCTTCCTTATCCCATTTAAAAGAGAATTTCTTTTAGAGAATATAGCCTATACTTGTTCTATATTCAGACCAATTCAATATATTTTGAACATTACACTTTTATGACTGGTGTCACTGCCAGTTAGGAACTAATTAATGGTTAAGAGATAACATAACATTTAAAGTTATAGGACATTTCATAAGCACACAGCTGAGCTGATTGAGACAATAAGAACTAAGTGACAACTAGTAAGTATCTGAAGCCAAATTTGAACTCAGATCCTCTTGATTACAGTGCCAGTACTCTATGCCAATTAGCTGCCTCCATTTATCCCCTCCCCACTTATATTTTAAAATGTATTTCATCTTTTGGAACAAACCTATAATTACATTGAGATAGGTAACTATGCTAAATTAATCAGCATAACTACCAGTAAGAAACCTTCCTCTACCAACATAAGTCAGCAAGTACTTAGCAATTTACAGGATTAGAAAGTTGCCTGGTACATTAAGAATCGCAGGGTCACACAATCACTATGATTCAAAACCAGGACTTCAACTAAGATTCTTCTGATTCTGAGACTTGTTCTCTATCCACTGTTCCTTCTCAATTTATATGAGCTATGAATAATAAGAAAATATCATGACATGCAGGAAGTTCTAAATAAAGGATATCCTTTCAGCAAATGCAATCCTTTTCTGCTCCAGGGAATGATGTATTTTAAATTCTTTCCTTTAAAAAAGGAATCATCATATCTTGCCAATACTCTTGCAAATATTTCACCAGCTGTGGAAGTTTTAGACCATCAAAAACTGATCTCCTACCAGTTTTATTATTGTAGTATATCCTTTCAAAATTGAGTTTACATTTATTCAGGCAAGATGCCAATGCCCTAGCCTACAAAAGGACCTCATTTGAACTCTCAATTTCATTTATATATAAGTGAGTGATATATATAATATATGTGTTTATACATGTAAACATATATTTAGATACATACATACACATACACAAGATATCTGTATAGATACATAATAGCTAACATTTATTTAGGATTTATTATGTGTCAGGCACTTTTACAAATATTATTTTATTTGTTCTTCAGAACAAATTTCTGGGTGTTAGGTGCTATTATCTCCATTTGAAAGATGAAGAAATTGAAACAAAAGCTAAGTGACTTGCCTAGGGTCTCACAAAAAGTAAGTATGTGAGACTAAATTTAACTCTACTTACTTGCCAACTAACCAACTAATGACAGAGAATTAAAGACAAAGCTAGAAATAGAGGGATAGAGACAGAGACAGAGACAGAAGTATACAGAGAGAGACAGAGACAGAAAAATAGACAAATAGAAAAAGACTGAGAGATAGACAACAGACAGACAGAGAAATAAAGACAAAGACAGAGATGGAGACAGATAGAGATGTATATCTGTATGTATGTATTTCAAAATTATCCACTTAGGAGGGGCGGAGCCAAGATGGCGGAGAAAGCACATGCAACTCTCTAAACTCTCTGATATCCTCATGACCAACATTAAATTCAGCCTCAAAAATAGCCCTTGACTGGTAAAACCCATGAAGACTAGAACTACAACAACTCACCAGCCAAAGATAATTTCATCAGATAAGGTTTGTCCTAAAGGGCTGGGGAGAAGATCAGTGCAAGCCGGGAGAGAACTAGAGGGTAACATGTTGTACAGACCAGGTGGGAGTGGTCTCTGTGGTTAGAAATTACAAAGATGACACTGGCATGGACTGATTGCTCTACAAAACAGTAGACCAGCAGAAAAATCAAAGCCACTCTCAAAACCGCCACTACCTAACAGGATCTGGCTTTACCCACCCAAAATCGGAAGTGATGGCATAAATCACAGCACAATTGTGCAACCCCAATCTGCAGTATGGGGTTTTTCCTTGGGGCAGTTATGAACCGGCACAGCAGGGGGGCACAGCCCAGGGCAGCCTCTAATCTGCACACTGTGGGGCTCAGCCTGGGGCAATAGAACTGCTGCAGCACAATTTGCTTTGGGGAAGAGACACTTCTAGTCTGAGGAGGGCTATTCGCTGGTCAGCTGCTAATACCCACAGCCCCACTGGGGGCTTTGGCCTCAGGTAGTGACATTTTCACTGCTTAGTCTTTAGCCTTAGGGCAGTTGCTAAACCACACATTGGAGTTCTCCACTGGGCACTTCTGTTGCTCTGCCATGCTGAATCACTTCCAGTTGGGGGGAGGGAACTTTTGCCCAGAGCACTCCCACACCTCACTGCCTGAAACCTGTTTACATCTTTCCCTGCTTTGCAGAGGAAGCTGGTAACCCCCTTGCCTTGAAGGCAGATCCTAAAGGCTTTAAAAAATGAGTAAAAAAATTAAAAGGAAGATCAATAGCTTTTATACAGAAAAAGAGCAGGTTTGTAACCCCAAGGAGACTAATAGCAAACAGTCTCCAGATAATACCCCAAAGGGAAATTTTACCTGGCCCCCTTTTTATAATGCTCTCCTAGAAGAGACCATTAAAAGTCTCAAAAGAGAGTTAGAAGAAAAATGGGGAAAGGAAAGAGAAGCTCTGTAAGAAAGTAACAACTTCTTGAAATATGAATTGGAAAAGGTAAAAAATTCCCAGGAAGTGCAGGGAAACAGAATTTGTGAATTGGAAAAGGTAAAAAAAAAAATCTCAGGAAAGTAGGATTTGTGAATTGGAAAAAGAAAATAATTCACTAAAAAAAAAAATTAATGAAATGGAAAAAAATTACATACAGCAAAACAACTCATTTAAAAACTCAATGGACATATACAAAAAGAAGTTTAAAAAAAAAGCTATTGAAGAAAATAACTCATTAAAAATCAGAACTGAACAAATAGAAACCAGTGATTCATTGAGTCAGCAAGAATCAGTCAAGCAAAACCAAAAAAAAAAAAAAAAAATGATAAATTCGAAAAAAACCATGAAATATCTACTTGGAAAAATGACAGACCTGGAAAATAGATCTAGGAGACATAATCTGAGGATTATTGGACTTTCCAAAAATTATCATAAAAAAGAGCCTAGATACTATTTTACAGGAAATAACCAAAGAGAACAGTCCAGAGGTAATAGAACCAGAAGGGAAAATAGCCATTGAAAGAATATCTTGCTAAAGGGTAGCATAGACAATGAAGCAATATCAATATTAAACATATATGAACCAAGTGGTATAGCATCTGACTTCCCAAAGGAAAAGTTAAGAGAGTTGCAAGAAGAAACAGACAGCAAAACTGTAATAGTGGGAGATCTCAACCTTGCACTCTCAGAATTAGATGATCAAACCAGAAAACAAATAAGAAAGAAATTAAAGAGATAAATAGAATATTAGAAAAATTAGGTAAGATAGATCTTTGGAGAAAACTAAATGGAGACAGAAAGGAATATATTTTCTTCTCAGTAGTTCATGGAACCTATACAAAAATTGACCATATATTAAGGACATAAAGACCTCAAACTTAAATTCAGGAAGGCAGAAATAGTAAATGCTTTCTTTTCAGATCACAATGCAATAAAAACTACAATCAACAAAAAGTTAGGAGTAAATAGACTAAAAAGCAATTGGAAACTAAATAATCTCATCTTAAAGAATGATTGGGTGAAACAGAAAATTATAGACACAATTAATAATTTCACTCAAGATAATGACAGTGATGAGACATCATACCAAAATTTGTGGGATGCAGCCAAAGCGATAATAAGAGGAAATTTTATATCCTTAGAGGCTTACTTGAATAAAATAGAGAAAGAGAAGATCAATGAATTGGGCTTGCAACCAAAAACGCTAGAAAAAGACCGAATTTAAAAACCCCAATCAAATATTAAATTTTAAATTTTAAAATTAAAAGGAGAAATTAATAATATTGAAAGTAAAAAAAATCTATTGAACTAATAAATAAAACTAAGAGTTGGTTTTATGAAAAAACCAATAAAAATAGATAAGCTTTTGGTAAATCTGATTAGAAAAAGGAGAGAGGAAAATCAAATTAGTAGTCTGAAAAATGAAAAGAAAGAACTTTCCACCAATGAAGAGGAAATTAGAGAAATAATAAGGAGTTACTTTGCCCAACTTTATGCCAATAAATTTGATAACCTAAGTGAAATGGATGCCTACCTCCAAAAATATAGGCTTCACAGATTAACAGAGGAGGAAGTAAATTGCTTGAATAGTCCCATTTCAGAAAAAGAAATAGAACAAACTATTAATCACCTCCCTAAGAAAAAATCCCCAGGACCAGATGGATTTACATGTGAATTCTACCAAACATTTAAAGAACAATTAGCCCCAATGCTATATAAACTATTGAAAAAAATAGGGATTGAAGGAGTCCTACCAAATTCCTTTTATGACACAGACATGGTACTGATACCTAAACCAGGTAGGCTGAAAACAAAGAAAGAAAATTATAGACCAATCTCCCTAATGAATATTGATGCTAAAATCTTAAATAAGATATTAGCAAAAGGACTACAGAAAATCATCCCCAGGATAATACACCATAATCAAGTAGGATTTATACCAGGAATGCAGGGCTGGTTCAATATTAGGAAAACTATCAGTATAATTGGCCATATTAATACCCAAATTAACAAAAACCATATGATCATCTCAATAGATGCAGAAAAAGCATTTGATAAAATCCAACATCCATTCCTATTAAAAACACTTGAGAGTATAGGAATAAATGTACTTTTCCTTAAAATAATCAGTAGCATCTATTTAAAACCATCAGTAAGCATCATATGTAATGGGGACAAACTGCAACCATTCTTAATAAGATCAGGAGTGATACAAGGTTACCCGCTATCACCATTACTATTCAATATTGTATTAGAAATGCTAGCTGTGGCAATAAGAGTTGAGAAAGAGATTAAAGGAATTAGAGTAAGTAATGAGGAAACCAAATTATCACTCTTTGCTGATGATGATGATGGTATACACAGAGAACCCCAAAGATTCTACTAAAAAGTTATTAGAAACAATCCATACCTTTAGCAAAGTTGCAGGATACAAAATAAACCCACATAAGTCATCAGCATTCTTATATATCACTAACAAAATCCAACAGTCAGCATTACAAAGAGAAATTCCATTTAAAGTAACTACTGATAATATAAAATATTTAGGAATCTATCTGCCAAGGGAAAATCAGAAACTTTATGAGCAAAATTACAGACCACTTTTCACACAAATTAAGTCTGATCTAACCAATTGGAAAAATATTAAATGCTCCTGGATAGGGTGAGCAAATATAATAAAGATGACAATACTACCTAAACTAATCTATTTATTTAGTGTTATACCAATCAGACTCCCAAAAAACTATTTTAATGACCTAGAAAAAATAACAACAAAGTTCATATGGAAAAACAAAAGGTCAAGAATTTCAAGGAAATTAATGAAAAAAAATCAAATGAAGGTGGCCTAGCTGTACCAGATCTAAAATTATATTATAAAGCAGCAGTTACCAAAACCATTTGGTATTGGCTAAGAAATAGATTACTTGATCAGTGGAATAGGTTAGGTTCAAAGGACAAAACAGGCAATAACCTTAATATTCTAGTGTTTGACAAACCCAAAGACCCGAGTTTTTGGAATAAGAACTCACTGTTTGACAAAAAATTGCTGGAAAAATTGGAAACTAGTAGGGCAGAAACTAGGTATTGACCCACACTTAAGACCATACACCAAGATAAGGTCAAAATCAGTTCATGAACTAGGCATAAAGAATGAGATTATAAACAAATTAGAGGAACACAGGATAGTTTATCTCTCAGACCTGTGGAAGAGGAAGGAATTTATGACCAAAGAAGAACTAGAGATCATTACTGATCACAAAATAGAAAATTTTGATTATATCCAATTGAAAAGTTTTTGTACAAACAAAACTAATGCAGACAAGATTAGAAGGGAAGCAATAAACTAGGAAAGCATTTTTACAGTCAAAGGTTCTGATAAAGGCCTCATTTCCAAAACATATAGAGAATTGACTCTAATTTATAAAAAATCAAGACATTCTCCAATTGATAAATGGTCAAAGGATATGAACAAACAATTCTCAGATGAAGAAATTGAAACTATTTCTAGCCATATGAAAAGATGGTCCAAGTCATTATTAATCAGAGAAATGAAAATTAAGACAACTCTGAGATACCACTACACACTTGTCAGACTGGTTAGAATGACAGGGAAAGATAATGCAGAATGTTGGAGGGGATGTGGGAAAACAGGGACACCAATACATTGTTGGTGGAATTGTGAATACATCCAGGCATTTTGGAGAGCAATTTGGAACTATGATCAAAAAGTTATCAAACTATGCATACCCTTTGATCCATCAGTGTTACTACTGGGCTTATATCCCAAAGAGATCTTAAAGAAGGGAAAGAAACCTGTATGTGCATAAATGTTTGTGGCAGCCTTTTTTTGTAGTGGGCAGAAACTGGAAACCGAGTAGATGCCCATCAATTGGAGAATGGCTGAATAAATTGTGGTATATGAATATTATGGAATATTATTGTTTGGTAAGAAATGACCAACAGGATGATTTCAGAAAGGCCTGGAGAGACTTATACGAACTGATGGTGAGTGAAACGAGCAGGGCCAGGAGATCATTGTATACTTCAACAACAATACTATATGATGATCAATTCTGATGGACCTGGCCATCTTCAGCAATGAGATGAACCAATCAGTTCCAATGGAGCAGTAATGAACTGAACCAGCTACACCCAGCAAAAGAACTCTGGGAGATGACTAAGAACCATTACATTGAATTCCCAATCCCTATATTTTTGCCTGCCTGCATTTTTTATTTCCTTCACATGCTAATTATACAATATTTCAGAGTCCGATTCTTTTTGTACATCAAAATAACTGTTTGGACATGTATAATTATTTTATATTTAATTTATACTTTAACATGTTTAATATGTATTGATCATCCTGCCATCTAGGGGTGGGGGTGGGGGTGGGGGCAAGGAGGAGAAAAATTGGAACAAAAGGTTTGGCAATTGTCAATGCTGTAAAATTACCCATGCATATAACTTGTAAATAAAAAGCTATTAAAATTTTTTTAAAAAAATTATCCACTTAGCCTCCAACAATTGATACCTTCTGAGGTTCAGTGGGGTTTAACCTGATATCAAGCCACACAAACTCACAAGAAGGATGATAGAATTATTTCATCTCTCTCGTTTAACTAAGAGGACAGAAGACAAAACTATGGACACCTATTAGTCGGGAAAACAAAGGATGTAGATTTTGCACAATTAGCAAGTTTCAGAGCTATTTGAATAATCAGACCCAAAGACTATTCAGTTATTAAGGATTTAGTCAACTTGATATGGAGATTACTATTATATTGTCCTGCCCTTGGCATAGTATTTTTATCAATGACATAGAAAGCATGTAAGTAATTATTACTGAATTTGTAGGTGACCCAAAGGTAGATGGTATAATTACTACACTAGCTGACAAAATCTGGATCCAGAGGCTTTTGACAGAATAGAATATAGGGCTAAATCTAAGATGATAAAATATAAAATAAATAAAAAAGTTTTTCACTTAGATTAAAAAAAGTCATCTTCATATGACAAAGTGGCCTGGAAAACAAAGAGAAGAATGTGTTATGCTGGGAAGAACATTGCCTCTGTAGTCAGAGAATCATAGTTCAAATCCTGTTTCTGTCACTTACTAACTGTGAGAACTTGAGTAAGTCAAATGATTGACTAACAGGAAATAAAGAATGAGGAACAGAGATATAGAAAACCTAATATAATCTAATTTGCTAATTCAGCAAGAAGCTAGTAGTGAAGATGATTAATGTCTAGTCTCTGGATATATTAGCCTTGATCCACATAAATCCTGAGGGATTTATGACTTAACTAGTCAAACAGATTTTCACTGGTCAACAATATGTGTGTGTGTGTGTGTGTGTGTGTATAATGTACAATTATATGATAATTATGTATAATGTATAAATATATGCATATATATATAACTGATTATTCTTTTTGATTTAGAAAGGTTACTAGGAATTTGAAAACTTAAACATATTTACACATGCACACATCTTAGAATCCAAAAAACTGCATCCTGAAAATTATACAGGCATATCAATCAGAGTAAATATCCCCTATATGTATGCAAAACATATGTGTTTTTTTTTTTTATGGAGGCCACCTAGAGGATATGAAAAGTATGGTAAGTTAGAAAGTATGAGAGGGATGTGATAAAAACTTAACTAATCAATGAAGGGAATAAAAGGAGTGGAGATGGTTAGGCAGGAGGATAGTGGGCTAAAAAGTGTTCACTTTCAATTACTTCATCTTTCAAATGAAAATGATAATGATACCTAACTCCCAGAAATTTGTTCTGAAGAACAAATAGAGCGTGTTAACAATAAAAATGTTATAAAATCAGGTAGGGTTTGGGTAGGGATACAGAGTGGAAAGATAGGAACAGTTGACTAAGTAAAGTGGACACAGATACCTTTCCACAAAATACTAGCAGATTATGCTTACTGGTTTCTTCCTTATTCTATCATACATCATCTCTTCAGGGTCTTTGCACCCTAAAATAAATGTGGGACATTACTATTCCAGAACACACCCCAAAGGAATTTTTCTAAGGGATGATGACCAAATGTGCTATATCAATACAAAGTATTATAACTATTATTTATAATAGTTTTTTACAAACACCCTTCTTATTTTACTCATTTTGTGTACTCTTGCTTCTCAGAATTCCTAATTCCATTCAAAGCTCAGTTTAAATACAAGTTTCTACATGAAACTTTTTCCTGATCTTCCCTCCCTACACTCCAGTCTCTGGAATAGTCACTTCAAAAATTACCTTTCATTTATTTTTTATATAAGTATCGATATACATATGTATATACAAATTAAATATGTCTACATGTATGTGCATATACAAAAATGTATAAATATGTACATGTTGTCTCCTTAATTAAATGTAAAAGCCTAAAAGGGAGAGAAGGTTTTAGATCTGTCTTTTATCTTTAGTTCTTAGCACAGTATTTTATACATAGTAGGCACTTTGATAAATACTTGTTATTGGTTGATTGTCCTCATTAAATGGGAAACTTGTAGAATATTTCCAAAAAAATTTAAGAGCCTTCTCTCTTGTGGGTCACTGTAAGGTTGGCCTTTAGTACACCTTATATTTTGATTTATATTTTTTTACTTCTAAAACCAGCAATGGATGTCACTCTGGTTTTGACAACACCTGATTCTAAGAAATATTTATACCTGTATCTCTCATCTGATGATCTCCATGGTTTTGCCACGATATTTTTCTCCTAGAACATTTCTTTGTGGAGTTTGTGTATCCTGTTCTATTTTCTTTTTTATTTCAAAAAATCTTAGTCGTAGAATCTCAGCTAGAAATTTTGTCATCAACTGTGTTCTACAATTTTCACATTTTTTTTGTTGTTAATGTTTTTATCACTATTTCTGTGATACAACCTGAAAATATTCTTGCCTTGATTTCCAAGGTTGCTGAAGTTTAAGTTTTTCTCATGTCATCTCTTCCATTTTCTTTTCATAAGGAAGAAATTCCTTTTGTATCCTTTTTGTATACTGTCAGGTAATCATATTCCCTCCAAGAAAAACTAATCCATATCATTGTCTTTAAACTCAATCCTTTTAAAGAATCAATCATAAGTTCTACTTTTTAAAAAAACACAGAATTTTCTTTTCATTCATGCCTGACAATTTTCCTTTAGATGAAGCTCTAAGATACCACTAGAGACCAGATAGAGTGTTACACCTGGAGTGAGGAAAACCTAAATTTGAATTCTATCTTGGTCATTTATTACTTTTATGTTACTAGGTGACATACATAACTTTGCAATCTTGATTATCTTGTCTATAATATAACATAAGATCTATAATATAGGATCTCATCTATAATATAGCCCTTAGTTGATAGAGTTTTAAGGATCAAATCAAATAGTACAAATAAATTACTTTGTATATCTTAAAATGATATATACTTTTAGGTATTATTGTAATTGTTAGGTAGATTTCCACTTGAAGAGTAACCTAAATAATCAACACAACTATCTAAATAACTCCAGGTGGAACAAAAGGAAAGGAAAAAAATTGGTGGGAGGAGAGGCAGGGAAGGAAACTAGAATGATTTGCTCTACCAATCTAGACCCTAACTCCACCCATCCAAACCCTCCTTTGGGGTAAAAGAGAAAAGTAATAAGGAAGCAAAGGGAAGAGAAATGGCCAAAAAAGACATGGGAAAGTAAGAGAAAGAGTCAAAGTAGAAGGAGCAGAATGAAATATTTAAATAAAATGATAGATATAGAAGACACAGATGTTCATATAAATGATCAATGCCATAGTCAAGTGCTATGTACTAACAGAATGATTTGAGGCCAGTAATCAATAAAAGGGGTAAGAAGCAGAAAAAGAGAGAGAATCAAAACAAAGCAAGTGCTGATCTGATAAACAAGGAAATAGGTTTAATCTTACCTCTGACACTTACTATCTATGTGAACTTGGTCAACTCACTAAGTTTTCCTGAGCCACAGTTTCCTTATTTTTTTAAAAAAAATAGTACTATTTCACTCACCATACCAAAAAAAAGGTCAAAATAGCTACATGATTTAGGAGTAAAATCAAGATATAATTATATCACTCTGTTCTGCATTTTCATATAGGTTTTTAAAAAAGAATTTATAAGTATTTAGTTTGTGTTAGATTTTGTTGCAGTTTCATTTTCAGCTTCCTTTAACTGTCAACTGTCAACTTCTGCTACAAGATATTCCTAGGCTTCCTTAATAAAATTTCTTTCTTTCTGAAATTATCTCTAATTTATCCTGCTTGTATCCTATTTATATTTAGCAGTTTGTGTGGTGTTTTTTTTTTCATTTATTAAGTAGTTTATTTTTCCAAATTATGAGTAAAAACACTTTTAAACATAAACTCTGAGTTCCATTCCCAAAGGGCTATAAAAATGTGTATGCCTTTTACCCAGAAGTGTTACTACTGCATCTGTATTCCAAGGAAATCATAAAGGAGGGGAAAGGACCCACATGTGCAAAAAATGTTTGTAGAACTTTTTTTTTTGTGGTAGTAAAGAATTGGAAAATGTGTAGATGCCCATCAGTTGGGGAATGGCTGAATGAGTTATGGCACATGAAAAGAAAGGAATATTACTGTCTTATAAAGATTATAAGCAAGCTAGTTTTAGAAAGGTCTGGAAAAATTTACGTGAACTGATGCTGAGAGAAACAAGCAGAACCAGAAATACATTGTACACAATAATAGCCAGATTGTGTGATCATTCACTATGAAAGACTTGATTCTTCTCAGTGGTTCAGTGATCCAAAGTAATCCCAATAAACTTTGGATAGAAAACACAATCTGCATCCAGAAAAAGAACTATGTATATTGAATGTAAATCAAAAATGTTATGTTCAGTTCTTATTTTTTTTCTGTTTTTTTCCCTCTCCTGTGGTTTTTTTCCTTTTGTTCTGAGTTTTCTTTCCAATTTGATTCATAAAGAAATGTGCATTAAAGAAGTTGATATACATGTATAGCCAGAAAAAATAAAACAATCAATAAAGGAAAAGAAAGAAAAAGAAAAAAGAAAATCATTATCAGACATATGTTAATCAGATTAAAATATAGGCATATGGGAAAAAAAATCTCTTGAGTGTGATTATCTTCCTACCTTCTTCCCCACTCCACTCCCATTGAGAAGGCAAGCAATTTGATAGTTTCTACATATGAAGTTATACTAAACATTTTCATAATATTCATATTGTGAAAGAAAAGAAAGATAGCCTCTCCCCCAAATAAAAAAGGGGGTAAAAGTATGTTTTGAAATGTATGAAGACACCATCAATTCTTCTCTGGGGAGGGATAGCATTTTTCAACCTAAGTCCCTCAGAGTTCCCTGGGATCATTTTATGGATAGCTAAGTCATTTGTAACTGATCATCTTACAAAATTGCTATTACTTTTTGTACAACCCATTTCACTTTGCATCATGGAAGTCTTTCCAGGTTTTTCTGAAAGCATCCTGTTTACAAAACAATAATATTTAATTATAATCACATACCATAATTTGTTCAGCCATTCCAATTGATGTACATACTCTCAATTTTTAATTCTATATCCCCAGAAAAAAAGCTGCTAGAAAAAAAATATGTGTGTATGCATATATATATTTATATATATGTATGTATAGATATAGATATATATCTGTATAGATATAGACATATATGCCTTTTACTTTTTAATGTCTTTGGGGATACATATCTAGTAGCGGTAATGCATGGTTTTCTAGTCTTAGGGCATAATTACAAATTGTTCTACAGAATGGTTGAATCAGTTCACAATTCTACTAACAGTTCATTAATGTCTCATTATTCCATATCCCCTTCAATATTTCTCACTTTCCTTTTCTATCCTATTATAGGTAGGAGATAGTAGTATGTAAGAGTTGTTTCAATTTTAATTTCTCTACTCAATACTGTTAGAATTTTTTTCATAAGATTATAAGATAGTTGTGATTATTTGATATGAAAACTGTTAATTTATTTTGATCATTTAAATTTGACAAAAATTTTGGGAATGGGAAATGGTTCTTATTTTTAAAAATTTGACTCAGTTCTCTATGTTTGAAAAGTGAGGCTTTTGTCAGAGAAACTCCTAGTGAGCAAGGATTGTCTTTTTGTCTTTCTTTGTATACCTACCACTTCACACAGTTCATAGCATATAGCAGGCAAATAAATCATTGATAAATGAATGAATAAGTCTTTAAATAAAATTGGTTTCCCTATTTATCTTTCAACAGCATAAATGTTAACTGCTGCTTTCTTTTTTTAAGCAGATGAATTCTCAATTTTTACAATCATTTATATTTACTTTATTTGTATCTAATGTTCAAATACTATTCATGTATGTGGCAAATTATAGGCTTTTATTTTCAATTATTCTCTTTCATTTTGTTGTTGAATTTAATCCACTAATATTTAAACTTGTTATCTGTGTGTCTTTGACTTAATTTAATTCCGTTATGTTATTTTGATTTCCCTCTTCTAAGACTGCATTTACCTTTTGTTTTGTTTTCCTTACAATGATGTTATGCTTGTTTTGCCCAAAGATCTTCTCTGCCCTTCCATTATCCTACCAAAGTATTAGATATTCAAATTTCCTTTTATTGTCATCCCCTCTGTTTTCTATCAATTCCTTTTATTCTCTTTTGCCCCTTTACTCTCCATCTCTTCACTTTCCGGTAAAAGAGTTGAGTATGAAATCCACTTTTTCCCAAACAAAAATCTTCAGAGCTCAATTTTTTTTCAACTATTCCTCTAATAACATGAATTTTCTACCAATTCCCATTATCAGCTAAGACTCCGGCCACTCTGTAACTTGAATACCTTTCCATATTACTTAATCCTTGGTCGGAGGTTTAACTTCCTCGTCTATCTTTAATCCACACTTTATCAGGTTAGAATTTAAGTAATTGTGGTTTTGATTTTGTGTATGTGTATGTGTGTGTTTAAAAAAACTTGTACTATGTCTAAAATATAAAATTTTTTAGTTAGAATAGCATTCATTTGTGGGAATACTTTTCAAGGTGTGTCAAATTCAATTCATACTCTGGCTTATCACTTTCTACCAATAGGATACTCAGCCTAGGATCTAGCCTCTTATTCATAGGCCTTGTAATTATTTTTTTTTCTTTATTCTCTCTATGACCTTTACTTAAGTGAGAATTCTGGAAGACAATGATTTGCTCCCTTTTCTATTCAGTCTACCTAAAAGTAAGGTTAAATACATTTTTCTTTGCCTCTATATCTTTCTTCAAAATATCTTATTCTAAAGAATACTAGTCCCAGAACCAAATGCCATCCCTTTCAAGATTATACTTGAGCCACTTTGCATTTGGAATATGAAATGAGGAAGAATCCTCCTCACTAGAAATCCTAAGAACCATTTTTCTGCCCATAGAAAAGAGTTTCCTATGGTATCCATCCCACTGAGAGAATCCAATTTAAAATTCTAGTCATATTTCTCCATCTTTGAAGAAATGAACCATGATATCTTAAGAACTGCTTCTTTTCTTACATAGAACTTCATTTCTTCCTTGCTCATGGTACAACTTCTATTCTATAATATCATTTTATGTACTCCCAATTCAATTCAAAAAATATTTATTAGGTTTCTACTCTGCTTAGCATAGGTAATACAAAGAAAACATTTTTCAGTTCATGCCTTCAAGGAGTTTACATTCTTCTGGAAGAATACAACCCATAAACAGAAATAAAAGATATATACAAAATACAAAGTAATTTTGGAGAAAGCACTAAAAACTAAGGGAATCAAGAAATTCACTATTGCACTTAAATATTCCTAGCATCTTTGGGTCCCTACTCCTAAGATCATTTTCTCCTCCTGTCCAGATTATCAGGGCTGGATAAATTCCTAAACATTTATCATTTGAATTACTTCTTCAGTCTGCTTTTTAATAACTCAAAGGTTCATTATATATTAAAACTGGATAACTTTGACCTTAATAACAAGAAGATATAAACATCACACCTCTTTGACTATTATAAGACAAATGTAGCTTACCTAATTATTTCAGTGACAAAAGATGAGAATTTAGTTTTAAATCATAAGAAGATAAGATGATATTTTTCAGATGACTGGTACAAGAATCTGGAGAAGAAAAACAGAATTTTAGATCCATATCAGTGACAGGCTGAATCTCTCTCTCTGCATTATCAATTATTGCCAGAAAAGCTTAATAGGCCAAAAACAAACTGAAATTTTCTTTCTCTACCACTATCTGCTGCTAAGGAATATGAAAATATATTTTACTGAGAAATAAAAGAAGAAGGAATAGATGAAGAAAAAGGAAAAGAAAAAAGAGGTAGTGAATGGAGGAAAGAAAGAGAATGCGAAGATGAGAGAAGTAAGACAGAATTTACTTCTCTATATTGTTAACTACTATAGCTGGGAGGTAGAAAAAAAGAATTCTGCCAAAAGAACAGAGTTGGAAAGGCTTTTCCACTTCAACCTAAAGTTTATTATTTTTTTCTTAAAAGAGAATAATACTAATTAAGTTGAAATAGTTTAGCTAAAGCTAAAGGTAGAGCAATATGATAGACCCAGAAATTCTCTTAAGTCCTTCTTCCTCAGTTTTGGAAAGTTTTTTTTTGTTTTTGTTTTGTTTTGTTTTTTTAGTATAAGTTCTGAATTCAGTCATAATCACTTTAAGCCAATTGCTAAGAAAATTCCCAATGTTATCTACCTAGTCCCACATCCATGTCTGTATTTACTTACTGATCTCTTTGTGGCTAAAGAAAAACTCAATTCATAGGAAACATTTAATTAAAAAAAATACAAAACAGTAGATATCATGGAAGTTGGAGAGTTAACACTTTCTTGGGATTTCTTTCAGCTTTTGTCTTCAGCTCTGAGATATCTTCAAAGCCTATTATTCTTCTCCATCTCTTCCCAACTCTGGCATGGCTCAATCCTATCTTTGCTCCTCAAAGATGCATTATAAATATCATGCTTGCTTCAACATCTAGAATCAAAAGTCTTTAAATCTCTTCCTACTATTCTAAGATAGCTTCTTTTAAAAAAAAATACAAATTGGTTAGGGTGTGATCAAGTGCCACACAATGGTTTTGATTGATTTACAAAGGTATTCACACTCAGTTCTGAATGTCTTATTCAAATAGTATTTTTACCTAATTAGTAGTTTAAATGTGATGATTTCAACTCAGTTGTTATATAAAAAAGATAAACACTAGTAATTTAGCCATAAGTAGAGAATTGAAATTTAAGCCTCATTTCAAAGTGTGTAGCACCCTTTTTACTGAGTCACAATTCCTCTTTTCTAGAAGAAAGAATTGACCATGTATAATTATGGAGATCCTATGTAGACTGTGGACTAATAAATGGTCCATAAACATATGCAGTTCATACAATAATGGGAAGTTTTGGATGAATATATGTTCCTAGGCAGCTAGATAATCTAAAAGATGGTGCCCTGGGCTTACAGTAAGAAATACTTAAGTTCAAATCCAATTCAAACACTAACTAGGTGTGTCACCCTAGACAAATCATTTAACTTCTGTCAAGTTCAGTTTTGTCATCTGTAAAATGGGAATAATATTAGAACCTACCTCCCAGGATAAAATGAGATACTATTCATAAAGTTCTTTCCAAACCTTAACTTTAAGATTCACATTGATGTTATTGTTTTCATGACTGCAATTATGATTATTATAAATGTACCAAGAATTTGACTAAGATAGAAATTGAAAGAATGCACCAATTATCTTCTGGAAGAGATCTCAAAATCAAAATTCTCAGAAATATTATAGCTTCCCAGGTCCAAGGAGAAAATTCTGTAAGAATTCAAATATTGTGGCATCACGGTCAGGATAATACAGGATTATTAACTTCTTCATTAAAGGTTTGGTGGTCTTGGAATATAATATTCTAGAGGACAAATATTGCAACCAGTAATAATCTATTCAGTTAACTGAACATAATCCTTCAAGGAGAAAAATAAATATTTAATGAAATAGGGGACTTTCAAGTATTCATGATGAAAACGTTAGAGTTGAACAGAAATTTTGACTTTTAAATATGACTTAAGAGAAGCATACAAAAGTAAACAGGAAAAAGAAAGGATAAGGGGTTCAATAAAGTTAAACTGTTTACATTAGTGCATAGGAAAATGATACTTGTAGTTCCTAAGAATTCTAACATTATTTAGTTAATTAAAAGGAATACTCATAGGCAGAAAGCACAAATATGAGTTGACTATGATGAGATGATATAAAAAAAACTGAGGGGTGAAAAAATGTAGTGGGGGAAGGGAGAGAGAATGAAAAAAAAATATGTCATATAAAAAACTTGTGAAAAAGATTTTACAGTGAAGGGAAAGATGGGAGTGGGGCAGGGGCAAAGCTTAAACTTTATTCTCAAGATTTATGATGAAAATGTTATCAACCTCCAGAGAAAGAATAAATGGAGTCTGAATGCAAATCAAAACATACTTTAATTTTTTTTTCATGGATTTGTTTGGGGATTTTTTTGTTCTATTTTCTTTTACAACATAACTAATATGGAAATATGTTTTTCATGACTACACATGCATAATCTGTGCCAAACTGCTTTCTTCTCAATGAAAAGAGAGGCAAAAGAGCAAGAGAGAAAATTTGGTACTCATTTTAAAAATAAATATTAAGATTTGTGTTTTCCTGTAAACAGAAAAAAAAATTAAAAAATAAAATCTACACTATTAAAAAGGAAATTGTAAATACAGTAACATGCACAATATTTGTCAACTTTGGTCACTTATATTTTGGGAAGTGGCTCTTATTTTATAAATTTATATTAATTATGTATTTATTTGAGGTATTCCATTTTTATCATTATGTAGTGTATTCACTTTGACTTGATTTATAGCTTTGCTTCTGATTAAAGATGCATTGATATTTTTTTAGGAAAAAAAATGAATTCCTGCACAAACTGGTCCCAACCTATCTTTCTAGCTTTGTTGGACATTACTCTCTCTTCTTTACCAGGCAATACTTTCAAGCTGATTTTCTCTCTGTTCCTTTCTTATACTATTTCCCATCTCCTTTCTTTAGAGTTTTTACACTGGACATCCTCCATACCTAAAATAATTATTCTATTCAACCTCACCTGATATGTCTCTCTCAACTTTTAAGAAGCACCCTAAGAAGTATCTTCCATATCCATATCTTTCTATCTTCCAAGGGCCTTTTGAATATTTATAACATCATTTGCATGCCATGCAAAATTATCAATTTATACAACGAAATTAGTGGGGGGTTTTGTTTTGTTTTGGTTTGATTTTACCTAGCTTTTAGCTCATTATTGCCAGCCATTGCCTTGGCAGCATCAGACCAAATGATTTTTTTTACCTTATATGGCCCCTGGACATTTCCTACTCAGCTCCATAAATCCTCAGACTTGTAGTTTCCTCATTACCAAAATATTTAGTATTTAACTATTTTGCACATATTTGTACTTTATATTTATGTTATTTATATTGTCATATGTGCTTGTGATCTACCACATTAGAATGTCAGCTCCTTGCAAGTAAGGAGTGTTTGACTGATTGCCCAACACTTAACACAATGCCAGTTGATAGTAAGTGCTTAATGAATATTTGTATCTCTCTTAAGCAGGAGGTAGGAATGGGACATCAAGGCTAAGATAGAGGCTAAGAAGCTTTTCTTTCAGCATGTTGCCATAGGTTAGCTCTTATTTATGGTTCATGAGTCTTTCAGAGAGATGTTAAATTCCTTTTCAGACTTTCACCATTTTTAATTATCTGGAAACAGCATTCTCTTCTTATTCAGATGTAACCTAACTTAAGATTCTTCAGTCACATTTTGGTGAAAACCTAAGCAAAGGATTAAATTTTTAAAATATCTTCTCTCCAGTGTTAACAATCAAAGTAAGTAACAGCAGATGACCTTTATGCCCCCACATAAAAAAGGAAGAAATAGGATGGTTCCTTCCCCACAGAGGGAGACCCAGTTTGTCAGTGCTGAGGGTGAGAATTTTTCCCCCTCAACATAAAGGCTCCAAAAGAACCTACATAAATTGGAAATATCCAGTGTCTTTGTAACTTCCATGCAAATAGCTACAGAGCTTCTCTTTGAGAATGTATCCAAGGTTTCAAGCATCCCCTGGAGCTATGAGAGATGGTTACTAAGAAAAAGAAAGGTTAAGGGCCCAGGGGCACAGAATATCTCTAACTTTTGCCCATATGAATCCTTATGCCCAGTTTACTCAACTCAGCAATAAGGAAGGAAGGAAAGAAATAGTTATGATACTGATGAGTTTATGATGTTATGATAATAGCCAGAGGAGCTCTCTCTGAATATGTTTATTAAGTATTTTTTTTCTCACAGAACTTAAAATCTATCTGGAATGATGAGGAGTGCACCAAAAATATTGTGGATACATTTAATGTGATAATGTACTATATAAACTGGAAATTCTATAGGAAGTCAGGAACAGAAGTCATCAATGTTTTGACTGAAGTTATAGGAGATGGAAAGTGGAAATTAACAAGGGTGCTGAACGATGACTAAATTTAAATAGATGAAAAAGATGGAGAACATTACAGTATGAGTCACCAACATAAAGAAAGGTATTTCTGTTGAAAGGGCATGAGAGAAGGAACTAAGAAATTTTTATATACTGTGATTATAATGAAAAAATTCTTTGCTCACTATTATCTTTCCTATGCAGCCATTTGACTATTGTTTGTGTATTGTTGCACTGTTTGTTTAATAGCATTTGGTGGGAGTCAGTTAAGCTGGCCAAGGGTAATCTAATTATTACTCTCCCAATATGATAGATGATTCCACCTAAAGTAACCAGAAAGAATAGTTTTTCCCATAATCCATAAAAGACTATCTCCCTAGACTGCAAGTATATGATATGCAGTAGACAGATAGATTTCTAGCCCAAACCATATTTTGAAGAAGAAAGTAGAGGAGAATGTGTCCAAGCAAGGCTTGCTTATCCCAAAGGCAGGAATCTCAATCTCCTTAGAAAACATTGAGTGCAATATATGTCTAAATACATCCAGGCTACACATGGCTTGGTTTCACTTCTGATAGTTATAGTTTAAGCACAAAAAATTAAACACTACAAGGGCTGCCTTGTTAAAATAATGTTATATGCATATTTTAAATACTTCTCAGTGAATATTTTTATAAATCGAGCAACTTTTTCATTTCCAGAGTTGAGCAAGAATTAATATCAGAGGGAACAACTTGGTGTCTACTCCTCCAGTATGAATCATGAACAGCTGAATAGACGATTATATAGATTAGAGGAAGGAGGTCTGAGTATATAAAATTGGCCTTTGCCCAGATTCTAATAAGATCATGCAAATGCAATTGAAAGAAAGAGATTTCAGTCCAACTTAACTTTTTTTAAGGTGAAGAAACTGAAGTGCAGAAAAGTACAGTGACTTGGTTAAAGTTGCACAATATTTAAAGGGGTAGAAATCGGTTCAAATTTGTGCTTCGATTATAAATTTACTACTCTTTAAATGTAATGGGCTCCCTCTACATTGCTGTAGAATGATTCTGCTAAGTAACATTTACTTGATTTTGAATGTTATAATCCTGGCCTTTCATGCAAAAATGGGCATTGTTGAATTCCATGCTTCAGTGTTAGAGCAGAAGTCTATAATCTTATTTATATGCATTTTCCCTCAGGTGTAAATTATGATCTTAACATACTTACTTATCCCTTGCAATTAATTCTTGTACCTATCTTTCTATGCATTCTGCATAGCAAATTTACCCAATATACCAGAGATTTTTGGGGAAAAATAAACTCAAGACTATTCATGTGTTTTCTCTTCCTATTGCTATTCCCTTTCCCCCTCAAAAAATATGTTTCCTGAATGATTTTCCCTATACAAATTCTTGTGTTGAAGTAACCAATGGCAATATACTATAGTCTTCTTATACCTGCCATATGTTCTACACTTGGTTGTTCTTTAGGATGGCCACAGCTTTGTTTATTCAACTTTTGTGAAATTATACTATTGCATACAGAAATTATCAATATGAAGTAATTCCTAACAAACAGTATATTTATGACAGGGGTGGGGAATGTTCTGCCCACTGGCCAGAAAAGGCCCATGAAATCATTTGTTAAGGAAACTGCAGGCAAGGATGACCTGAAAGCTATTAGGAATAATAATCTGCCTTGAATTCTATAAATTAATATTTTTGTATGGCTCATGAATGATTTTATAAATATATCATGGCCTTTGGTAGAAAAGGCTTCCCCACTTCTGATTTATGAACTAACTCAATGGATTTACCTATCCAAATGCATAACATGGATTGGATATGCTTTCCAATGTGATTGTTAGTCTAAGTTCTTTTTAATGTTTATATCTCACTTCTAAACAACAGCATCATTTAGAAAACTCTTTAAAATGTTAGGTTTCAGTGACTTCAATGTCATCTATAAAGAGAAGAAGCTGGAAGACATCACCATATTAAGAAATCCATTTTTCATTTGGACTCTAAGAAGAACTATGGTCAATAATCAAAATTTTTTGCAAGAATACAGCACAAAGTTTTGTGCTTCATATGATGCTGATAATCAGAGCTCCTTTAATGAAATTCTTTAGGTGGCTATGTCTATTAAGGAATTTTGTATATCTTAAGATAGATATAAAAGATGGCTTGTTGGAATAGAACCAAAGAAAAATAACTTCATTAAAGATATCTTTAATGTGTCTGTAGTTTATTCCCATAAAATATTATAGAAATGAAAAAGTAGTTATATGGATTGATAATAAAAACTATATATGCATATATATGTATATGTGCAAGATGCACTATAAAGTGCATATTTAGCACTTTATAGAGTGCTAAAAGGTTTACAAATTGAGATAGTGAGGAACTATAATTATTCCCGTTTTGCAAGGGTGAAAATCAAATTACAGAAAAGAAATAGCTAGTAAGAATGAGATACTGGAATTAAAACCAAGCCTCCTGACTCTAAAGTCAGTGTTCTCTCTGCTAATGCATGCTGTTTAGTTGCTGATATATTATTCTTTTTTTCCAGATTGTCCTTCACTTCAATATATGTTTATAGGTATATATATATATATATATATATATATATATATATATATTTTGAATATATGTGTGTATGTATATATGTATATGCATATTCATGTATGTGTTACCCTCTTAATACCAATGTCTTTCCTCTGTTATTTCCTATTTATAGATTGCTTTGAAAATATTTCATGTTGCCTCCCTCATTAGATTACAAGCTCCTTGAGGACAGGGATTGTTTTTTGCCTCTTTTCTTATCTCTGGCATTTAGCATAAAGCTTGGCACATAGTAGGGGCTTCATAAATGTTTACCCATTAATTATTCTCACCTTTGCTTCCTTGGAGAGATTTGCCACCATAAATTTGAGGTTTTCTATTTTATTTCAGGTATTTCTGTTGTGCAGTCATTTATTTTGTTCTTTATTTCCTTTTAATTTCTTTCAAGTTTCTTATTTTTCTCTTGAACAATTAGAGAATCTAGTTGCAATTCTATGTTCTCTTGGGAATATACAAGATTCCCTGTTTTACCAGGTGCTGGTTCAATTTTCTTTGCCTTGCAATATGTATTTAGACATGTTTACAGCTGTTTATATGTCTTGGTAGCTGCCTTTCCTTCTGTTTTAATATCTTTTTGCTGATTTATCTGCTTGTGCTCAAGATTTTTAACTGTGTTTCCTTCCCCTTGAAATCTTTGGTAATTTTAAGTTTTGTTTTGTTTTGTTTTGTTTTCTTTGAGATCATATCTCCCTATTATGCCCATCACAGAAATACAGTAGCCATTCAAGTGCCTGATTCTAATGGTAATCAGTTCAGAAGCTTTGACCTGCTCCATTTTTCTGAGGGAACCAGTATACTTTAGATACTCCCTCCACTCCTAGAGATTCACGGTGTTGGTGTCAGACTTAGCATGGACACTCAGTTTTAACATAAGTACAAGTCAGAAATTCACAGACATATGACCTTAGACTAATTCAATAGCAGGAATTACAGGAGTATGCCCCAAAGCCTGACAATTCTTTTTCTTATATTCCCCTGTAATAACATATCTTTTCCCTTTTCTGTGTAATCCAACCCATGAAAATCATACATAAATATATCTATGTATATATATGAAATTGTGTTTATTAATAATATGGCTCTCTCTCAACATAAAAAGTATGGGTTTAAACAATCAGATAACAGCCACAGAGACAAGATTTGTTTTCTACTTTCTCTGACTCCTTGTTTGCATAGGAATATTTTAAAAATGAAAGCGGTCTGGGTATAAGTTTACTATCTCCAAAGCAATCTGTCTTATCTCATTTTACTTTGTAAGTGACAGGATACACATACATTACACTAAATCTTCTTTTTGATGGCATATGTTTTGTATGCCTTGTATCTGAATAATACCAAACATCCATATGTTTTTAATCATACAAAAATAATTACAATTTGTTTTTGTATAAATATGTAAAATTTCTAAAATTCTTAATTTTCTCAGTAACTTTATAAGGTAGAAAGATTAGCTAATATTGTGTTACCTTTAAAGATAAGAAAATTGAGGCTAAATGAGGTGGCTACTCACCCTCAGCTGACATTAAATCTCATCTATTGTAACCTGAAAGAAAATGTAATAAAAATAAATGAAAAGTCGTCTGATTAGATCCAAAAAATCAACTTGTACTTGAATATCAGAGTAGACATGTGGCTAGAAAATAGTTTATATGAAATAGATACAAACATTTAAGAAAAGGGCAAATTCAGTTGAAGTCAACAGTGGGATATGTCAGTGAAATAAGCACATATTCTTAGCCTACAATAAGTTTAAAAGTTTAGGTTGAGAGATGTTTAGATGGGATATTTTCTGTTCTAGAAAAGACCACCTCTGGATGATTTTAATCATTTCTGAAAATCACAATTTAATTAGATTGGTTAAGGAACTGGGAATATTTGTCCTAAAATAGAGGGGCATACAATATCTTGCTACCTTCAAATAGTTGAAGGCTTGTTATATAGAAGAAGGATTTGATTTGTTCTCCTTGCCCCCTGGGAAGGAGTTACAAAGAGGCAGATTTAAGTTCAAACATAAGGAAAAAAATTGCCTAACAATTTAAACTGTCCAAAAAATGGATGGTTTCAGGGAACTATGATTTCCTTGGCAGTGACAGTCTTTGAGCTAAGGTTGAATGACCACTATTTTGAGGTGTTGTAGAGAGGGCCTGTGTTTTTTGTTCCTGGTTAGACTAGCTGATCTTTGAAGACCTTTCTGAATCTTTAATTTGATGATTCAATGATTTTTTTGTAATTGTTAAAGCCATATCTTCAGATTCCTTCTGCAGTGCCCTTTTCATAATATCAAGCTCCTGCCTTAAAAAAAATTAGGTCATATTCTTTTTCATACAGATGGTTTTGCACTGTACAGATACTACTTTAGTGTCAAAGCGTAAAACCATTTATTATAATCACCTGTTTGAAAGCAGGAAGTTGATTTCCTCAGAAACCAGAGCCTACTTTAGTCAATAATGTCACATGTAGAAATTTAAGTTATAAAATAAACATAGTATTAACTTTCTAAAAGGTAGTGTGGTATCATGTATATGCATCTAGCCTCAGACTTAGGGGGAGGAACCCATTATTCAAGTCCTCCCTTAGATAATTCCTGACTTTGTGACTGTGACTAATTCATTCAATCTCTCACTGCCCCCAAGTAATTCTCTAAAGCAGAAGTTATAAAGCATTTTTGTTTTCAGAATTTTTTTATCTTTTTGAAAAAATTATTGAAAATCCCCAAAAGCTTTTAAATTGAAACCAAATTTAAAATATACATTTCAATTTGTCATTTTAAAATAATAAGTCCATTACATACTAAAAATATTTTTAAATAACTATAGTTCCACCAAAAAAAAAAAAGTAGTGAAAAGAGTGACATTTTTTTATTTACTTTTTGCAAATCTCTTGGTTGTCTGGCTTAAGAAAAGACAGCTGGATTCCCATATCTGCTTCTGCATTCAATCTGTTACAATATGTTATTTTGGTTGAAGTAGAAAATAAAGAAAATTGAGCCTCACAGATATAGCTGCAAAAGAGAAGAGTATTGTATAATCAAAAAACATCTTGGTTCATTATAAAAAAAGAATTGTCTAATTCTTCCACAGATGCTTCACCAAAGTATCTTGAGGATCCCTAAAGGTCAAATTGTGAATAAAGAACCAAATTTTCAGAAGACTGCTCTAAGACTATCAGTGGCAGACCCTTTGCTGATCTGCTTTGGTAGATAGCATTTCTTAGCAGAACTCTCTACATCAATGAAATCACAGGTATGGTTCTTATCCTCTCAAAAACACTAAATTAAATTTTTATTTGTCATGGTTAAATAGATAAGATAAATTGTTACCTATTTGTTGTGTTTTAGTTACTATTTTAACAGAGTTCGTTCATGTATCATCTGGTCATTTCTCAATCAAGAAAAATTTTTTAGAAATATTGCTTTAAAGAAGGGAAAGGGACCCATATGTGCATGAATGTTTGTGGCAGCCCTCTTTGTAGTGGCCAGAAACTGGAAACTAAGTGGATGCCTATCAATTGGAGAATGGCTGAATAAATTGTGGTATATGAATATTATGAAATATTATTGTTCTGTAAGAAATGACCAACAGGACGATTTCAGAAAGGCCTGGAGAGACTTACATGAACTGATGCTGAGTGAAACGAGCAGGGCCAAGAGATCATTATATATTTCAACAACAATACTATATGATGACCAATTCTGATGGACCTGGCCGTCCTCAGCAATGAGATCAGCCAAATCAGTTCCAATGGAGCAGTAATGAACTGAACCAGCTATTCCCAGCGAAAGAATTCTGGGAGATGACTAAAAACCATTACATTGAATTCCCATTTCCTATATTTTTGCCCACCTGCATTTTTGATTTCCTTCACAGGCTAATTGTACAATATTTCAGAGTCTGATTTTTTTTGTACAGCAAAATAATGGTTTGGTCATGTATACTTATTGTGTATCTAATTTATATTTTAATATATTTAACATCTACTGATCATCCTGCCATCTTGGGGAGGGGATGGGGGGAAGGAGAGGAAAAACTGGAACAAGAGGTTTGGCAACTGTCAATACTGTAAAGTTACCCATACATATAACCTGTAAATAAAAGGCTATTTAAAAAAAAAGAAATATTGCTTTAGACATCAAAAACTCACATTCACACTATGGCTTTTTCACAATACAGAGGCCTCTCATCTTTCATAACCTTGCCTGAAGAATTTCTGTGAATTTTTCTGAAGACTGATGAATTGGTTTCCATGACTGATAACAACCTGACATCACAAGTGGCTTCCTTGAGAGACTGCAAAAACTTGACACATGAACATTCCATAAATCTTCACTGTTCCAATTCTAAAACAAATGCTTCCTTTCCAATGGCCAGTCTATATATTGTTTGCAATTACTTGACAGTCCTGGTTTAGAAAGGGGGGAAAATAAAATCACTTTTGACTTAGCTCACTTGCTTTAAAAATTACTTTTCTGTTTAAATCTGCTGCTCTTCTCCTACTATCTTCAAAAGAACATTAGTGACCTTTACTAGTCCACCAAAACGTTGTAAATGTCTATCAGATGTTTAATAATCTCATTATTCTTAGGGGAGCCATGTACCAGCAGGTACAGACAGTTTGAACAACTCAACTCATAGGTGGATGTTCAGTTTCTTGCTGCTTTAACAACACTGGATCCATAATTGTTGCAAATAAAAACATGGAAAGAATCTGAAAAATAAGATATGCATTTTGAATTTAGGTTTTACTTGAGTTTGGGTTACACTGAAATGAAACCTTGCATCTCAGAGCAAAAGGAGCTAGGACAGTGCTATAAAACTCATAGCTGCCCACTAAATCTTTTTTTGTTAAGGATGAAAGATATAGATCAGCACAGTGACTTTGATGCCTCAAAATCTACTGTTATATTTCCTGATAAACAGAATGGCATAGGGAATTAGAACTAGACTTAGACTTAAAATGATCTAGATATAAATCCAGCTTCAGATATTTATAAGGTATGTGACCCTAGACAAGTCAAAACCTCTCTAAATCTCAATTTCTCAGCTATAAAATGAGGTTGATAATAATAATACCTATTTCTCTCATAGGATTGTTGTGAGAATTAAATGAGAAAATATATGAAAAGCACCTTGCAAACCTTAAAGCATGACTGTAAACTATCATCATCATCATCATGATTATTATTATTATTATTAGCTATGGCACCTTGAGTATCCCCTCTGAAGCTTACTTTCCTCATCTATAAAAGGAGGAAATAGCAATAGCTAAACCCAAATTTAACTCATAAGGTCACTAATGAGATAATGTATGCCAAACATATTGACATTGTAAAGTTCTATCTAAATGCTATTCTTATTTTTGATTATTTTGATTTAATTTATCTTTCAATTAAAATTAAAATACTAATAATATTCAACCATTTCAAATCTTTAAAAGTTAATTTATTGAAGTGTCAAAGCAATCACAAACCATACATTTAGAATCTGTTGACCTTTTAGTAAATACAGAGATTATACATATCCTTTTAAATTCAGAAACTCAATTATTCCAGTATTTCACTCCAGCTATGAGTGTCTCTTTCTCCCTTCAGGCAACATGCATCAGAATAATTTTGTACCAAACAGGAAGATTAATACTTTTTTTTAAAAGTAAGGCAGCTTTTTGCAATGCCATAAAAAGATAATATAAGACCTAAAGCTGTTATACTAAATGTTTTTCACCATTCAATTTCCAATTTAAAACACTTTCAAGATTGGCTTCTTAACTGTGTTACTATTCCCTCTTTTCTTTCTCTTCTTCCCTAAAAGAACTGCTATTCTAGTAGAAAATACTTCACAGTATGGCAAATGGTTGTTTTAAAATGTATTTAAGTGTCTCTCTTCACATCAGTGGCTTGATGGGCTAGTAGGTGATTTAAAGTTCAAAAGCCCAAGTCCCCATGTGGCCTTTAAAGAAGAAATGGGGGGAAATGCCAATTACCACAAAAGAGCTCAAAAAATATATCTCAAAGTAGCTGGAGTGGAAAATAAGGTTCAAGTTCGTTAGTTCAGACAACCCTTGTGTCAAAGGCTCTCAAGTGACACAAAGGGCACTGGAATACTTTGGAGAATCTCTCACATCCCTAGCTCAGTGTCTCAACATGAAAATCTGTTAACTCTACTAAATGACATCATTCAATGTGCTGTCACCAACTCTACTTGTAAGCACACTATTCACAAACTTAAAATATAAAAAAAATTTACAAATCAAAGAAAACAAAAATGAGCCATTATCTAAACTCATGAAAATTATTAACACTCAATAGTAACTCTTTCCCAAAAACCCCAGTCATTTGCAATCTTGTAACCAGTGGAACTTCTAGAAATCTTCCTGTATCTGCCTATAGCTTTCTGCCCCTCTCAGTAGTGAGTAGTGCTGGTTATTTTACCCATGTATAAGGTTTCTTCAAGACAATCTTAGTATGACATAGGAAAAGAGACCAAAATTTCTCCATCATGACCTTACAGCTAAAAATCCAGATTGGATAAAAGTTGGTTCTCTCTTGTTTCTCAGGTTTGCCTTACTATATCTATGTCTCCATAAACTACCCCCCCATATACATCCTTTCCCCACATCAATCAGTCATCTACTCTATTATCTCCAAGATCTCCTCCAATTGAAACAAATTGAAAAATATTGAATTTGTATCCAGAGATTTCTTCTCTTTGGATCCCAGGAGAATATCTCTATAAGAGACAAAGTATTTAATAAGTGATATTTTCATTCATTAAGACAGTCACACATAGGATGGTATATGTATGATAAGCTCTGCATTATTAGAGAAAATACTCCTGTTAACAATATCATGCTTCCACTGGAAGTTAGGAGTCACCACTTAACAAGCATTTAGTGATGCTCAAGGCACTATATTTAGGGAAATACAAAAGACAGAAAACTCAGACTTTGCAATTACTGCAAACTACATGGCTAGTTTTCAGAAGAACAGATCTACTCTACTACTGGATCTCCAACTAGATTCTTCCTTTTTTTTCACATGATTTGGGGTCTGTTTGCTTGCTTGTTTAATCTTAAGCAAAATTACATTTTCTTTTAAGAATTCTGATTGCAAATGGACACCAGAGAGGAACAAAGATCATGGAGGGTCAATAAGATGGGGAAGTATGGGAAATTATCAGCAATTCATTCCTTTTGTATAACCTGTATTTTAAACCCTAGCTCTATTGCCATCTAAATTTATTGGTAATAATCTTTAATCCAATTGCACAGAGTTTACAGGCTACATTCATGATGGGATGCTTGCTAGATTTTTAGGCGGGCACACACACACATGCATATACATATCCTGGGAAAGGGGGAAATTAAGCTCATTAGTTGCACCTGTACCAAAGGCCTGGCTGGCAACCCATGTCTGGCCTTGGTGTTCTGTCCTTTCAGAAAAACTCTCTAAGGAAATACGACAGACACTGGAGCAGTTAAGCAATGTGTGAATTAAGCCAAGAGTCATGATGAGACTCAGAAGCCCCAGAGATGCAATAAATCATTACTGTCAACTGCTAGGGACAAGTAATAAAGAATCCATCCACTTAGTGGAAAATAAATTTGAAAAGTGTGCTTTAAACAATAGCATCACAAGTGAGAAATACATAGCCCAGTGAGTCTGTTGTTTCATCTTCCAGGGAAGGACAGAAGAAATATCAATCGATTCTGAATGACTAAGTGACTCAGCAACTAGAAACTGAACTATGTCATTCCCTCCTTCCTGAGGTTATTAAAGTGAGTGGTAACCCTGTCGATCCTATTTTAGAGGATTTCAGCCAGATCTTTTCAAGGTCTGTCTTGTCCTTAGAAGTAAAATGAACACTTTTGTCTAGAACCCTATTAACTCTTTCAAATCACTGAGAGAGCAATTTTCAATTGCTGCCTAACCTTCTCCTAGGAAGGGCCTTGAGAAATTAATAGGGGCCAGAGACCACATCTGTATTTTTAATGATTTCAAAGACCAAGTTAACAGCTGGTGTATGGAGAGTAACTGTTTTCAGTTAAACTCCTGTGCCAAGTTTTGCTTTATTCTTCAAGTCCTCAAGGACAAAGACAGTGCCAGTATTTTCTCCTCATTAAATCTTTTCAGACAATGCTGCAGGGTGTTCTTATGGTTTCAGAAACTGAAAAAATTTCTGGCTTTTACAAAACATTGATATGTATGGATAACTAGGAGAAGGAGAGGGGCTTACATGCGTAAGTACTAGGAATTTGTTATAATCATTTTCAGCGAATTTTTCATAAAACCATGTAGGGACACACAAATTCTCAGGTGACATTTGGTAATAACAGCTGCCATTTATAACCACATTATATGTAATTATTTGGTCTTCACAAAGATATAAGTTATTAATACAGATGTTAGTATGCCAATTTTCAAAATGAGAAAATTGAAGCTAAGGGAAATTATTATATGATCACCTCTAGTCACATAGTTATTCAGTGTGAGAAGTGGGACATGAACTGAAATCTCTTTTGACTTTTCACTCTACTAGGCTCCTAGATTTAGAAACATAATTTGAACTCATACATATTTTTTCCAATAACATAAGATACACTTTAATCAGTAAATTCCCATACCACTCAGCTATTAATAAAAGCTTACATTGTGCCAGTCACTTTGCTAAATGTTTTATGATTATTATCTCATTTGATCCTCATAACAACCATGGAAAGTTGGTGCTTCTACTAATTCCATTTTATAGATGAGGAAACAGGAGCAAACTGAGGTTAAGTGACTTTCCCAGGCAAGACACACAGGTAGTAAATATCTGAGGTCAAAATTAAACTCCGGTCTTCCTGAATCCAGTTTTGGCATATAATTTGCTCTGCCAACTAGCTACCTTGAATGTGTTTACATTTAAAATATAGGCTTAAAGAATTCAGCTTGCTTCTATTCTAAAATTAAACAAGAAAAAAAGGAAGGTTGAAATTTTGATGATATTTTTTGGCATAGTGGTTTCCCAATATCAGACTATTTGATTTACTACCAATTGAAAACATAAGCAAAAACAAAATGATGGTTTAAGGGGAGCTTTTAAAAAATTACAAAACACATACATAATGAAATATTCATGCAGTAGATGTCTATAAATAAATATATATTGTAGTTCTTAAAGACTGTCCTTTGTTGAATTCATAATGTTTTTACGAAACACTCTCAATCAATAATCATACTTTCAAAGCATTTAATAATATAAAACATAAAACATTCTGCAAGATTTTTCCTTTTTAAAATGTATAAATTATATTATCTATTATATATACATTTTTTAAACCAAGGAAAATTTTGATTTATTTCAATTTTTTTTATAATTCCACATTGAATTATTATTGCACATTAAAGACATTTGCAGCATGATTTAACAATCTATCATACTCATTGGATGGTTTGCAATGCTCTTATCCAAATAATGATATAGAAGAAGATAGGTAGCTTGAAGTAGTGGGCAGAGTGAGCCTTGGAACCAGGAGCACTTGGGTTTAGGTTTTGCTTTTTACATGAACTGATTATGTGACGGTTAGGTCATGTAACTTTTCAATATTCTAGATAGCTTTCTTGAGACTTTAAAGTGTTATGAAGGTGTTTATCTTAACAGAGGGAATTTCTTCATATAGGTATTCTTCATACCAATAAAATTATACTTCTAGTTTCTATCTCCTATCTCACTATTCCCTCAGACTGTGGGTTCTCAAAGATTATGCCAATGGAACATAAAATGTATCAATTCCTATCAAGAAGACAGGTTTTGAGTCTGGTCCAAAAAAATAGTATGTTTCTTTTCTGAAAACCAGCACAGTTACATAGGGAGAAAAAGAAGATACCAAAGCATCAACTAAAGTTTTAAAAAATTTTTGAGAGATATTATTTTTAAAAATTTGTTCTAAGGATGTGAATTCTTCCTTATTCCTCTATGATATGTCATAATTCTAGGAATAGTAGTGGCAACATAAGAAAAAATAATGGATATTTGTAAAGAGAATAAAATATTAATCTTTTTTTTTCTAAACAAGATGGTTCACTTAGAAAGTCATACACAAACATCAAAACAAAACTAGTTAACAATTAGCATCTTTAGTAGCGTCATAACACACAAAATAAATCCATAAAAATGGTCAGAATCATTAGATAATAATAACAAAATTCAGGTGGAAATATTAGAAAAGGAAATCCAATTCAAAATAAATCACAGGATTTATCAGCAGCTATAATAAAAGACCACAGGTCTTAGAATAGTATGTATAAATGCGTGAAATACTTGGGCTTCAATCTTCAAAGACACACTAAACAAAATACTCTGTAAAAAATGAAAAATATATAAGATGATTTTCATTGCTCCTATAGATTCAGTATCATACCTATTTCACTAAGAAAATATTGCTTGTTAGAGCTACAAAAATAACAATAAAACTCATTCTGAATAATAATCTGAATCTTAAATAGAATAAGTAGGAATAGCATTTTCATGAGTCAAATTCTCCTATATAACAGTAAACATGAAAGCTGATTAAAAATAGAAAAATATGTCAAACAATTTAGTTAAACAAGATTCAGAAACAACTGAATTTGATAAACTCATGTTTGATAAACCTAAAAATATATGCCAACTGGGTAAGAATTCCTAACCTGACCAAAATTTCTGTGAAAACTAAAAAGCCACTTGCAAAAAAAAAAAAAAAAAAAAAAAAAGATGGAAGTCTCTCTCAAAATTATACTTAGAGAGATAATTCTTAAATAAGAAAAAAAGAGGAAATCATTAAAAAATGAAATAGATCATTATGATTACATGAATTAAAAAAAATTGTGAAGATAAAATCATGCAGATAAGAGAAGGAAAACTTGCCTGAGGAAAAAAATATTTGCATCAAATATTTTTGATAAATATATATATATATATATTTATCTACATATATCATATGTACATATATATATATATATATGATAGAGAACACTATTTCTAAAACATAAAATCAAGAACCATTCCCCAAAGTTTAAGTGGTTAAAAGATATGAACCAACAATGCTCAAAAGAAAAATTATAAACAATTAACAATTACAAGAAAGCTTATTATAATAAAACAAGTACACAACAAAACAGCTCTGTGATTTTTTTTTTTACTTCATAGTCATTAAGTTGTCAAACATGGCAAGGGTTAGAAACAGTTGGTGTATAACCATCAGAGGAAGCAATTTGAAAAGATGTGTTTTTAAGTCACTAAAATGCTCATAAAATTTGACCTAAAATTTTCACTATTAGGATTGTACACCAAAAAGATTAAAGATTGAAATAAATGCTTCATAAATATATATATTTTTTGAATGACTTCATCCTATTTTTCCCATACTTTATTTCATCTCCTGTTTTCATGTCTTTGTACTGGTCTTCTCCCATTCCTGAATGTATTTCTTTCTCAGACCTTGGTGATACAATAGATAGAGTTCTGGGCCTAGAGTGAGGAAAACCTCAATTCAAATCTGGCTTCAGACATACTAGTTGTAAGATCCTAGGTAACTCACTTAACCCAGGATGGCATATCTTTTTTTTTTTTTTATTTAATAGCCTTTAATTTACAGGTTATATGCATGGGTAACTTTACATCATTAACAATTGCCAAACCTCTTGTTCCAGGTTTTCCACCTCTTACCCCCCACCCCCTCCCCAAGATGGCAGGATGATCAGTAGATGTTAAATATATTAAAATATAAATTAGATACACAATAGGTATACATGACCAAACCATTATTTTGCTGAACAAAAAGAATCAGACTCTGAAATATTGTACAATTAGCTTGTGAAGGAAATAAAAAATGCAGGTGGGCATAAATATAGGGATTGGGAATTCAATGTAATGGTTTTTAGTCATCTCCCAGAGTTCTTTCTCTGGGCGTAGATGGTTCAGTTCATTACTGCTCCATTGGAAATGATTTGGTTTATCTTGTTGCTAAGGATGGCCAGGTCCATCAGAACTGGTCATCATATAGTATTGTTGTTGAAGTATATAATGATCTCCTGGTCCTGCTCATTTCACTCAGCATCAGTTCGTGTAAGTCTCTCCAGGCCTTTCTGAAATCATCCTGTTGGTCATTTCTTACAGAACAGTAATATTCCATAATTTTCATATACCACAATTTATTCAGCCATTCTCCAACTGATGGACATCCATTCAGTTTCCAGTTTCTAGCCACTACAAAAAGGGCTGCCACAAACATTCGTGCACATACAGGTCCATTTCCCTTCTTTATAATCTCTTTGGGATATAAGCCCAGTAGTAACACTGCTGGATCAAAAGGTATGCACAGTTTGATAACTTTTTAAGCATAGTTCCAAACTACTCTCCAGAATGGTTGGATTCATTCACAACTCCCCAACGATGCATCAATGTCCCAGTTTTCCCGCATCCCCTCCAACAATCATCATTATTTTTTCCTGTCATCTTAGCCAATCTGACAGGTGTGTAGTGGTATCTTAGAGTTGTCTTAATTTGCATTTCTCTGATTAATAATGACTTGGAGCATCTTTTCATATGACTAGAAATAGTTTCAATTTCTTCATCTGAGAATTGTCTGTTCATATCCTTTGACCATTTTTCAATTGGAGAATGGCTTGATTTTTTATAAATTAGAGTTAATTCTCTATATATTTTGGAAATGAGGCCTTTATCAGAACCTTTGACTGTAAAAATATTTTCCCAGTTTATTGCTTCCCTTCTAATCTTGTCTGCATTAGTTTTGTTTGTACAAAAACTTTTCAGTTTGGTATAATCGAAATTTTCTATTTTGTGATCAGTAATGATCTCTAGTTCTGCTTTGGTCATAAAGACCTTCCCCTTCCACAGGTCTGAGAGGTAAACTATCCTATGTTCCTCTAATTTATTAATAATTTCATTCTTTATGCCTAGGTCATGAACCCATTTTGACCTTATCTTGGTGTACGGCGTTAAGTATGGATCAATGCCTAGTTTCTGCCATATTAGTTTCCAATTTTCCCAGCAATTTTTATCAAACAGTAAGTTCTTATCCCAAAAGCTGGGATCTTTGGGTTTGTCAAAGACTAGGTTGCTATATTTGTTGACTGTTTTATCCCTTGAACCTAATCTATTCCACTGATCAACTAATCTATTCCTTAGCCAATACCAAATAGTTTTGGTAACTGCTGCTCTATAATATAATTTTAGATCTGGTACAGCTAAGCCACCTTCATTTGATTTTTTTTTCATTAATTCCCTTGAAATTCTTGACCTTTTGTTTTTCCATATGAACTTTGTTGTTATTTTTTCTAGGTCATTAAAATAGTTTTTTGGGAGTCTGATTGGTATAGCGCTAAATAAATAGATTAGTTTAGGTAATATTGTCATCTTTATTATATTTGCTCGCCCTATCCAAGAGCATTTAATATTTTTCCAATTGGTTAGATCAGACTTAATTTGTGTGAAAAGTGGTCTGGTAATTTTGCTCATAAAGTTTCTGATTTTCCCTTGGCAGATAGATTCCTAAATATTTTATATTATCAGTAGTTACTTTAAATGGAATTTCTCTTTGTAACTCTGACTGTTGGATTTTGTTAGTGATATATAAGAATGCTGATGACTTACGTGGGTTTATTTTATAACCAGCAATTTTGCTAAAGTTGTGGATTATTTCTAATAACTTTTTAGTAGAATCTCTGGGGTTCTCTAAATATACCATCATGTCATCGGAAAAGAGTGATAATTTGGTTTCCTTATTGCCTATTCTTATTCCTTTAATCTCTTTCTCAGCTCTTATTGCCAAAGCTAGTATTTCTAATACAATATCAAATAGTAACGGTGATAGTGGGCAACCTTGTTTCACTCCAGATCTTATTGGGAATGGTTGCAGTTTGTCTCCATTACATATGATGCTTACTGATGGTTTTAAATAGATGCTGCTGATTATTTTAAGGAAAAGTCCATTTATTCCTATACTCTCAAGTGTTTTTAATAGGAATGGCATATCTTTAAAATAGGTTGGAGAAAGAAATGGCAAACCACTCCAATATCTTGACCATTGAAAACTGCAAAAGGGGTCATGGAGAGAATTATTGAATTGAAAATGACTAGAGACACAAACACTTTTTTTCTTACAATCCTTTATTCCCTTCAATGACTATCTTAAATGTTACCTTCTATGAGGCTTAAATAATATCCCAATTACCAGAAATTTCCTCCAAAATTATTTTGAACCTATTTTGCAGAAATGTGAATAGAGATGTATGTTGCATTTACCAAAGACTTTAATTTTTCTAAAGGAAAAGACTATTTCATTATTGTATTTTCACCTTTTCCCTAGAGCTTGATAAGAAAAAAGTATTTAATAAATACTTCAAGACTGACTGATTGGTTGTGATATTAAAGAACTAGAAGCAATATGTGTCCATCCATTGGGAAATAACTAAATAAATATTGTTACGTGAATTTAATAGACTATTGCTGTAACATAGGAAAAGATGAATATAAAAAATTCAGAAAAAACAAAATTCATACCATCTAAAATATAACTGGTTCATTTTCAAAGGATATTGAAGTAAAAATAAAAACCTCTCTTACCCCAAAAAGTACTGTTAAATGGCTACTTGCCCAGAAAGAATTTATAGAACTCAAAAAAAGACTTTAAAAATCAAAGGAAAGAGATTGAGAAAAAACTAAAAAATAATCACATAAGACAAACAAAATTATGAAAACAAGGAAGAAAATAATTCTTTGAAAATTAAAATTGGGAAAGGGGAAGCCAGTAAAACTGTAACAGAATAAGAAATAATAAAATGAAATATAAAGAATAAAAAAGAGAATGTGAAACATCATATAAGAAAAACAACAAACCTGGAGAACAGATCAAGAAAACAGGAGAATTAGACCCTTCAAATCTGTGACCAAAAAAAGAACTTGACACAATAACATAATAAATAATCAAAGAAAATTGCCCTGAAGTGATAGAAGATGAGGCAAAAGTAGGAAAGCAAAAAACAAATAAACCAATCACTCTCTCAAGGAGGTTCTTTGAGGAAAACACATAAGAAAATTTTGAAATCTCTAGATCAAAGAGAAAATTTTACAAGAAACACACAAAAAAATTCAAATATGCTGAAGCTACAATTAGAAATATTCAGGATTTATCAGCAGCTATAATAAAAGACCACAGGTCTTAGAATAGTATGTATTGACAATCAAAAGAACTAGGCCTGTGGCCAAAAATATCATACCTAGCAAAACTAACCAAAATACTGAATGAAAAAAATGAACACAACAAAATTGCAGTTTTTCAGAATTTTGTATTGTTAAGGACCATGCCTATATGAAGGGGCAGGTCAATTCTCCGAGAGCCGCCATAGCTATGAATTATAACACTTGAAGGAGTTGCAAGGCAGCCTTTGCTAATGCAGATTTCGTTGTGAATTGGGAATGAAATAAATTGGAGGCAGAGGGAAGAGGAGGGAGGTCCATAACATCAATTGTCTCTCAGAAGAGAGGTCAGAGAACACAAATGCCTCTCAGTCTCCTTGTATCATCATCATCCTCTCACATGAAGAGATCCATTCTACAGGTCTGAGTTAGATCTCCAACAGCCAAATCACAAATTGTGTCAACCTAACTGAATTCAATAAAAAATTTAACATGAGTCAATATCAAAGACTAATTTCAAGGTACTCAACAGGGACAAGCTGCTTATTGTTTTATATATGGAAATATAAATATGTTTACGATTGACAGCAGTAATTGTGTAGTTTAAAAGAAAAACTGAGGCAGAACTGAGTATGATCTGATTCTAAAAAACAACATTATATAGAAAAAAGTAAAATAATAATTATGCAATATGAATGAGGTACCACAAGAATACCTTTCTCTAGGTATTCTGGCAATCTGGTCCTAGAAGAGCCTAATAAACTCTAATTTTGCACAAATTTCAACGGTCAATTTTCTAGATAACTCGTTTGTAGAGATGGTCTCTGGCAGCTCAGAGACAGATTCACAAAGGCAGTATCTACAAAGCTGTCCCTCAAAAATGGGGCAACAGGGTGATTTCCCAGGCCCTTGCAGCTGTAGGATTTGGCATTTGGGAAGAGGACAACTTGTAGAGCTAAAAGTGAAGCCTCCCCAGTCTTGTTACCAATTAAAGAAATGTTATCAACTGCATAAATGTGCTAGTAAAACAATCCTCAATGTCACCTCCTTCCATCACCAATGTCAACAGCAAACTAGCTAGGTATTTTCCTTCCAATTGCCTTTTTAATGACTAACCTGATAGTGATTTTCAGTGAAGAAAAATGCTAGGATGTGGTAAGAGTATCGCACATTGTGGTTTTGTCCAAGCTCTGAACATAAATCCCCTCCTCTTAAATAATCTTCAGCACTTATATATATAACCGTGTCTGACCATAGATATAGACTATTTGACTCAATTCACTGATCTACTTGCTATGCTGAATGTTTTCTGAGTGTTTCTTCTTTAGCAAGATCTTCTTTTAAAGGGCAGGGATGAAAAGGATGGATCCAATTTGCAGTGGATTGGAGAATATACATGTGAGAGCTTTTAAGGTTGGACCCAGATGCACAGCTGGCTCCACAGTTTTCACTAGATTGCCTAGTGAAGTAGCCATTTTGTGGCAGAAAGAATCAGTGAGTGATCAATAATTGGGTTGGGTTTTTTTTTTTCCCACATCAAAATTTTACTGCTTTTGGACAAGGGCCACTTAAGAGAGACTTGATTAGAGTTTTGTTTCTTCTCATTTCCTCCAGGGACCTTTAAAAAAAATGATGCCATTTGCTTTTACATCATTTCAGAATATAGCCTTTCCCAGAGAACTTTTTCTTAGAGCAAAGATTAAAAAAGAAAGAGAAAAATTTGCATTTCAGCAAAAACAGGTAATATATCCATCATGGTTAACAGAACATGTAGTAGTCCAGTCATAGCCTCCCACTTCTGCAATGAAGACAGAGAGATACATTTTCCCCTACTTCTTGAAGACAAGTTTGGTCATTCTAAGTAGCTAACTTTACAGTTTTTCTTTATGGTTCTTTACATTTGCATCCCCATAATCATTGTGTATCTTGTTTTCCTAGTTCAGCTTCCTTAATTCACCATTAGAAGGATCATAAAATATGAGCTAGAATAAATCTTTTTTTTTTCTTTAGATAGTATTTTATGTAATTCTACAAATTTATTTGTAGAAAGTACAAAGAAAGATAGCTTTCAACATTCATTTTTTAAGACTTGGTATCCACATTTTTCTTCTTTCCTTCCTGGCCTCCCTCCCCCCCAAGAATAAGTGTTTATGACTATAATTCCAACCCCTTTATTTTACTAACCAGGAAACTAAGGATCTGAGAATTTTCATAATGTACTTAAGGGTAACAGCTAATGGTTAATATTTATATAGCATTTACTATGTGCTACTGCTTTATAATTATCCTATTTAATCTTCACATTAATCCTTAGAAGTAGGTGTTCTTACCTCCATTTTACAGATGAAGAAATAGATTCAAACAGAGATTAAGTGACTAGCTCAGGTTACATAACTGTCAGAAACAGGATTTGAACAGAGATCTTCCTTACTCTTGGCCAGTGCTCCATCCACTGTGCCATTCAGTCTTACACATCAATTCAAATTATTTTCATCTTCATAGACATCATTTTTACAGCACAAAAATATTACAGTATATTTGTGTACCTGACTTTGTCTATATTTAAACTGCTGAATGCCTTTTTCTAATTTTTTACTACCATAAAGGTATGGTAATGATATATTTAAATTGATCATGGCATAATAACTAGACAGCTTGCCTTGGAGTCAGAGAGTCAGGAGTCAGAGTTCAAGTTTTGGCTCTGATAAATATTGGCTATAGGAATTTGGTAACCTAGAGAGAAATGTTCTTTGTACCTTTGGCCTCCTTGGTAGATATGCTTAGCAATAAGACCTCTGAACCAAAGAGCACAGACATTTTAAGTCCCTTGTTATTATAAGTGCAAACTGTTTTCCAGAATGTTTGCACTATTTCACAACCCCAGCTAATCATGCATCACTCAAGTCAGTCTCTTCTAAATTGATAAATGATAGTGAAGGAGGCCCATAAGAAGGGAAGGGGAAACACAGCTCAGAATGGGTGATCTGGAAACTAAATATCAAGCCTTAAATAATTGAGTTGGTTATAGGAGTTTCTATTTCCTTTCACTCATCTTCTTCTCAATGACAATCTTATCCTGGATCATAAATTTCTTTCTGTCTTGGCTTCTAGCTTTTTAGATGACTGGCATTTCAAAAATGGGTTTTTTTTTAGAGGTTTACTTCCTAGCTGAGCAATCTCTCAAAAATCATTTTTAAAAAGATTTGCAGCTCACTGAATTCTCTCTTGGCAGGATATCTTTTGATTTTTGAATTTCATCATGAGTTTGTTTGCATTTTCCTTATGCAACAGCCTTGTCTAACATCCTAATAACAGGCTACAACTTGTAATTTGAATTTTGAAAGTTGTATATTTTTAAAATATACTCTTTCTATTGATAACAAAGGTCTTCTTTCAGTGACAAAGAGAAGAGAGACTGGACAACAAAGAAAAAGATAACAAAAACAACCCTACCTCCACTTTTCAATCAATTAATCAAGAAAGCATTAATTAAGTAATTTCAAAGATCTGAAGCAGTGAATAGAATGCTGGTCCTGTAATAAGGGAGATTCATCTTCCTGCATTCAGATCTACATTCAAACATTTAGTAGTTGCGTGACCCTGGGCAAGGCACTTAACCTTGTTTATCTCAGTTTCCTCTTCTGTAAAAGGAGCTGGAAAGGAAAATGGCAAACCACTCCAGTATGTTTACCAAGAAAATCCCAAAAGGGGTCATAGAGAATCAATCACAATAGAACAACAAAGTTCTACTTGCTAAGCATTAGGAAGGTAAAGAAAAGTAAAACCAGTCTCTGCCCTATATCAGTTTACATATGTAGAAGAAGAAACATAATAGGTATATATGTGGATGTATGTTTGAATGTATACACAAATATATATAGGTCCATACAAAATCATAGAGAGAAGATAGAAGATATCTGTATAACAGAAAGCACTAGCATAGAAAAGACTCCCAAGTAGGGTATAGTTGAACTGAGTTTTGGAAGAAAGCTTCAGAAACTTAGAGGTGGAAGGAAGAAATGGGGGAACAATTAGAGAAAAGTTATGAAGTTGCAAGATTCTCATATGGGAGGAACAGAAAGTAAATCTTTATAGCAGGGCAGTGGGTTCTTTAGAGGGAAATCTAAGACAGGAAAAGGATCTGCTTAGAAAGTTGCAAATACCAAACAAAAGAATTTGTATTTAATCCTGGATGAAATAGAGTCACTGAAGTTAATTGAGCAGGGGAGATGATATGGTCAGTCCTATGATTTAAAAAAATAATTTCAGCAAGTGAGAGGAGGATGGGTTGGAATGGGGAGACATTTAAGCAGGGATAACAAATAGATCACCTTTGCAATTGTTTAGGCGGGAAGAAAATGCTAGGATGGTGGTATTGTGAAAAGAAAGAAGAGGTTATATGTAGCAGATATTATGGAAATAAAAAGGATATGAAGTAGGATGATTGAAAGTGGGGAGTGGAAGATGTGATTTTGAAGATGCAAACATAAGAGATAGCTTTCATACTGTGTTTCCTCTTCACTGATATTGTAGTCTTCTTTCTGTGGATCACTATCTTTTTTGCTTTAGAAGATTTCATTTCCTAGCTTGCACAGAAGACAAAATTTTTTATTTTTTATCATTAATCTGTGGCCCTAAATGAATTTCTCACAAATGGCATTTCCCAAATCAATGCTAAACTCACCTCTATTTACCCCATCAAGAGAGCAGGAGGCCTTTAGAAACTAATGCTTTTTGCCCTTCAAAAAAATTTAATCTAAGCACTTAAATATCTCATTTTCCTGCTCAACATTTTAGTTTGCCTTTTGCCTATTAGTGCCAGGCCCTGTGCCAAGAGTGGCTTTAATAGAATTCAGTAAACTTATTTTGCTGAGAGACTTTTTCAGTTTAAGAGAGTAGAGGGAGGCATTTTACAATTCCCCACCCACACTCATCTAAGACATGAACAGGTCTATGTTTTAATAGTAATACTATCTTCAGAGAGCCCCAGCTATATAAATTTTGTAACTTTAGAAAGGATAGCATCATTTTAAAAAGACAAACTAGTATTATCATTCAAAATATGTCATATTGTAAAAATCTCTTCTGTAAGAATTAAAATGTTTATTTAGATTAGAATATCATTAAGCATGCAATCAACAAATATTTATTAAGTGTGATGATACAAATAAGAGCAAAATATAATCTCCACCCTCAAAGAATTTATAAACTAGGGAAGACATGTAGAAAATATATGGGAGAAATGTATGTATAAATATATATTTACATATATGTGTGTAAATACATATGCATATATACAGTTATCCCTTCCACACTACAGAGATTAGGGACTCAGCTGCCCAAGATATGGAAAATCTAAATAAAATTTTATCCTTCCCTATGTACCAGAGAAGTCTGAAAATTTTTTTTCCCTTAAAGAATGTTAACAGAACCTTCTTGAAAAAATTGGGTTGCTATTATACAATACTATACATATATTTTTAATACATTTCTGACTTTCTAAACTTTTTCTACATCATTTGTTGGCCTCTGTGTGTCATCTATGGCTTCTGCAAAACTCCCAAACGGTTCATACACATGCACATGCACACATACCCATATATTACATATATACATACATACAAATGTGTGTGTGGGTGTGTATGGATATATCTGTGTATATACACATAAATATATGTATATGCATGTATATATGTATATATATATATATATAGCGAGATATATATGTCATGGATACAAGGTAGTTTAAGGAAGGGTTCTTTAGAACTTTAGTAATCACAAAAGCCTTCAATATAAATGTAAAAGGAAAAGAAGGACTCCAAAAAGAGGGAAAAAAGGAAGATCACTCTAAACTTAGAGGACAACTAAAGCATGGAATTGGATGATGGATCATTATGTATAAGAAACAGTGAGTAGGATAATAAATATAAACCACAGAATTTTTGGAGGGGAGTAAAATATTTTAAAAATGGAAAGATAGAAAGTAACCAGATTGTAAAGGGCTTTATGCATCAAATGGAGGGATTTATATTTGGTTTTAAAGGTAATAAGCAGCTACTGGAGCTTGCTGAGTGAGAGGATAAGGTGTTAGGAACATCACTTCAGCCCTGTTCGAAAGATGGATTGGAGTGGGGAGAGACTGAAAAGAAAGATCTTGCCAAAAGTCTAGGTGAAAGATTAAAATGTGTGGAGAGAATGATCAGATATGGTTTAGGTGAATAATTTGGATGTTTTCTGTTTGTGAAACAGTTAAATGTATCCAGCAATAGTTTGTTTTTGATAATGAAAACTACTTTGATCACCTCAATTATTTTTTTCCCTGAGGCAATTGGGGTTAAGTGACTTGCCCAAGGTCACACAGCTAGAAAGTGTTAAGGGTCTGAGGCCAGACACTTTGAACTCAGGTCCTCCTGACTTCAGGGCTGGTGCTCTATCCACTGCACTAACCTAGCTACTCCACCCTAATTCTTCTTAATCAAAATGCTTTTAAAGAATAGAAGTTAAGTATCTGTCCTTCCTCATTTTCTGATTGACTCACTGTTATTTACCCTCTCTGAATATACCTTTGTATAACCTGCTTATTTGTTGAATGAATGAATGAATTAGATAGATAATTAGATAAATAGACAGACAGACAGATAGATAGATAATGTTTTTTAATGGCAAAAGATCCCCTAATTAAGTTTGGAACCTTTCCATTGTTATGGTATCCTCCAACTCCTAATACAATAATAAGTATTAGCTAACTCATTAAATATTCTTTTTTAACATTTCAGTTCCTTAAGCAAATCTTGTGGTAGTCACCATTAGGATATAATGTTGTTTTTGGATATCAAGGAATTTCTAAATTTCATAATCCCTGAATTTCATACCAAATAGAAGAATTTCCTTAACTTTGAATCAAACTAATAATTTTATTGAAAATATATCTCCCATTTAACTATTAAATTAACTTTTAAAAAGATATATAAACAGAAGCATACATTCAAGGGTTTCCTCATTATTCTTCCCTCTTATTAGTCAAAATTTGTTCATTAGCATTTTATATTACTCCACTAAAAATAAAATATAATTAGCAGAATTATATTTTTCTTGAAATGTTTCTTAGGATATTCTTATGTACAAAAAAGATATGTGGTAAAAATACATAAGCATTTTGATATATTTTTAATAATTAATCTTATATTGACTTAGTAATTGTCAAAGTTCATCTTCCCACACAGACAAAAAAAAAGTGTCATCAGTAGCATGATATGATTATTTTGAAGTCAGTTTTGTGATTTTATTGATGTAGAGAGCATTAAGTTCAGTGTTGGAAGATTTGTGCAAATCTAGTTTGGGGTCCAAATCTAGTTTCTGCCATTCATGATTTGTGTGAACTTGGAGAAAGTGTCCTAACCACTGTGGGCCATAGTTTTTCATTTGTAAATGAAGGATTGGAGTTTATGACCTTAAAAATCTCTTCTATTCCTAAATCAAGGGCCTATAAATTCCACAACAGGAAATTCCCTCCCTTTCTGCATAGTAGCAATCTAGTTAGATGCCTAGAATACTAAGAGTTTACCCAAGTTTTCCAAGAATGTACAGCAATTACATACTAAAAGACAAAGTTTGAACCAGTCATCCTGATTTAAGGTTCAATTCTCTATCCACTACCCCAGGATGTACCTCTTTAAACATTAAGGCAAACTAAATTGGATGAATACCATATGCAACACATGAACACATAATTAGATTTTATTTACTGTGACTCATCAATCCAAGGAATTGTGGTCAAGTAGAGAATAAGCTTCAATCATTGTTAAAAGAAATAAAGAAAAGAATACATGAATAAATTTTTAAATATACATTTTTTCTCTCTTCAATACTCAAATTTAAGCTACAGGAACAAAATATGGACAATACACATTTTTCAAGAGTTTTCCAGGACACATTAATTCCTTGCCAATATCTGTGTTAACATTATAGGTTAAAACAAATATTAGTGAAAACTCACCCAAGTTTAAAATATCACTGAGAAGCTCAAAGTATAACTAATAGCCTTTCCACTCTGAAAAGTATTTGTGCAAATCCTTAATAAATTCTATAAATGAATTGAAAAGTGTTCTTTATGAGTGCCAGTATATAGAGAGTCTAACTTTATTTGCATGTCTATTATTCATCTCACAATTTCATGGTGATATAAGAAAGTAAGCATTGAACTTGGAGTCAAAGAAACTGGGGTCAGATTCATATATATATCTAGTTGTGTGATCTTGGGCAAATAACTTCTCTGGCTCTGGAGTTCTCAAATATTATTGTTACTGTTGCTGTTGCTATTATTGTAACTTTTTATTACTGATCCTGTTGTTGCTGCTGCTGCTGCTACTGCTGCTACTGCTGCTACTGCTGTAGGAGGTTTTGATAATGCTGCTGTTTGCTCTTGTGATGGTGGCAGTGGCTATTGCTATTTGAACAGATTTGTGATTTCATTGGTCTAAGAAACTCTCAGTGATGAACCCCCCTACCACTCCAGACTAGTAGCATCTATGAAAGTTTTAATGCTAGAGAGTTTTCTGAGGTGCTCACCTAGACTCGTAAAGACAGAATTTCTGTATCATGACAGCACTTAAATTTAGATCTTCTAGGAGGCAGTTAGATTATATAATAGGTAGAGGTTTGTGGTTGGCATCAAGAAAGCCCTAGATTGTCTAAGGCCATGAAAATTCTTACCCTTTTGGGACTGTCAACAGAGATTGTGGGTAGGAGCAAGATCTGACCTTAGACACTTACTAGCTGTGGGACCCTGCAAGTCTCTCAACTTCTGTCTACCTTAGTTGTATTAATCTATAAAATGGAGATGATCATAGTACCTGGCTCCTAGAGTTGTTATTAGGATCAAAGAGATAATGTATATTTGTATAAACATTAGCTATTATTATTATTATTGATTTTAGAAAGCATTCTTTCCACTGTGTCACTTTGCTTCCTATCATTTTTATAAACTTTGCCATCTTTAGTTTTCATCAAAATAAAGAAGTTAACTGAATCTCTCTGGAATCCCATCTCTAAAACTATTTAGTCTTTAAAAAGCTACTCCATTCCCCATCCAACTAAAATAATATGCACATGTTGCTCTATTAGAGTACAAAAGAAATTAGGGATAGGGAGATAAAAGGGAGAGTAAAGTCTAACTCATTCTTCAAATATTTCTTCTCACTTCTTTGTGACATAATCAGTTCAAAACATGAATATGATATATAGTGTCTAGGTTCTATTTTTTTCCCACCTACCTATCCTACTCCAGACTTCATTATGACTCTGAGAACTTTATCATCCCCCCAACATCACATCAACCTTGGAAGTCACTTCAATATCCCTCCAACTTTGGAGCTCCTCCTTCCCTCTGAGTGCAAAGAATGGAGGACAGAAAATGAGCACTTCTCCCAGTAAGTAATCATACCTCTCTCTTTTTCATCTATCTTTTATGTATCATGTCTTCATTTAAATCACGAATTCTTTGAAGACAGAAATGGACTTTTGCTTTGTTCTACATCCCCAATACTGAATCCACTGTCTGCTAGATACTTAATAAATGTTTATTGCCTAACTGATGGGTCCTGTGACTTCTAATAAGCAATGTTCTTTCTAAACTCTGATACTGGCATGCCTCTAAGTAGGGAGAATGGGTCAAATAAGATTTCTCTTTATTTTATTAAACCTTTTTATTTTTATTTTTTATTATAAGGTGAGTTTCAATGCACATTAGTCTAGATTTGAGAGGTGAGCTAAATTCTAAAACTTAGGTTCTATCTTGCTACAATGTTCAGGAGGCCTGGTGGATAAAAATCATTGAGTCCACATATTAACCTATCAGTTTCTAGATCTTAAGATTTTTTTTCATAAAACCTGAATCCCCTTCTCTGTACATACATGATTACCACTCTGATTTAAGGCCTTAACACCTCTTTCCTAGATCAAAGCTTCTTAAATTTTGAGTTGTCGCTCCAGGTAGGGTCACATTACTGAATGTGAGGACTGTAAAATTATGATTTATTATTAGTAAATGTTTGATTTGTATGCCTATTTTATATACCTACATATCCAGGGTCAAATAAAAATTTCTCAGGCAGAAAGGTTCACAAGTGAGAAAAGTTTAAAAAGCCTTGATTTAGAATACTGCAATAGCTAATATACATATAAACTTTCCTATTAGAATGATGCAGGGACATGTTTTGTCTGCTTTTTCTCCTTTATACATACATGTATTATTCTTATCCAAAAGGTTATAGATACTTTTCTGATTAAGAAAATAAATTTATTTTAAAGCATTAAAAAAGGAATGGAAAGAATGCTTTTTACATAATGTTCCATGCTGATATTGTAATTGACATGGATACTCAATCAGGAAGTCTAGCTAGTCCATAATAATTTTGACAGATAAAAAATTATTTTACTGAGGCACTGTGTTTCACAACAACCCAGAGGACAATCAACAACAGGAACACTATAAACTATTACAGACATTAAATTGGTCTAATACCTATCATGCTCCATGTAAAGCTCTGGGAATAAAAATAAGACAAAATTGGAAAATAATATATCAAAAATTCAGTATAGATCTGTATCTCACAACCCATACCAAAATAAAGTCAAGATGGATACATTGGGCTTGAAGAGTGACACCATAAGCAAATTAGGAGAGCAAGGGATAGTTTACCTGTCAAAATTTTGAAGAGAGGAATTTATCATCAAAGAACTAGAGAACATTATGAAATGCAAAATGGACAACTTTTATTACATTAAGTTAAAAAGTTTTTGTACAAACAAGATATACAAATCTGTGGGGAAAGTTTTTACAATCAGTATTTCTGACAAAGGCCTTATTTCTAAAATATATAAAGAACTATCAAATTTATAAGAATACAAGTCATTCCCCAATCGATAAATGTTTAAAGGATATGAACAGATACTTTTCAGATGATGAAATTAAAGCCATCTATAGTCATGTGAAAAAATGCTCAGGGAAGAATTACAGTGAGGTTTGGAAGCCTGGAGTATGGTCAATAATTGTCATTGATTAGAGAAATTAAAACAACTTTGAGTTACCACCTCATACCTCTCAGGTTGGGTAAGATGACAGGAAAACATAATGATGAGTGTTGGAGGGGATGTGAGAAAAGTGGGACACAAGTGTATTGTTGGTGAGGATATGTAATAACCCAAACATCCTGGAGAGCAATTTGGAACTATGTCCAAAGAGCTGTAAATTTGTACTTGACCCAGGAGTGCCACTACTGCGTCTGTATCCCAAAGAAATCATAAAGGAAGGAAAAGGAGTGACGTGTAAAAATGTAACAGCTTGCTTTGTGGTAACAAAGAATTGGAAAATGAGTGGATGCTAATCAATTGGGTAATGGCTGAATAAGTTGTGATACATGAAGGTAATGAAATTTCATTGTTCTTACTAAAAAATAATGAACGACTTGATTTTAGAAAGGTCTGGAAAGATTTACATGAACTGATGCTGAGAGAAACAAGCAGAGCCAGATCAACTATGAAAGAATTAGTTCTTTCAGCTGTTTAGGGATCTAAGACAATCCCAATAAACTTTGGATAGAAAATGCCATCTGCTTCCAGATAGTGAACTATGGAGATTGAATGTAAATGCTATATACTTTTTTTTCCCTTTTTTTTTTTTCTCTCATGATTTTTCCCTTTTGTTCTGATTTTTCTCTCCAGATATGATTCATAAAGAAATGTGTATTTTAAAAGTTAATATACATGTAGAACCAGGAAAAAATTAAGAAGTTAAAAAAAAATAGAGAAAGAATGAAGGGTAGTCCTTGAAGTCAGGAAACACTGGGTTCATATCCTGCTTCTATCACACTCTTACTATTGAAACCAGAATTATTTCCTTTACCTGCTTTAATAACAGCCTTTTCAATTTGGAATATGTGAAACCTATAATAAGCTCACTTGCCAAGACATATAGGAATTATATAAATAAAACTGAGAATACTGGAGAAATAAAAGAAGTCATGTGAAAGACTTAATTTAAGAATTACTAAACTAACTGAAAGTCATGATCAAAGAAAAAGCCTAAAAATCATATCTCAAGAAATTTACAAGGAAAACTAAACTGATATCTTGGATTTAAAAGGTAAAATATATATTTTTAAATTTTTTATGTGCATATAATATTTATTAAATTTTACATACATGCACATATGTCTGTGTAAAATAACTAATTTCAAATAGGATTGTGACATATTTGTTCTCTAACACTTTTCTTTTAAAAATATTTATTTGTTTAAAATAAACAGTTTTTGTTTTTGTGTTTAGGTCATATTTATTTATTTATTTTATTTTTCCTAGTTATATTCAAAACATTTTTATCACTTGTTTTTAATATTTTTGAGTTCTGGGCTCTCTCTCTTATCCCCACCCACAATTAAGAAACCATATGTAAAGTTATGCAAAACATTTCCATAAAAGTCAAGTTGTGAAATAAAACATAGATCTGCCACTCTGATGAAAATAAAAACCTTCAAGACAAATTAAGTTAAAAGAAGAGAGAGAGAAATAGAAAATGCTTCAATCTGTATTCAGATTCTCTTTTTAACAGATAGCATCAGTTCCTTCTCTGGATATGGATAGGATTTTTCATCATTAGGTCATTCAGAGTAATTGTAGATGATTGTAGTACTGAGAGTAACAAAGTCATTTACAGCTGGTTGTCATTGCTATTATTTTGTATACAATATATTTCACTTTGTTTATGGAGGACTTTCTAGGGTTTTTTTTCCCTGAGAGCATCCTTCTTATCATTTCCCAGAAAACAGTAATATTCCATCAGAGAAACTTGCTTCAAAATTTTTTTGACAATTAGTATTGCTAATTATATTCCCCCCATTAAATATCTCTCTCTTTTCACCCTGTTCCTTCTCAAAAGTGTTTTGTACTGACCACTCCCTCCCCCAAGATGTTCTCTCTTTTATGAGCCTCCTCCTCTTCTCATATCCTATTTCCCTCATAATTTCCTGCCGATAAGATAGATTTCTATATCCCTATTGAGTATGTAAATATCTGATAAGAATTAGGTGCATTCACTACCCCTCTTTCCTGCCTCTTTGCCTCCACTGTAAAAGCCTTTTTCTTATTACTTTTTATGGCAGATAATTTCCACCATTCTGCTTTCCCCTTTCCTTTTCTCCCAGTATATTCCTTTGCCAATCCTTAATCTCATCATTTTTTAAAAAAGATATCCCTTCAAATTCAACTCACATCCATGCCCTCTCTATATATATATATTCTTTCTAACTGCCATAATAATGAGAACATTCTAATGAGTTACAAGTGCCAACCTCCCATATATGAAGGTAAACAGATAAACTTTATTAAATCCCTTAGGATATCACTTTCATTATTGCCTCCTTATGTTTCTTCAGAGTCCTATTTTTGAAAACCAAATTTTCTATTCCACTCTGGTCTTTTCATTGTGAATGCTTTAAAATCCTCTGTTTCATTGAATGGCTATCTCTTCCTCAGTTTTTCTGGGTAGATGATTTTTTGAGATAATTTTAGTTCCATTGTTCTCTGGAATATCATATTCCAAGCCCAAGCTACTAAATCTTGCGTTATCCTGACTGTAGCTCCACTATACTTGAACTATTTGTTTCTGGATGCTGTAAAATTTTCTCCTTAATCTGGGAGTTCTGGAACTTGGCTATAATGTTTCTGGGAGATTTTATTTTGGGATCTCTTTAAGGAAATAAACAGTGGATTCTTTCAATTTCTATTTTAACCTGCTGGTTCTAGAATATTAGTACCATTTTCCTTGATAACTTCTTGAAAGATGTTATCCAGGTTCTTTTTTTGAGCATGACTTTCAGGTAGACCAATATTTTTCCCCTGAGGCAATTGGGGTTAAGTGACTTTACCAGGGTGACACAGCTAGGAAATGTTAAGTGTCTGAGACCATATTGAACTCAGGTCCTCCTGCTTCAAGGCTGGTGCTCTATTCATTGCACCACCTAGCTGCCCCTAGACCAATAATTTTTAAGTTATCTTTCCTGGATCTATTTTCTAGGTGAGTTGTTTTTCCAATAAGATATTTCACAATTTTTTTTTCCATTTCTTTGGTTTCACTTTATTATTTCTTGATTTCTAATACAGTTATTAGCTTCCATTTGCTCAATTCTATTTTTAAAAAAAGTATCTTCCTCAGTGAGCTTTTGTAGCTCCTTTCCCTGTTGTTCAATTTTGCTAGGCATTTTTCTTCTCATTAGTTTTTTATATTTCCTTTTCCACTTCTTTCAATTCTTTCCCTAATTTTTCCTTTCTTTCTCTTACTTGATTTCCAAAGATCCTTCTGAGTCCTTCCATGGCCTGGCCAATTCTTATTTTTTTTTTTGGAGGCTTTGGATGTAGGAGCTTCGACTTTGTTATCATCTTCTGAGTATATTTTGATTCTCCTTGTATCCATAATAATTTTTAATGGTCAGAAACTTTTTTTGTTTTCTGCTTATTCTCTTAGACAATTTCTCTGCTTTTAAATCTTTTTTAAAGTAGTGCTCTATTTCCAAGGTGGAGAGTACGTTGTCCCAAGCTTCAGGGGTTTTGTGCAGCTTTTTTCAGAAATCCTAGGAATCTGACCACAAGCACTCTTTTATGCCTGGAGCTATTAAATATGTCCCTACCTCATAATAGCTGTAAGATTTAGTGTGCTGTCCTGGTTGTTGATCCAGGCTTTGTTGGAATTGCACACAAGACTCTTACCTTATTGCTACAGATCTTCTCTACTGACCTTCTAAGTTCTCCCTGGTGTCCCCAGCTGAGAGGTCCAAAATCCTCCAGCACTGCTGGTGACCCAGAGGTCCCACTTCACTGCAGTTGAGGTTCAGGCTGGAGCTAGGGCCAGGGACAAGCACGTGATGGGCTTGTGGGCTAGTTTCCCACTCTGGTTCCACAGACTATTTCTTCTGACCTTCCAGATCCTCTTTGGTGCCTCTGGACTGAGAGGCCTGGAAGCTACCAATAGTGCTGCTGATTCAGAGGTCAGCTGGGCCCAACTATGGATGGATCTGGGTCTATACCAGCATGCTCTGCACCCAAACTGCTCAATGGACTCCTACCCTGTTGGCACTGACCTTTTCTGCTAAACTTCTAAGTTGCCTTAAGCAGGAAAATGTTCAACTCCATTTTTTCGGTGTTCTGAGGCTCTAAAATTTGTTTGATATCATTATTTAAAGGAATTTAGAGCAGTTTTGAGGACGAGGTTGGGCAAGTTCTTGACTTCATCATCTTGACTCCTGTGAAATAGAAATTTTTTAAAAATCCACTGATAATCTCCAAAGAAACTTCAAAATAGGGAAGATTCTGAGAAGGTGGTGGAATAGGCCAGGAAATTCCAAGCTCTCCAGATTTACCCCACAAACAGAATTACACCCCAGAGTGAACAAGAGCAGTGGGGAAAAAAATAAAACTTGGGACAAAACAGGGGTTCACCTGGGAAAACTCAGAAGAAGAAAGACCCCAGAGCCAGGGTTAAACTAATGGAAAGCATAAACATCTCCAGGCTAGGGGCGGAGCCAAGATGGCGGAGAAGACACACGCGACTTTCTAAGCTCTTCTCTTACCCTCGTTACCAATATTATATCGAGCCTCAAAAATAGTCTTGACTGCTACAATTCGTAAAGATAAGTAGAACAACTCACCGGCCGAAGAAAATCTGCAGTCTCGCCAAAAGGTTGGTTCTGGGGCCAGGGGAGATCGGGCAGACTGGGAGAGAAATTAGGTTCCGAGGAGAGTCTCAAACCGAGGGTGAAAGCACAGATCTCAGCACAAGCGCAGAGCTCCCAACCCGCAGTACGGGCTTTTCCTTGGGGCAGTTGTGATCCTGCAGGGCAGGAGGACGCAGCCTGGTTAGCCTCCAATCTGCACAGTGGGGAGCCTGGCTTGGGGCCATAGAGCTTTTCCAGGGCCGATTTGCATTGGGCAGAGACACTGGGGCAGAGTTCCGGGCGGTCTGCGGTCAGCTGCTAATACTCACAGTCCCACAAGAGGCTCCGGCCTGGGGCAGTGACACTTTCACCACTTAGTCTCTAGCCTAGGGCAATCGATAATCCACTCAGCCCTACTAAGCCATTTGATAGCTTGGACAGTGCTGAATCCACTTCCTGTTGGGGGAAGGGAAAACTCTCACTCAGAGCACTCCCATACCTCGGAGCCGGAAATCGCTTTAAATCTTTCCCTGCTCTGCAGAGGAAGCTGGTAACCCCCTTGCCTAGGAGACCTACCCTAAAGGCTTTAAAACATGAATAAAAGATGAAAAGAACGATCGACAGCTTCTATGCAGAAAAGAGCAGGTCAGCAAACCTGAAGAGACCTCAAACAGCAAAATGCATCAGACTGTCCTCCTTTACATAATGCTCTCATAGAAGAGACCATTAAAAGTCTCAAAAGAGAGTTAGAAGATAAATGGGGAAAGGAAAGAGAAGCCTTACAAGAGAGCAACAACTTCCTGAAATACGAATTGAAAAGTTAAAAATTCCCAGGAAGTGCAGGAAACAAAAATGGTGAATTGGAAAAAAAAAAAATCTCAGGAAAGTAAGAATTGTGAATTGGAAAAAATAAAGAATTCACTAGAAAGTAGGATCTGTGAATTGGAAAAGACAAAGAACTCGCAAGAAAGTAGGATCCGTGAATTGGAAAAGACAAAGAACACGCAAGAAAGTAGGATCGGTGAGATTGAAAAGAAAATAATTCACTAAAAAAAAAATTAGTGAAATGGAAAAAATTCCACAGACCAAAACAATACATTCAAAAACTCAATTGGACATATACAGAAAGAAGTAAAAAGCTAATGAAGAAAATAATTCTTTAAAAATTAGAACTGAACAAATTGAAACTAATGATGCATTGAGACAGCAAGAATCAGTCAAGCAAAACCAAAAAATGACAAACTGGAAAAACCATGAATTATCTACTTGCTAAAATGACAGACTTGGAAAATAGATCTAGGAGAGATAATCTGAGGATTATTGACTTTCCGAAAACTATGATGAAAAAAAGAGCCTAGATACTATTTTTACAAGAAATCATCAAAGAGAACTGCCCAGATGTAATAGAATCAGAAGGTAAAATAGGCATTGAAAGAATTCATCGAACACCTTCTGAAAGAAACCCTAAAATAAAACCCCAAGGAATATTGTGGCAAAATTTCAGAACTATCAGATAAAGGAAAAAATTTTACAAGCAGCCAAAAACCATTTAAATACCGAGGTGCCACAAGAAGGATCACCCAAGATCTGGCTGCCTCTACATTAAAGGAAAGAAGGGCCTGGAATATGATATTCCGAAAGGCACAAGAACTTGGGATGACAGCCAAGAATAAACTACCAGCTAAGCTGAGCATTTTCTTCCAGGGAAGAAGATGGACATTTAATGAAACAAATGAATTCCATTTGTTTCTGAAGAAAAACCAGAATTAAACAAAAATTTGATTCCTAAAATAGAACCTCAAGAGATGCAGAAAAAGGTAAAAATAACTCTTGAGAATTGTATTTCTGTTGTGGATATACAAAAAATACATGTAAAATCTGATAGTACTGATATAACATAAAAAGGGAAGTAGATACGGAAAAGGATGATGGCAGAATAAGGTGGGAAGGAGGGATAAAAGAGGGAAACCACATCCCACAAAGAGGCTAAGAAACTTATCATATCTGAGGGAATTTAGAGAGGGGAGGAACATTGTGTGAATCTTACTCTCATCAGAGTTGAGCTCAAAGGAAAAATAATTGACATTTGTTTTAGAGAAAATTCTCCTCGCCTCATTAAAAACGGGGAGAGGAAAAGGGAAAAAGAAAAGAGTAATAAGGGAAGGAAGGGGAAAGACTCAAAGGGGGTAGGGAGGGATTATAAAGAGGATAAGTATCGTGATACAAGAGGGTACATAAGTTTAAAAGGGGAAAGAGGGTTGGGGAGGCAAGAATAAGTAAAGCACAATCTGGGGTTATTAGGATGGCAGGAAATACAGATTTAGTAATTCTAACCGTAAATGTGAATGGGATGAACTCCCCATAAAGAGGAGGCAGATAGCAGACTGGATCAAAGTCAGAACCCTACAATATGTTGTTTACAAGAAACACATTTAAAGCAGGGGATACATATGAGAGTAAAGGTAAAAGGCTGGAGCAAAATCTATTATGCTTCAGGTGAAGTCAAAAAGAGGGGTAGCCATCCTTATCTCAGATCAAGTAAAGTAAAAATTGATCTAATTAAAAGAGATAAGGAAGGAAACTACATCCTGCTAAAGGGTAGATAAAAACGAAGCAATATCAATATTAAATATATATGCACCAAGTGGTATGGCACTCAGCTTCCTAAAGGAGAAGTTAAGAGAGTTGCAAGAAGAAATAGACAACAAAACTGTAATAGTAGGAGATCTCAACCTTGCACTCTCAGAATTAGACAAATCAAACCACAAAACAAATAAGAAAGAAATTAAAGAAGTAAACAGAATATTAGAAAATTAGGTATGTTGGATCTTTGGAGAAAATTGAATGGAGATAGAAGGAATATACTTTTCTTCTCAGCAGTTCATGGAACCTATTCAAAAATTGACCATATATTAGGACATAAAGACCTCTAAAATTAAATGCAAGAAAGCAGAAATAGTAAATGCTTTCTTTTCAGATCATGATGCAATAAAACTACATTCAACAAAAAATTAGGGGAAATAGACCAAAAAGTAATTGGAAACTAAACAATCTCATCTTAAAGAATGATTGGGTGAAGCAGCAAATTATAGATACAATTAATAATTTCACTCAAGATAATGACAATGATGAGACGTCATACCAAAATTTGTGGGATGCAGCCAAAGGGTAATAAGAGGGAATTTTATATCCTTAGAGGCTTACTTGAATAAAACAGAGAAAGAAAAGATTAATGAATTGGGCTTGCAACTAAAAAACTAAAAAGACCAAATTAAAACCCCAATCAAATACTAAATTGGAAATTCTAAAATTAAAAGGAGAAATTAAAAATATTGAAAGTAAAAAATCTATTGAACTAATTAATAAAACTAAGAGTTGGTTCTATGAAAAGCCAATAAAATAGATAAGCCTTTGGTAAATCTGATTAGAAAAGGAGGGAGGAAAATGAAATTAGTAGTCTTAAAAATGAAAAGGAGAACTTTCCACCAAGGAAGAGGAAATTAGAGAAATAATAAGGAGTTATTTTGCTCAACTTTATGCCAATAAATTTGATAACCTAAGTGAAATGGATGACTACCTCCAAAAATATAGACTTCCCAGACTAACAGAGGAGGAAGTAATTGCTTGAATAGTCCCATTTTCAGAAAGAAATAGAACAGGGCAATTAAACAACTCCCTAAGAAAAATCCCCAGGACCAGATGGATTTACATGTGAATTTTACCAAACATTTAAAGAACAATTGGTCCTAATGCTATATAAATTATTTGATAAAATAGGGAATGAAGGAGTCCACCAAATTCCTTCTATGACACAGACATGGTAACTTGATACCTAAACCAGGTAGGCTGAAAACAGAGAAAGAAAATTATAGACCAATCTCCTAATGAATATTGATGCTAAAATCTTAAATAAGATATTAGCAAAAGACTACAGAAAATCATCTCCAAGATAATACACTATGATCAAGTAGGATTTATACCAGGAATGCAGGGCTGGTTCAATATTAGGAAAACTATCAATATAATTGCCATGTCAATAAAACCAAATTAACAAAAACCATATGATCATCTCAATCGATGCAGAAAAAGCATTTGATAAAATCCAACATCCATTCCTATTAAAAACACTTGAGAGTATAGGAATAAATGGACTTTTCCTTAAAATAATCAGCAGCATCTATTTAAAACCATCAGTAAGCATCATATGTAATGGAGACAAACTGCAACCATTCCCAATAAGATCTGGAGTGAAACAAGGATGCCCACTATCACCGTTACTATTTAATATTGTATTAGAAACGCTAGCTATAGCAATAAGAGCTGAGAAAGAGATTAAAGGAATAAGAATAGGCAAATGAGGAAGCCAAATTATCACTCTTTGCCGATGACATGATGGTATACTTAGAGAACCCCAGAGATTCTGCTAAAAGTTATTAGAAATAATCCACAACTTTAGCAAAGTTGTCTGGTTATAAAATAAACCCACATAAGTCATCAGCATTCTTATATATCACTAACAAAATCCAACAGTCAGAGTTACAAAGAGAAATTCCATTTAAAGTAACTACTGATAATATAAAATATTTAGAATCTATCTGCCAAGGGAAATTCAGAAACTTTATGAGCAAAATTACAGACCACTTTTCACACAAATTAAGTCTGATCTAACCAATTGAAAAATATTAAATGCTCTTGGATAGGGCGAGCAAATATAATAAAGATGACAATATTACCAAACTAATCTATTTATTTAGCGCTATACCAATCAGACTCCCAAAAACTATTTTAATGACCTAGAAAAATAACAACAAAGTTCATATGGAAAACAAAAGGTCAAGAATTTCAAGGGAATTAATGAAAAAAAATCAAATGATGGTGGCTTAGCTGTACCAGATCTAAAATTATATTATAGAGCAGCAGTTACCAAAACTATTTGGTATTGGCTAAGGAATAGATTAGTTGATCAGTGGAATAGAGTAGGTTCAAGGGATAAAACAGTCAACAAATATAGCAACCTAGTCTTTGACAAACCCAAAGATCCCAGCTTTTGGGATAAGAACTTACTGTTTGATAAAAATTGCTGGGAAAATTGAAACTAATATGGCAGAAACTAGGCATTGATCCATACTTAACGCCGTACACCAAGATAAGGTCAAAATGGGTTCATGACCTAGGCATAAAGAATGAAATCATTAATAAATTAGAGGAACATAGGATAGTTTACATCTCAGACCTGTGGAAGGGGAAGGTCTTTATGACCAAAGCAGAACTAGAGATCATTACTGACCACAAAATAGAAAATTTTGATTATACCAAACTGAAAAGTTTTTGTACAAACAAATCTAATGCAGACAAGATTAGAAGGGAAGCAATAAACTGGGAAAATATTTTACAGTCAAGGTTCTGATAAAGGCCTCATTTCCAAAATATATGAGAATTAACTCTAATTTATAAAAATCAAGCTTCATTCTCCAATTGAAAAATGGTCAAAGGATATGAACAGACAATTCTCAGATGAAGAAATTGAAACTATTTCTAGTCATATGAAAAGATGCTCCAAGTCATTATTAATCAGAGAAATGCAAATTAAGACAACTCTAAGATACCACTCACACACCTGTCAGATTGGCTAAGATGACAGGAAAAATAATGATGATTGTTGGAGGGGATGTGGGAAAACTGGGACATTGATTCATTGTTGGTGGAGTTGTGAACGAATCCAACCATTTTGGAGAGTAGTTTGGAACTATGCTCAAAAGTTATCAAACTGTGCATACCCTTGATCCAGCAGTGTTACTACTGGGATTATATCCCAAAGAGATTATAAAGAAGGAAAGGGACCTGTATGTGCACGAATGTTTGTGGCAGCCCTTTTGTAGTGGCTAGAAACTGGAAACTGAATGGATGTCCATCAGTTGGAGAATGGCTGAATAAATTGTGGTATATGAAAATTATGGAATATTACTGTTCTGTAAGAAATGACCAACAGGACGATTTCAGAAAGGCCTGGAGAGACTTACACGAACTGATGCTGAGTGAAATGAGCAGGACCAGGAGATCATTATATACTTCAACAACAATACTAGATGATGACCAGTTCTGATGGATCAGGCCATCCTCAGCAACAAGATCAACCAAATCATTTCTAATGGAGCAGTAATGAACTGAACCAGCTATACCCAGAAAAAGAACTCTGGGAGATGACTAAAACCATTACATTGAATTCCCAATCCCTATATTTATGCACACCTGCATTTTTGATTTCCTTCACAAGCTAATTGTACAATAATTCAGAGTCTGATTCTTTTGTACAGCAAAATAATGTTTTGGTCATGTATACTTATTATGTATCTAAGTTATATTTTAATATAATTAACATCTACTGGTCATCCTGCCATTTAGGGAGGGGTGGGGGTAAGAGGTGAAAATTGGAACAAGAGGTTTGGCAATTGTTAATGCTGTAAAGTTACCCATGTATATATCCTGTAAATAAAAGGCTATTAAATTAAAAAAAAAAAAAAAAAAAAAAAACATCTCCAGGCTAGCTGTGCAGAAACAGCAAATTGGGGAGTGCTGGAGCTAACTGGGTTCAGAAGGAGACTCAGACTGAAACACAGGAATGTTCACCTCCCAGACAGCATGGAGACTTGGGGGTCAATCTGGGAAGATTAGGGGAACCTCTGCTGATAAGGAACACTAAGGCTGTGCTGCTGAGATAGGGCCTTAAGTGTGAAGGATCCAAGATATCCAGTCTATGTAGAAATATTGGAGCAGGGATGCTACTGATTATGGGCATTTCCTGGAAGATAGAGCTTTTGGTTTGTGATTCCAAGGCAGAGGAGAGAGAGCTAAGTGAAGCCAAAGGTACCATTCCCCCCAAAAAACAAGATTAAAGGTGCATAAACTAATATTTCTTAGTTTTAGAAAATGAATAGCCAAAGAATAAAGAGCCCAATCATAGAAATTTACTATGGGAATAGGAAAGGCAGGTTCATCTTCAGAGAACAATGAAGTTTAAAAAAAAAGTCTATTTTACTCCAAAAAGTAATATTGAATAGCTACCTACCCAGAAAGAATTGTAGACAAATTAAAAAAAAAAAAAAAAAACTTCAAAAATCAAAAGGGAGAAGAGATAGTTAGATGGTGCAGTAGATAAAGAGCTCTGAAGTCAAGAAGACCTGAGTTCTCATCCAATCTCAGACACTGTTTGACCTTGTCAAGTCACTTAACCCCAATTGCTTCATACATAAAAAATCAAATGAAAGAAATTGAGGAAAAACTTTTAAAAAAGAAAAGGAAAAGGAAAAAAGAAAAAAGACAATAGGAACCACCTAAGAAAAACAAGATAATGAAAAAATTAATAGTTAACCAACTAGAAAAAGAGAAACAGTTTAAAGAAAATAATTCTTTCAAAATTAGATTGGGCAAAGGGAAGCCAATGAAGCTATAAGAGACCAAGAAATAACAAAACAAATTTAAAATGTGGAAAAAATAGAAGAGAATGTGATGCGTAAGAAAAACAACAGATATGAAGAACAGATCAGAAAGAGAAAAAATAAGTATAATTGGGCTAAAAGCTATGACCACAAAAGAACTTTTATGCATGAAATAATCAAAGAAAATTGTCCAAAGGTGATGGAGCATGAGGGGAAAGTAGAAATAGGAAAAATCCACTGATAATCATCTCAAAGTTATCCTGTAAGGAAAACATATAGGAATATTATTACTAAATTTCAAAACCTCCAGATCAAATATAAAATTCCACAATAATCAACAACAATAATAACAAAATTCAAATATGCTGCAACTACAATTACAATTGTACAGGATTTATCAGCAGGTACAATAAAAGCCCACAGGTCTTGGAATAATTTATATCAACAATGAAAAGCATAAAATATCATATCCAGCAAAACTAACTGTAATATTGAACAAAAATAATTGGATAATCAGTAAACTCAAATTTTCAGAACTTTATCTCAACCAAATTCTAACTCAATAGAAAATTTAACATATAAGAGATAACATCAAGGATTAATTTCAAGAGATTCAAAAAGAACAAATTGCTTATATTTTTTTTTCTTAGAAATGTAAACTGTATCTTTTAAATTGACATCAGTAATTGGGTAGCCCAAAAGAAAGAATGGTACAGAGCTGAATGTGATCTGACATTAAAAAGCAAAACTGTCTGGGAAAAGGTAAATATATTTATACCATACAAATAATGTGCAGAGGAAGATATGAGGCAGAGGCACTAGAGGGGGAGGAGGACTAGTAGTTTTGAAAACCTACTCATTTTTTGAATGAGTTGAATAAGGAACAATACATACATAAATATACAAATACATTGGCACACATATACACATCATGATGGATATAGAAGCCTCAAAAATCTATAAGGAAATAAGTGGGGAGCAATAGAATAAGGTAGAGTATAGAATGGACTAATGGTGTTTAGATTAATGGGAGTATGATAAGGTATATAGATTAATGACAATGGGATAAAGAGGGAGGGAAAGAGTAGGGGAGGAAAATAAGGGAGGGACACATGGGTAGGAGAAAGTTAAGTAATAGCAAGGCAAGTTAAGGAGCAGAATTAAAATAAAAGAGTTATCAGGGATAGAAAATGAGAGATATATACAAACACTATATCAAGGATCAGGAGCAGAATTTATTAGGAAAAAAGTGGACTAGTAATCATTGATCTTAAACAAAGTGAAAGTTTTAATCAAGAGAGAAATCTATGATAATGTCAGTCATATTAATAGCATTTCAGATGTATAACAATATTTGTGTAAATGTTTATATATGTACATGTAGTAATGTATATATATATATATATATATATATGTACTGCTATGTAAGTATGTATATATTTATATAAATATATATATATATATATATATGATATAGCTATGTGTGTACATATGTTGTCTTTCTTGGAGGAAATGGGAGGAGATGAAAAGGGAAAAAAAGGATGAAATGAAAAGTGTACAGCAGAGAAAGAATAACTTACAAGAAAACAAAGACACAAAGTTATGAATATAATCTTTTTTGTTTGTTATTATATAATTTTTTTTTGAAATAGAAATTTATTGTTGCATATATTGAATTCTCCCTGATGTTTCACTGGGCTATGTGACAATGTTTTTTTGTTTTTTTTTTCCTTTTCTTTCTATTTTAAAAAATTGTTTTATATTTAGTTTTAAATAAATAATTTTTAAAAACTGTGTTGGTAATGAGAACTTTTTAAACCAATTTATTGCTGTTATTGTTGTTGCTGTTTAGTCATTTTTTTTTTCAGTCATGTACAACTCTTCATGACCTCCTATGGGATTTTCTTGACAATACTGGAGTGGTTTGCCCCTTCCTTCTCAAGCTCATTTTCCAGACGTTTGAGGATGAATTTAACAAAGAAAGCTGAGTGTTCCTGACTCCAAGCCTAATACTCTATCCACTGAACCACCTAGCTGTCCTAAACAAATTAGGTTGAATATACATATGCAAACATATTTGGGGGGGGGGGGGGGGAAGGGCACGGTATAGCTTGTATGTGAGTGTGTGTCAAACTTATGATTTCTTCAGTCTAGGGAGTTCTTTGATAAGAAAATTCCCCAAATATTCATATATTGCAGGTCACCTCCATTATCTATAATTAATTAATAGTCTAATACTTGCCAAAGTGACTGAAAGGTTAGCAGTTTGTCCAGGCTCACACAGCTTGAATGCTTCAGTGGAGGCACTTGAGTCCAGATCTTCCAGACCCTGAAACTGGCTTTCTATGCATTACTCTTTGCTTCTTCAAGAAGTAGGTTCTGATGTGGTGGATAGAGCACTGGATCTAGAATTAGAAGGACCAGAGTTCAAATCTGACTTCATATACTTACTAGCCATGTAATCCTTGGCAAGTAAACCTCCACTTTACTCAGTTTTTTCATCGGTCAAAATGGGGATAATAATATCATTTACCTCCTATGGTTGTTTATGAGGATCAAATGAGGAAATTTTTGTATAGTGCTTAGCACTATCCTTGGTACATAGTGGGATCTATAAAATATTTAACCCCTTTTCCTCACATATTTTTGGGGAGCAGAGAGGAACAGCTTAAAATAATGGAAAGTACACTGCCTTTGAAATCAGAAGATCGCAAAATAACACAAAGAATCCTGCCTCTAAGGCTCATTACTTGTACATTCGTATAATTTCATCTCCCCTGGCCTAATATACTTATCTGTAAAAGGTGAATGCTGAATTAAATAGCCTTTGTGGTCCCATTCCTACTATGTGTATATGTATAGTTATGACATACTGTTAATTCATTCTACAGATTATGTTTACTTATTCATGATTTTTTACAAAAACTGTGTCCAGACACCCTACTAATTAATCCTCTAATTACAGAATTGCCCAAATACATCATTTTCCTCAGCTGGTTTTTAAAACCAGTGCCTGGTTTTTAAAAGTATCAGTATTCATTTTGTCTTTCTTCTGCTATTTCTTTCCCTTAACATAGAAAGTGTGAGTGTTTTTGCTTGCATTAAAACAATTTTTCCTTTTAAGGAATTCAAAAACTTTTTCCTCATTGAAACTCCCATTTCTTAAGTGTTCATAAAAATTTCCATCAGAGAGAACATAACGGAGGTTGGAAATGAAATAATGCTGAAATTTTTTTTCCTAAAACTTTCCCTTCTCTATTGTTGATGTTATTATTGTTGTTGTTTTAGAGAGGTTGTGGTTAGAACAAGGGACTGACTGAAATGAAAACATTAATCAGGCACCAAAGTGCTGCTACTGCATCTCTAAAATAATATCAAAGTAGCTGAAAAGCCTTTGAAAAGAACATTTCAACATTTGTGAATATACACATACAATTACAGTGTGTGTCTACAATATATATATATATATATATATATATACAATATTTTGTATACATAAATATATTTTTCATTCCTATAATTCTATGTTCCTGAATAGAGATCATATTTAATATTTATATATGTAATATAGAAGTAATAGCATACCTACAACTGATTCCATCATTAAATAAATTGGTATGTGGTAAACATGATATACCATAACAAAAAAAAAATTATGCATTTCAGCAGTTCTGGCACCATTCATAATTTTGAAATAAGGGAAATATTTGTGACACTCCAACAGCTTTCTCTGAGTATTGCTTCTGCCAGATGCCTATGACCTATGAAGAAAAAATCACTAAAGGTGACAATTATGGGGGAGGAGGTTGGATTCATATATTCATAAAATGAAATAGTGATAAAAGATGTTTGTAATAAAATCTTAATTCCAATAACTCCAACATTTGGAGATGCTATTTCTTAGTATTCTCCTTAATCGTTTTTCACAGCATTACCAATGTTATATCTCAATATAATCGATAAGGGCTATAATATTTTTTTTAATAACAGCTTTCTGTTTTTCAAAATACATGCAAAGATAGTTTTCAATATTCAGCCTTTCAAAGCCATGTTCCAAATATTTCTCCCTTCCTCTCCAACATCCTTCTACCCCAGATAGCAAGTAATTCAATATAGGTCAAACATGCAATTCTTCTAAACATATTTTTACATTTATTATGAGAAAGATAAAAATAGGCAAGCAAACCACAACACTCACAAAGGTTAAAGAACTATGTTGTGATCCACATTCAGTTTCCATAGCCCATTTTCTATATGTTAATGGCTCTCTCCATCATATCTATGGGATATTTTTCTAATTGTGAAAAGATATAGTTCATAAAGGAAGCTACATTTCCCAGCTTGATAGGTACAAGGACAACCAATCAAAGGCGCTTTCTAAGAATAGAATTGGATTTGATTGGTAGATTACAGACAACAGTGATGAAGATGTATCGCCAATACAGAGCTTTGAAGGTGAAATAATGGAACACAAATATATCTAAGATTTTGCCTATTTCCTTCTACCTTCCTCTAAGAGCAATGACAACAATTGTGTTTGACAATAGGTTTATAGCAGTCTTACATCACCCTAGAATGGTATTAGTATCTGAGTAATAATATTAGTGTCTTATTTTAGTGTTGGTTGTGATAGGGACAGAAAAGGGCATGAGGTGGAATAGGGTGAGGAGATCCAGACCTCAACATAGGGTATAGAGTCCTGGGCCTGGAGTCAAAAAGACTCCTCTTCTTAAATTCAAATCTGACCTCAAACACTTACTTAACAGTATGATCCTGGGCAAATCACTTAACCCTGTTTGCCTCAATTTTCTCATTTGTAAAATGAGCTAGAGAAGAAAATGGCAAACCATTCTAGTATCTTTGTCAATGGGTCTTAGACAGGTGGACACAACTGAAAAATGACTCAACAACAAAATCTGTGCTATATATTCAAACTTCTGTGTTTGTGAGCAACACAGCTTTCATAGTTCTTGGTAAAGACAATCTATGCTAAGTTAACTACATGTTTCCAGCTCCCTTTCATAGAAGGCTGGAACAACTATATGACCTTGATAGATTACTTAACCTCACTGTATCTCAGTTTCATCATATATAAAAAATAAATAACCTTTAACATACCTTTTGGAGATGTAGATTCTTAGAAAGAGAACTGATTCTTCAGCACCTCATGCCACTTGTTAATTATGTGTCTGGTATCATTTTTTGAATAGTATTTTTCTCAATTACATGTAAGGATAATCTTTAACATTTTCATAATAGTTTGACCTCCAAATGTTTCTCCTCCATCCCTTCCTATCCCTTTCTTCAAAATACCAAGTAATTTGATATAGGTTATACATGTACAAACATGTAAAATATATTTCTATATTTTCTACTATATCTGTTGATGTCAATATAGATGTGAGAAGCAATAAAAGGCAAGTTTAATGAGTTGAAATGACATAAGTGTAGTCAATTGAGATTATAAAACACAAATTTGTCTTTCTTTAAAAAACTGTTACACTGGTATGATTAGAATAGTATGGTTTGCCATTTAAAGGAACACTGCAATAATTATAGGTTTACATATATATATATATATATATATATATATATATATATCTGAAATATATTTTGTAACGGTGCCCTTTTTAAATAAACTGTTACATAAAGTACATGGATTCCCAATGATGATTAGATAAGCAACATATGTAAGTAGCAAAATGAGTGAACTGTTACAGCTGAGTTTTCCTAATTTATTTCATGTACCTCTCAAAGACAGAAGGACAAAATGGAACTTGGGAGATCAAAAAGAGTACCTAAAAATTGCAATCCATATGCTACTGGTCAAGTGTCTTGTCCTCTCGGGGATTCAGTTTCCTTACCTATAAAATGGATGTATTTAGCTAGAATTTCAAAGTCCCTTCCAGTTAGAACATTCAGTTCTTTTAAACTTGGTCTCAGATAACTATACAACAATGCATGCAGTATGGCTAACAAACAAAATTTAGTTGACATTTTAACATGGAATTGTACAGAAAGCCACTTTGATACTGGTGAGGTAAGATAGTTTCAGTTTCATGATGAGAATAATGGAAAATCCTGCCTCTCTTTCTAGTTATTACCTCAATGGTATTTTACATATGAAATCTCAAGCATAAATTATCATTGTTAATATGCTTACACTCACCATGGATCTTTATATTGTCCTTTGAGTCATAAGTCTAGTCTTCTGAAATTTCCTGAGACACAATTCATATGTATGTTAGCAGAATGTTTCTATAAAAAAAAAAAAAAAACAACAACATACTTTTTGTGATGTGGTCAAAACGTGGGGTGATTCAGATGGTAGCAGTGGAGGTAGAGAAGCTAGATGATTTTGGAGAGATAGTTGTGACATTTGTGGAACTGGAACCTGGTTTGTTTTCCCACTTCTGTTTTCACTGTAAGGAATGAAAATAGGAAATGGAAATAGGAGAAAAACATTGGTCAGTCTCCACCCAAAATATTTGTCATTGTTAGTGTAAGTGATGATAAAATAATATTTTACAGTTGCCTTTCTGAGTTGTCCTGGGCAAGCTTACTCCTTTTTCTATATCCCTAGAGGGATGAACTGGACATAAAAATTAAGTTCCTCCCAATTGAGTCTTATTGGGATGAATTGGGCTCATTATTCATGCCTTCCATAACCACCGGTGGTGGTCAGTAATGATTACCTGCCTTGCACTCTACTTTATATGATATAATTATAGCTTTAAGCTGAAAGTTCAATAGTTAAAAAGTACTGGCAGATTTTTACCCCTCTGTTTCCGATAAACTGTATTCTTCAGCAAACTTGAACTGTGGGTTATTAAACAGAATTGAATATCTAATTAGAAAATATCTAATTAGATTGTTTCTGTATATGTATATAAAGGAGCCCTTAGTTTTTCAAGAGCTTTATTTGATTAGAATGATTACAGTGGGTATTTATAATTAAATATAACTAACACTTTGTCAGGAAGAAAAAGAACAAATATATATTTTAAAGTTTGTGTATGTATAGATGTTTTTACAGAAAGAACACTTTATACAATTAGATATATATTGCACATGTGTGTATTTGTATACACACACACACACACACACACACACGAGAAGGAAATGGCATAAAACTCCAATATCTTTGCCAAGAAAATCTCATGGGCAATATTGATATGCTATAATCCACAATCTTTGTGAATCAGATCCATCTGAATGACTGAGGAACAATATGCATATACACACATGTATCAAGGCACACATTTAGCTTTTTAACTAGATATTGGAATGCAAATTTAAAAAAAGAAAACAGGAAACCATTTTGATGTGCATGAAATGTTGGCTTAATGACTTTTCCCTTTCTGATTAATTGAGAATCATCAGTAACGTGGTAGGGTTTACAATGAAATCTGTTGTTGTACTCCCCTGGTACATAACAAACTTATTCTAGGAGGTAAAATTGGATTAAAGATTTTTGTATTGTAATGCCAGTTCTATGGAGCATAAAGTGAAGTGGCAGATTGAAAGGCATTATACAAATTCAAAACATTAAAATACTTCAAGTGCTAGAGTTTGGTATTTATTCTTAGTTATCTGGGCAATTAGGAATGTTGAAAATAGGATGCAGTTGAAAGGGGTAAAAGGGAGTCCTCTTGTTTGTGGCAGCCCTTTTTGTAGTAGCTAAAAACTGGAAACTGAATGGATGTCCATCAGTTGGAGAATGGCTGAATAAATTGTGGTATATGAATATTATGGAATATTACTGTTCTGTTAGAAATGACCAACAGGATAATTTCAGAAAGGCCTGGAGAGACTTACATGAACTGATGCTGAGTGAAATGAGCAGGACCAGGAGATCATTATATACTTCAACAACAATACTAGATGATGACCAGTTCTGATGGATCAGGCCATCCTCAGCAACGAGATCAACCAAATCATTTCTAATGGAGCAGTAATGAACTGAACTAGCTATACCCAGAAAAAGAACTCTGGGAGATGACTAAAAACCATTACATTGAATTCCCAATCCCTATATTTATGCCCACCTGCATTTTTGATTTCCTTCACAAGCTAATTGTACAATATTTCAGAGTCTGATTCTTTTTGTACAGCAAAATAACGTTCTGGTCATGTATACTTATTGTGTATCTAATTTATATTTTAATATATTTAACATCTACTGGTCATCCTGCCATCTAGGGGAGGGGGTGGGGGGGTAAGAGGTGAAAAATTGGAACAAGAGGTTTGGCAATTGTTAATGCTGTAAAGTTACCCATGCATATATCCTGTAAATAAAAGGCTATTAAATAAAAAAAAAATTTTAAAAAAGGGAGTCCTCTTTTCTTTGATTTATTTCTAATATTTACATGATTACAAAGAAAATTTGGGAACAGAAGACTTTATAGACGACAGCATTTTAAACCATGATAAAAATGATTTAATCTAGTTTTCCTATTAGTAGGAGAATCTCAGAGCATCCAAAGCCACAAGTTAGGTAGCACAGAGGACCTGGAGTCAGGAAAAGCTGAGTTTAAACCTAACATCAGAGTTACTTAATCTCTCTCTGCCTTAGTTTCTTCAATTATAAAATGGAAATAATAGTTTCTATCCCCCAAGATGATTGTGAGGATCAAATGAGACAATAATATAAAGTGCTTTGCAATCCTTAAATGCTAACTATTATTTTTGTTATTATTACAAAAGGAGAAAACAATCTTTAGCAAAAGCTAGTGGAAGTAATATGGGGTAAGAATTTGGCATAAATAAATGTTCCTCCTCTTTTCCTTTGTGTCCCTTTACTTCTTTTCCCTGTAGGAATTTATCCAAATATGGAGACAAATATTCAATAAACTGGAAACTGATTTTATATCCCATTTAAAAATCTGGTACCTCCAACTAAGGTGTGCCCAAGGAAATGGAATGTTTGTCAAAGATACACAATACCTAATGTGATCAAAATATGATTCATGATGAATTAAACAATGTGTCAAAATCATGTAATACTCTCCCACCCCACCCCCCCATGTCAAATCATGTACAACAAGTAGTTGCAATACAAAGGATGTAGTCCAGCTCTTGGAAATGATGTGAACTCCAACATATCCCATCCTGTTTCCATTGTCAACTTAATCTTACACAAACTGAAGGCTACATTCCTCAGACTGTTACCTGGTTAGTATGACCAAGGCTTATCCAACCCATCAAATCAATAAGGATAAGAGACTCTTTCTCTCTCTAAGCAAGCACACTAGAACATACTCTTGCTGAGCAAGTAATCTTTGTGATGAAAGCACCCTCACTCTTCTGTATCATTATACCCCTCTTCCTGTATTCCCATAAACATAATGCACATGAGTTCATTCTGGACTAGAACCCTCCCTAAATCCTCCCTAATTCTAAACTCTGCCTTTACTTTTCCTTTTCTTTCCTGCTTCTGACCTTTAAATAGTGTCCCTTGACTCAACCCTTGATCTGCTGTGCGTCTTTTGACAAAATACACGATTTCTTGTGGCTATTAGAATACCTTTGTGAGTTTTTCACATCCTGAACAGCTCTCTTAGAATCTCATGCTTCATAAAAAAGGACAGACTTTATATCTTTTTATTCAAAGATATAAAGTTAATTGTATAAGTAAATGAATTTAATCACTTTACTTTTTTTCAAGTAATTAAGTTAGCAGTTTCTTGATTGTTTTTCTCTGAAAATTGAAAGATTTGAATTTGTAATTAATTATAAGCAATTTGGAGGAATGTCATAAAAGTAACATAGTAGTAAATAAGCAACAACATGTTGTCCCTCCAATGCTGGATAATATGATAATTTTGGTAACATAAATTGAATCATCACACTACTGGACACCGATGCAAAGCCACACTTCTGCAGTTTGCTTTTTTTTTTTTTCATCCTTCCAAGACTATCCATTGGTCAGACATGCAGTCATTCTGGGGAAGAAAAGATAAATTAGCCTGTTTGAAGCAGCCCAAGCTCCAATTGCTCACATCTATCTTCTATCCTTCCATTGCGTAGCTTCCTGAAAGTATTAATAGTTGCATTTCATTTCACTATATAAATATTTAAGGACGGTAATTCTGCACAGTTGACATTGCCAGTGCCAATGCAATGCAGTATTTCATTATCCCCTCCTTGTATCAACATAATCTTGTCAAACTTTGTTTCCAATAAATAGAACAGGCTCTATTTTGAATATTTTAATAACTGAGCACATTCGCATTACTTTCAATCTCAGCCTGCTTACAAATACACAGTTAAGAGGTGTAGTTACACGGAACAATGCCCTAGAAGTTTCTTGCAAATATATTTTCATTAGTCAATGACATCCAGCTGCAGTAAAGAATTAGGTCATGTCCTTTAGCAACAAATCCTCTTGATTGTGGCAGGACCACATCAGGCCAGCCTGGATTCACCAAATCTTCCTGTCACTGTTAATTGAATATTTATACTTGCCTGTGTCCATTCCAGGGACTTTACCTATAATTTATCAATCCCATGTTATCTTTCATTTTAAAGCTCATCCTATTTACAGCAAAAGGTGTTGGAGCAGAGAGATGGGAAGAGAAAGCCAGAAATGAAAAGCAATAGAGATAGAGGATTTTTTTTAATACTTCATATAGTTTATATGATTCTTAGCCATTTTTAGCAATATATTTGGTGAATTGTTAGTTGTATGTCTCAGGTTTTGCATTACTCTGATTCTTTCTTCAGCTTTTTATTATTATATAGCATTAATATATTTGGAAAATCATGATATCCCCTACCATTATTAGATTCAATTGATTATAAAATGAAAATGCCTAAGAGAAGACTGCTTCTTTATTTGGACAATTTTTGCAACATAAACCATAGATAAATTGTTTGTCTCTGTGTGTCTCTCTCTATGTCTACCTATAACATAAAAAGATATAAAAGGGGAGAGAGACAGACAGACAGACAGACATTCCTTTTTGGTATTTCCTTTGATTTTCTAGGTCTTTTATTTTTCCAAATCAATTATGTTATAGTTTTACCAAGTTTTGTAAAATAATCTCTCAATAATTTAATTGATATGGGATGGAAACTATAAATTAATTTTGACATAATGTCATTTGTATTATAATGGCATTATCCGGCCACAATCATTAAATAGTCCTATTCATTTAAGTTGTTATATTTCTGTAAGAAACACTTGGTAATTGAATCTGCATAAGTATTTTGTAGGCTTTGTAGAATGATGTTTCTTTTGGTATAAGAGAGGTACCTTTTAGAATTAAAAAAAAAAAATCTTCAATGACTATATTTTTAAGGTTTTTTTTTAGCATAAATAACTATTGTATTTTGTCAAAGGTCTTTTTCACAACAATTGATATAAACGTGCTTTGAGGTGTTTTTTATTTTTAATTATGTCTATGAATGTGTATAGATAAATAAATGTATCAATATCATTTATTAAATCATATTGTTTTCCAACTGTTGAATCACCTGTATTTCTGATATATAACTTGATGATGATGAGTGATTTTTAGAAGAATCACTGTAGTCTGACAGGATTTCATAAAAATATTTTAACAACTAATTATTAATGATATTGGCCTACTGATTTCATTTTGTACTGTATACTTTTCTGGGTTAGGTGAGATGATATTTGTTTCATAAAAGAAACGTAATAAGGTTATTTTTTTCTTGGTTCTTGAAAACAGTCTATTATGTGTACTAAGTATTCTTTTAAAATTTTATAGAATTTTCCTGTAAATCCATTAGAACAAGGAATTATCTTTTTTCCCTTTTAGAACTGCCTTTTTAATTAGCTCTATTGTGAGTTTTTTTTGAAATTGTTTTTAAGATCTCAATTTTATTTTCTGTTATTTTGGATATTTTATATTTTTGAAGGAATTTATTTTTATGTTCTTATTTTTGTTAGATATAGCTGTATATAATTTAATCATTATTTTCATTTCTTCTGCCTTTAAGATTTTATCTGTTTCATTTACTATTTTGTTGATTTTCATTTTCTGACTTTTTTTAAAAGTCAGATTGTCTTATGTTTGATCAAATTTGTCTTCTAAAAAACATTTACCTTTGTTTATCATTTCTTCAGTTTTTCCATTTTAGTTCTGTAATTTTTAATATCTCCTCTTTTGTTGCTATGTTGCTTCTATTTACTGGTTACTTTTCTAATTTTTTTAAATAAGTGTTCAGTTCACTAATCTTCTCTTTCTCTGCATGTTATTAAGAATATAGTTCATTCCCTAAGCATCTCAGAAATTTAGGGCTGCTATTTCTTTCACATAATTATTCATTATTTTTTGTGATTGTTCTTTGAATTACTCATTATTTAAGATTTCATTAGTGTCTCCATTTTGCTCCTTCTTTTTGGTTTGTATTTTCTGAGATGTTGATCATTTTTATTGCATTATTATCTACAAGGGGTATATGTACTATTTCTTCCTGTTAAAATTTGTTGGCTGTATGTCTGTGCCCTGAGTCAATTTTTATAAAAGCTTCAGTGATGCTGAAAAATGTGGGATATTCTTTAGCAGTACCATTTATAAGATGCTGTAAGTCTTTAAATTCTTGTTTTTTCCGGCAACTTATTGAAGTTTATGTTTCCTTTTAATTTATCCTTCTATTAAATTTATCCAAAACTGAAAAAGAGACATTGATATTTTTGGTTCCTATTGTATTCATGTCTATGTCTTCTTGTAGTTCAGTTAATTTTTGCTTTACAAATATAAATGCTAAAGCATTTCAAGCACATAAATTTGATTTTAATATCAGTTTGTTATCTACGGCTACTTTAATCATAATGTTGTTTCCTTGTTTATCTCTTTTTGTGCGCAGATGTTTAGGTTAGAAAAATAGCATGATTGAAACTCAATGTGTTTCTTGTAAACAGCAGGTTGTGGGATTTTTAAATTTAGTGTGTACATTCTGGAGAGCAATTTGGAACTTTGCTCAAAAAGTTATCAAACTGTGCATACTCTTTGATCCAGCAGTGTTACTATTGGGCTTATATCCCAAAAAGATCTTAAAGAAGGGAAAGGGACCTGTATGTGCATGAATGTTTATGGCAGCCATCTTTGTAGTGACAAAAAACTGGAAACTGAGTGGATGCCCATCAGTTGGAGAATGGCGGAATAAATTGTAGTATATGAATATTATGGAATATTATTGTTTGGTAAGAAATGACCAACAGGATGATTTCAGAAAAGCCTGGAGAGACTTACACGAGCTGATGCTGAGTGAAACAAACAGGGCCAGGAGATCATAATATACTTCAACAACAATACTATATGATGATTAACTCTGATGGACCTGGCCATCTTCAGCAATGAGATGAACCAAATAAGTTCCAATGGAGCAGTAATGAATTGCACCAGCTACACCCAGTGCAAGAACTCTGGGAAATGACTAAGAACCATTACATTGAATTCCCAATCCCTATATTTTTGCCTGTTTGCATTTTGGATTTCCTTCACAGGCTAATTATACAATATTTCAGAGTCCAATTCTTTTTGTACAGCAAAATAACGGTTTGGTCATGTATACTTATTGTGTATCTAATTTATACTTTAATATATTTAACATCTACTGATCATCCTGCCATCTAGGGGAGGGAGTGGGAGGAAGGAGGAGAAAAATTGGAACAAAAAGTTTGGCAATTGTCAATGCTGTAAAATTACTCATACATATAACTTGTAAATAAAAAGCTATTTAAAAAATTCAGTTTGTAACTTTCATATTATTGGATTTTGAATCCCTTCATATTTAAAGTTAGAAGAGTTAGGTTTATATTTTCTTTCATTGGCTATGCTATTAGGCATTTTTATTGGGTTTTTTTTTCCTTTTGTTAATAAATTCATTGTCTTTTTTATTATTTCAGCTTAATCAATTTTTAGGCAATTATATTCCCATTTCTTCCCCTGAATTTGAACCTTCCTGTTAAATTTGGTAGTTTGTGGGTTTTGCTTAATTTATTATTTTATTTTTCTTACTTTTACTTAGTTATTTCATTCTTTCTCATTTTTTTTCTCTGTTTAGTTGGCAGGTAAAATTCCCTTTCTATTCTAACTGTAATTTGTTTTGCTTTTGATTTTTCCAAACTTTTCATTTTCATTGCCTTTTTATAAAAAAGAAAAATTCTTATTTTCATTTGATTTATTATTTATCTTTCATTTCTTTTTGTGATATGGGAGTCACCTGCCAAGGGCTGCTGGAGATCTAACTCAGATCTGTAGAATGGATCTCTTCATGTGAGAGAATGATGACGATGGCACAAGGAGACTGAGAAGAGGAGAAAGAAACAGAGATCTCCTGGTGGTTTTCCTGCCTTCATCATTTCTGTACCTAAGACCAAGGGTCATCTAGAGATCCTCCAGAGAGCTAGTCTGGACACTACATTTTGGCACCCGAACAGGAATCCCAAGAAGGACATTACATTTTGGCACCCAATGTGGGGCCCTAGATGTGAGGATCTAGATGTAAGGACCTACACTCAGCAGTTCAACTGAAGCGATCACAAGCTCAGTGGAAAAGTCCCCGTGACCTGGAAATAGGATGAGTATAAAAATAGACAAGCAGGAAACTTTGGTAAGGGCTAAACTAGTCACTTTCATTTTTCAGCTGAAATGGGGCAAATACTAAGAAAAGAGCCTCCCACACCCCAAGGGAAGTGTGTAGCATTCATAGTTATGTTAATAAAGAAGCAAGGTTTGTTGGTAACTTGGAGCAGATCACTGGACTCTTAAATATATTAGAGTGCACATCTCCTTGGCTTTCTAAGGAGAGCCAGATATTAAAAATTAGAGCCAGATATGTAGAAAATAGTGGGAGAGCAACTAATTGACTATTACAAAGCTATGGGTCCTAATTCAATTCCTGAGGAAACATTCCTTATGTACAATATAATGCAATTGGCTTTAAAGAAGCAAGCAAGAAAGAAAGAAAGAAAGAAAGAAAGAAAGAAAGAAAGAAAGAAAGAAAAGAAAAGAAAGAAAAGAAAAGAAAGAAAGAAAAGAAGAAAAGAAAAGAAAAATTTTAATGAAAACAGCCAGACAAGGAAGTGGAAGGAGAAAGAGTAGGAAGAGGGTGGTATTGACAAAGTAGCTGAAAGGCATGGAGAGTTAGGCAAGATGAGTTAAATATCTTAAGGACAATGCTGATGAGCTTAAGGGATGTGGTGCTTCTCGTTTTCACAGCTCAGTTTCACTTCCACCTACATCCAAGCAGGTGTCCTTAGGACATTTTCCATCTCCTGACCCTCCTCCCTCAATTTCAGCTTCATAGGCAGAGGGAGGAGGAGGCATGGAAGGGGCAGTGACACCATCAGCACCACCCATGCAGCAGTTTTGTACTCCCTCTATGACACAATTACAAAAGGCATTAGTTAAAGCTAAAGAGGAAGGGTAGGCTACATCTTATTTGAGAATAAAAGCATACCCTGTGATTGAAGAGGCTAACTTTTCAGGTCAAGACAGAAGAAGATACATTCCTTTTAATCTGGAATCTTCAATCTTATCAAAAATCTGAAAAAGGCTTGCACTCTTTATGGATCTACATAGTCTTATGTTAAGATGGTATTAGAGAATTGGGCTTATGAAATTTTAACCCCTAGTGATTAGAAATCTATAGCAAAGACATGTTTAGAATATGGGCAAACCTTGTTGTGGCTTTCTAAGTATGCTGAACTCTGCAGAACACAAGCCCAACAAAATAGGCAACCTGGAGTTAATATACCAGTCTATTTAACCAACTAGTAGGTGTAGGTCCTTATGCAGACACTTTAGCACAGATTAATTACCCTTTGGCAGCATATGAGCAAATTGCTTCTGCTGCTACCAAAGCATGGGGCATCCTTCCAGGAAAACAAGATAGAGGATAGAGGGGAAGCCTTCACAAAAATAGTGCAAAGTCCCAGTGAACCCTTTGCTGATTTTGTGGGACATCTGCAGACAGCTGTCACATGAACTCTTGGTGAAAACAAGGCAACAGAAATTGTGGTAAAAAAAATTGCAAGGGAAAATGCTAATAAGGAATGTAGAATTATACTAGGACTTAAAGATGCCCCTTTAGGTGAGATAAGGCACTGTGCTGCAGTGGGCACAAAATGCCTTTTATGCCCAGACTATGATGCAGGCTTTTCAAGATCTGAACACGGGGAGACAGAATACCTCCTGGGAAGGGACTTCCCAAAGAGACCCATCAGTGCTTTCAATGTGATAAAGCAGGGCATCTGAAAGCTCAGTCTTGAACTCAGACACAGACTCAGACACAGAGGAGACACAGAAGATGAAGACAGAAACAGAGATCCTCCTGGTGGCTTTCCTGCCTTCATTGCTCCTGCATCTAAGACCAAGGCTCATCCAGAGATCCTCCAGAGAGTTAGTCTGCACACTACATTTTGGCGCTTAAAAAGGGACCTCCAGAAGAACATTACAATTTCTGTCCTGTTTCTAATTTTTATAACTTGACCTAACAACGTAATCCTTCTTTTGTTCTGTATGACTGATGAAATTAGGTATTCCAAAGTACCAATGTTGGGTTCTTTCTTTGAAATAGTATATATATTATTTCCTTGTATACAGTCCTCTTAGCCTCTCATTCTGTCAGGCCTCTCACTTAGAAATATAATTTCCTGCAAGTAATAGAAGATATTGCCCCACTGAAAAGAATTGTCCTAGGTCATTTATTGTATAAAATTCACTACTAACTTACCCCCTGCCCATTGTCACTTATCCCAATTTATCGTAAAATTTCCTTCCTGGGTCCATGTTCTTCCATTTTTGTAGAGTTCAATTGCCTAAGCTGTTCTGATTTCCCATTTTCTGGGGAAGTTTGAGTGGTTTCTCTAAGCAACAAATCACTACAGAGTATTATATTTTAACATCTTCTCTTCCTTTTTATGTCTTGTCACCCATGGAAATGTTTTTCAATAATAGCCTTTCCCACAGCTAAAAAATATTTCCTATTATGTTACTTTGTTTTAATCTTTCAGTTTTCCTCCATAGCCAAGTTCTGTAGACTCTTTTTATGAGAGACTAAAGAAATTGTTTTCCCTTATCTCTCAACCTTTCATTTGATTAGAATACATCATATATTCTTCAATTATCTTCTTCTTGCCTTATCTCTTTTTGTGTTCTCTCCTATTCTGTAATTCATCCCCACAAAATATTGAATCATCTGAAGGAGGGATGTTAAAAGGTTATGTTTCTCAGTGCTACTACTGGGATTATACTCCAAAGAGATTCTAAAGAAAGGAAAGGGACCTATATGTGCCAAAATGTTTGTGGCAGCCCTGTTTGTAATGGCTAGAAACTGGAAAATGAATGGATGTCCATCAATTGGAGAATGGTTGGGTAAATTGTGGTATATGAATGTTATGGAATATTATTGTTCTGTAAGAAATGACCAGCAGGAGGAATACAGAGAGGCTTGGAAAGACTTATATGAACTGATGCTAAGTGAAATGAGCAGAACCAGGAGATCATTATTTACCTCATCAACGATACTATATGAGGATGCATTCTGATGGAAGTGAATTTCTTCGACAAAGAGAAGATCTATCTCAGTTTCAACTGATCACTGATGGACAAAAGCAGCTACACCCAAAGAAAGAACACTGGAAAATTAATCTAAACTGTTTGCATTTTTGTTTTTCTTCCCGGGTTATTTTTACCTTCTGAATCCAATTCTTCCTGTGCAACAAGAGAACTGTTCAGTGCTACACACGTATATTGTATCTAGGATATACTGTGACATATTTAACATATATAGGACTGCTTGCCATCTGGGGGTGGGGAGGGAGGAAGGGAGGGGAAAAGTCAGAACAGAAATGCGTGCAAGGGATAATGTTTAAAAAATTACTTGGGCATGGGTTCTGTCAATAAGAAATCATAATTATTTTAAAAAATAACATAAAATAATGGGTTCATGAAAAAAAAAAGTTTATGTTTCAAGTCTATTGAAACATTTTTATTTTTCACTTTTACCCTTTTCTGCCTACGTACTTCTTAATATTTTCTCTATTTATTTTGTTTTGTCCTTAACTGCTGTATTGTTATGCCTTCCTTGCATTTCCATTGTGAGGTATATTCAATAAAGAAATAATTACTTCAGATCTTGTTCTCTTTCCAGACAACCTTAATGCTCCTTTTTGTTTGAGTGAGCATATTTCTTCATTAGTGTTTAGGTTTATGTTTGTATGGTATTATTACCATGGGTTTAATTTTGGGCTCTTTTGGTATAAGAATATATTATTCCATTTCTTCCTGCCTTTTCCAGTGAGTACTAAATATTATTTATTGTTTAAAGTTCTACTTATTTTTAAGATCTTTTTCCTGGTTAATTGTAGAATTTGTAAATTTTAACTATTATGTGATGGAGTTTGAAGCATAACATTTGTTTTCAGCACACACACACACACACACACACACACACACACACACACTCCTGGAAGTACTCTGTTGATTCTATCTATTGAATCTTTGATTTCTATCATAAGTTTTATAAAGTCATTTTGTTTATTTTTTGCAGTATGTTCAGATTTTTTTATTTATCATGTGCTTCTGGAAGACCTAAAATCCTTACTTTGTCTCTACACACCCTGTTTTAGAAATCAATATGTTTTGATTATTTGGAGATTATATTTTAAATGATATTAGTTTTTACTTCTCTGCTTCCATATTGTCCATTTCTGCATGCTTGCATTTCCAATCAGTTATTCTTCTTTTGTTTCTTTAGTGAGACTTGACACAATGAATTCAAGATTTTCTATCCTACCAATTATTTCTGTTCTGCAGGCCATAAATTCTGCTTTTAAAATTCTTATTTCTCCTTTAAAGCATTCATCATTTTGTGGTTCCAAGTTCATTTGGGATTTCATAGAGTCCTCTGCCTCAGAAGGTATCAATTCATGTTTATTTATATTTATTCCTAGATTTCTAGTCTCCTTCTTGTAATTAATTCTGGATTCACTCCTTTAATCAATATCTTCCATGTTGGTTTATCTGTATGTATTGAGGATTTTTAACTGAGTTGTCTTCTTCACAAGATCTTTGGTAATTTTGGCTTTTTTCTCCACACTTCATATTGCCTTAATTATAACTTTTATTATTACTGTTTCCTCTTGTAGGAAGGCTTTCCTAGATGAGGGGGAATTCAGAGTCATCTCAGCCTCCTCCAATGCTGAATAATTCATGTTTCTCCATCCCCAGTCTCTAACCTAACTGACTTTTGAAGGACAGAACCAAGTCCTTTGCTTCAGGCATGCATATTGTATATTGTATCCACATGCACTTTGATGTCCTGCCCCCAGTTCCTTCTGTTTCTCACTTCCATATCTGAGTAACTATGTGCTATAGCACATAGCATTGAACTCCCGGCTGGAGTAAGTTTTCAAATTTTCAATTTTTTGGTTTTCATGGCAATGAGGGGGAGCAGAGGAAGGGTAAAATAAAGTCATTTTGCAAGCTCTGTGGGTCAGCTAGATGATCCTACCTGTATAGTAGACAGGAGCTAAGAGATGCTAAATGAGCACTTAAGGAATTAAGGATGTGCCTTCTCTGCTATGAATTCTTCATGTTTTTACCCAGTTTAGATTTTTGGTGTCCTAAACCATGAAAACAAATGAAATTGCTTTATCCTTGGCACCTAATTCCTATTTTGTAGAGGCTTACAAGATTCAAAGAAAATGGAAAGGGAGGCGGAGCCAAGATGGCGGAGAAGGCATCTTTCGCAACTTTCTAAGCTCCTCTCATTCCCCTCATAACCAGCTATTTTATCCAGCCTCAGAAATAGCTCTTCACTGCTTAAATTCATGAAGATCAGAAGCATACAACTTACCTGCTGAAGTCAATCTGGAAGATCGCCAGGAAAGGTTTATCCTGAGGGGCCAGGAAAAGACTAGCGCAGGCAGTGAGAGACTAGACCAGGGGTGGGGTTGATCTCTGTGATTAAAGAAGTTATAGAGACTATAACTCTATAACTTCTAGAGACCACTCTGCTATAAGCTAACTGCTCTGCCTTGATTGCAAAGCAGTAAACTGGCAGAGAAATTAAAGCCTAAAGCTGAGGGTACTCTAAAAAACGCCAGAACCTAACCAGATCTGGCTGTAGCTACTCAAACCCGGAAGTGACTCAGGCAGACTGAAATGCAGCCCTGCAGCCACATCCTGCAGTTTGGGGCTTTTGCAGGGGCAGTTACAAACCCGCACGGCAGGGGGGCACAGCCTGGGCAGCCTCTAACCTGCACAGTGGGGGACTTAGCCTGGGGCAATAGAACTTCCCCTACAGGACTGTGCTTCCCTGGGCAGAGACACTTCCTGTCCCTGCAAATCCATTCACTGCTCAACTGCTAATACCCACAGCCCCAGGGTGGGATTTGGCTTGGGGTAGTGAAACTCTTACTGCTCAGTGTCTAGCCCCAGGGCAGTCATTATCTCACACAGCGGGGCTTCTTTGCAGGGCACTTTCCCAGCTCTGCCCTGCAGGCCTGAGTTACTTCCAGGTGGGGAACTCTTTCCCAGAGCATTCCAGTACCTCACTGCTTTTTACAGCCGGCTAGCAGGACAGCTACCCGTCCATACACCTTTCACTGCTCTGCAGAAGAAGCTGGTAACCTCCTGGCTCTAAAGGCAGACCCTACAGGCTCTAGCAAAATGAGTAAAAAAATCAAAAGGACAATTGATAGTTTCTACTCAGAAAGAGAACAACTTTTCAACCCTGAAGAGACTAATAGCAGACAGTCTCCAGACAATTGTTGGTCCCCAATACAAAAGGCTCTCCTAGAAGAGACTATTAAAAACCTTAAAAGAGAACTAGAAGAAAAATGGGGAAAGGAAAGAGAAGCTATGCAAGAGAGTACAGAAAAGACATATAACTCACTAAAAGAAAAATTTGATAAAGTGGAAAAAGAAAACAACTTCCTGAAATGTGAATTGGAAAAGGTAAAAAGCTCCCAAGAAGTGCAGGGAAACAGAATTTGTGAATTGGAGAAAGAAAATAACTCACTAAAAAAGATTCAAAGAAAATGTTTAGTATTTCATCCTGTTGTTCACTTGACCCAAAAGTCCATTATAGCTTTCTTTTTTATTTATCATAATACTCTCCACTAAAGTCTCAATTCTGACTCTTCATCATGACGGAGATGACTGCATTCTAGAAGGAAAAGTGAAAGCTCTGATTGTTCCTACAGTCTAGAAACTATCTATAAGATAATGGATTTTGAATAAAAAAGGTAACTAGGTACCTTCAAGGTTATCTACTTCAAAACAATTTTACAATTAAAGAAATTATGATCCAGAAATGTTAAGTGACTTGTTCTAGATCACAAAAATAGTAAGTAGCAGAGTCAGAATATGAACTGAGATCTTTTAACTCCATTTCTACTACATTCTACCACAAATATGTTTCCTTCGTGTTTTGAATATGGGCCTAGTAGCAGACTGTAATTCAAGAACAAGTATAAGAAATCTCATTATTGGAAAGCTAATGGAAAAAAACAAAAAATATTTTGACCAACTCACAATCAATTTATTAAGACATGAAGGGGCTACAACCATTGTAACTGGAGGAAGTATCCAGACTGCTAAAATCAAAATCAGTTTATGGCATTGTGGTAAGTTAGGCTTGAAGACCATGCATTCAGCACATCCTACCTCTGACACATTTTTATTGTGTGATTCTGACTTTAACCACTTCTCTCAGTGTCATAAACACATTTCCAAAACTAGAAATAACAGATAAGTTGCATTGGTATAATTTCCATGTCAGAAATTTACCAAAAATAAAATGACATTATATTGTATAGTGGTCAAAAGGGCCTTGAAGAAAGCAGAGGCCTATTATACAAAAGGGCCTTGAATGTCAGCCTACATGAATAAAATCCAAACACAATGGATTATATTCCTTATCATTTCTTCTAAGAGGACAGTGTGAGACTTTGTGCAGTTCCTATTTTCCAACATTTTGTGAATTTCCAACATTTGCTGACTTTAGAAATGAATAGGTTCACCTCAATTGAATATAAGAAAAGGCATAGGAATATCTCAGACACATGCATTCAAAATTCAGTAGTAATTGGGCTAATAGGAGAGCACAATGACTAGAACATACAAAACAAAAATTAACATGATGGGGAAACACATTTACAGAAATATGCAACCAAAGATATCTGAAAAGTCTTCAGAATAAAATATCAGTTCCTTTATGGGTACATTAAGCCCATTCATATTTTCAGCTTGTATTTCTATGTAAGGAGGTATACCTGATCAGAGGAAGAGGTTGTGTTTTTTTGTATTAAAGAAATTGTGAAGAAAATTTCCTCAGAGACCATAAAACAGCTGTTTAAATAAATCTTACAGAAATTCTTAACATGAATCCCTCAGATAGAAGAATCTGTTTCTAATTCATATCAAGTTATTTAACTGAAATAAAGAAAGAAGGCAGCAAATTTGGTAAAGAAAGAAATAGTTTGCTGTCATTAGTATTTAAGATTCAGTCTAAATGAGCCACCTCCCAAGAGGTCTTCATAATTAGAGTTTTCAAGTCAGGGGACAGAAAGATAATATGGCAACTGGCTCAGTAGGCATGTTCATTTAATTTCTTAGGCAAGAATATGAGCATTTTTCCAGGTGTCACAAGAGTTAGAGCCAAATTTTCAGTTTATCATGCTATGTATGAAAATTTTACTAGAAATCCTAAATAGTTGCAATATTAATTAAAAGCAATAAAGTTATCAGAAAGTTTAGGAAGAGTAGTATGCATAATTAAAGTGATATCAACTAACAAAAATATTTTTCAAATGGAGTAGGTAGAAATTAGCAAATGCCTTAAATATGAACTCCTTACTTTGAAAATGGGATATGTTTTTAATGGATCAAGCTAAGTAGACACTGCAAATAAATAAATCAAAGGGATGTGTGTTCATTTTAAAGCCAAAAATATCAAATCTTTAAGGGTAGATAGTTTCATGTTTGGTATTTGTAACCCTGCCAAGTACTGTACTGCTTACACATAGAAGGAACTTAGAAATGTTTTTCATTTAATTGATGAATGGCCAGGTGGGTAAAACCTCATTTGTGAATAAGATTTTTGCAAAGCATTTAATATAGTCTCTAATGCTTAAGTGAAATAATTTATGAAAAGCATTTTGTCAACTTTAAAACATCATATAAATGTTTTTATTAGCATTGTTATCCTCACCTCACCAGTTCAAAAGTTCAACTCAGCCTCTATGCCATGGGAGGAAAACAGGAAGATAGAGGAAATGGCAACAGAGAGCAATGCCAGCCCGAATAATACTTAATATGACAGATTTCCCTGTCCTCTGGCTACTACAGTATTTGTGAAGGTCTGGCAGGAACCCTTAAATTCAGACAAATTGAATTCTAGACATTACATTGCTTAAGTTAACACCTTGGTCAATTTGATAAGGATGTATCATTTTACTTGGCCAATCTTTCCATATTGCACCTTCAGTCCTATTTCCTCTTTCTCTTTGAGAAATATACTGATGAGTCATTTCTTTCTTGAGTGATTAATTTTCTCTATATAAGTTCAGTTCAACTTTTTCTCTATATAAGTCAGTCAAACAAGTCTAATATAATATTGCTGCCTAATAGGACTACTGTTCACAATTCATTGATGACTTTCCCCCACAAATATATGGAGAGTTAACATTGTTCCAGGAGGAACATCTAATTCTTCCGTTTTTCTCTAATAATAATTATACTCATTATTACAATTTTGGCACAGTGTAAGAAAACAACACTAAAGAATCTATATTTCAGTGAAATTTCTGCTAAGAAGATATTCCCAAAACTTATTCTTTTCTCATGCAGTAGACTACTGTTCTTAGAATTTAGTCTAGGCTAACTAATTACACCCTACCCCTTTTTGAAAACATGGCTTTTTGCCACGACTCAGGACCATCTCTGGTAGTTATAAGCTTAGCCAAGATAATGTTCTATCTGGATTTGGAATCTGGAAGCCTAGTTTCATATACAGCTCTGCTACGTATGTTTGTTGTTGTTCAATTGTTTCTGATTGAACAATATCTGAATCTATGTGATTTTCTTGGTAAAGATACTAGAGTGGCTTGCCATTCCTTCTCCAGTTCATTTTATAGGTAAGTAAATTGAGGCAAAGAGGGTTAACTGACTTGCAAACCATAGTAAATATCTGAAGTCAGATTTGAATTCAGGAACATGGACTTCTAGATATCATGTAATATATTTAAATTTTGGCAAAGCTGGCAAACTTTGGCCTAAGTGATGTCTGCCCCAGTCTGTTCTCATGATTTAGGCCCTGAAAAAAAGGCTTTAAAAACATCAACAAAAATTAGATGAAAAAATAATAATAACAAGACCTTTTATATGGAACTTTAAGGTTTGTCAAATCCATCATTTGATCTGTTTCTCAAGATAATTAGAGGAAAGGAAAAAGAATCTATATGTTCTAAAATTTTATAGTAGCTCTCTTTGTGATGGCAAAGAACTGGAAATTGCAGGGATGCCCATCAATTAATGAATGGCTGAACAAGGTGTGGCATATTATTGTGATGGAATATTACTATACTAAAAGAAATAATGAGCTCAATAATCTTTGAAAATTATGGATAAACTTGCATGAAGTAATGAAGGGAAAAACGAGCAGTTTTGCAGAGAGCAGAACCAAGAGAACATCATATATAGTAACAACAATATTGTTTTAAGATCAACTTAAATGATTAAGTCATATTTTGAGTATTAGAAATATCCAAGTGAATTGCAAAAAAGAGATGAAGGAAAACACTATCTGCAACCAGAGAAAGAAGAAATGGATGTAAAGAATGGTTTTACACACACACACACATATATATATATTATATATACATATGTACATATTTGCATCTAATCATTTCTAGGGCATGGGGGAAGAAAAAAATTCTCATTTTATCCTTATGAGGTCCTTTTGGTATAGATGTTTTTATTTTCCTTATTTTTCAGTTATTAAAACAGGCCAAAAAAAGTTAAATGACTTGTACAGGGTCACACAGCTAGGTAGTCCTTGAGACTACATTTGAACTCATAGCTTACTGATTCATGGTCCAGCATTCTTTTCTCTATGCCATCTCACTGCATTGAGGTCAGGGCTTATTATGTTTTTTCCAATCATGACCCCTTTTTGTCCAATAAAATTTTAGATAACCGGACATATATAGATATATAAAATAGATATGCAAATAAAACCCTTACTGATAATAAATCACAATTTAGCAAACCCCACATTCAGTTATGAGAACCAATATGGAGTCATAACTCACAGTTTAAGAAGCTAAGATCTATATAATGCTTTAAAATTTATCTTTTTATGTCATATTTTACTGATACAAGGGTTAATAGAAGGCTTAATAGAAAACGATAAAAGGAGGGAATATAAAAAGACATTGAGAACCTTGAATGTGAGTCTTCTGGCAGGACAGCTGAAAGATTAAAACAGATATCCACATTTTATATAGGTTGGGCTCTTATTCAAGTTCATCTGATGGATTTGGAATTTTCTGTTTGTTTTAATTTTGATTTGGTTTTTTGGTTTTTTTGGTTTTGTTTTTGTTTTTTGGATGTCACCATCAGGGACTTGCTGTTTATTAGATAGAGATTAATTATCAAAGTAGGATATGGAAAGTTCAAATAAAAGAGTTAGAGGACTGGCAGGATATCCAGAGTAGAAGCAGCCTTCCACAAAAAAAAAAAAAAAAAAAAAAAAGTCTATAGAATATAGATTTAGCCTTCTAAATTCAGAATCCAGTTCATCCAGAGACTTATCAATTCCCCCGCAAAAAATAGCATGGCTAGCACAATTCTAGATATTTAACCAAATAATCAGTTGTATTGATTAAAGAAAGTCTTATTCCTTTATCCTTCCTGATTTTACCAAGGATTGTCAATAATGTATCTATCATTTTAGGAAAAATTCTCCTTCCAGTCAAAGTTCTCATTCTGCAAAAATGAAAAAGGATAGGTTTTAAGTGGATAGATTCCTTGAAGTAATTTCTTAATCCAGGAATAATGGCTTCCAAAGCTACACTACCTCCAAGAGGGCCAGTCAAGTGGCTGCTGTTCTTCTTGTCTATCATTACAATCAGGACTGATCACTCTACTGGGGGAAGGGCTGGTAAACAAGTAATTTCTTTGTCTACATTGATAGCTATCCCTCTTCCTTGCATCTGCTTTGGGGACTTAGAGATTTTTATAGAAGAAGCAGATTGGACTTTGGTAGTAAAAGCAATAGGCCTTCATTATTGTTGTGTTTTAAGTCACAAGGAAAGACACAAGGCTCAAAATGAAAAAAAAAACTGGAAATCTGGGTAAATTTAAGCTATACTCAGAGAGACAGAGAGAGTCAAGGATATAATATCTGTGTAGAAGGGCAATCAATGAGGTAAAATCAGGGAGGGTTTTAACCACCTCACTGATCTTCGAGTTATAAAAGAAGAAAGAAAAGGAAGGCAATAATCATAATTCTCTTCTCCAGTTTAGGCTCATCAAGGTTTCTTGCATTTCTTCTAATCCAATGGGTGAAATGAATAAATTTTTCATCCTTAATGTATCAGAGCAACCCCAGGACAAGAGGTGACACATTACTGAAATATGAATTCCTTAAAAGTGGAACCTGTCTTTTGCCTTTGGGGGGGGTGAGGGGGTATGGTGAGGGGGTATCTCTAGTGCTTAGCTGGCATGTAATAGACAAGTAATAAATGCTTTTTGCTTGATACCATGGATCTGAACACATAGAAGGATAACTCACATACTGAGCAAATTCCCTACTGGGTTCATAATAAAACAGCCCATAATAATGAGTTTTGTAGGGAAGAATACATCTGATTCAGGTACCATTGATTGATTTTTCACTCTTGGCAAGTAGGTGCCAGAAATTGACTAGTGAGAATGGGGCATGAATGTTTCTGGTGGGAAAGATTCTAGAAGACTCCAGAAAAGTAAAGTATACTAGAGTTTTGAGAATCAAGTCTAAGCCAAGTATTCCCATTACCGCTATCCTTTAATAATAAATATGTCTTTTTGACAATACTCTGGCCAGTTTCTGGTAGTGATCAGCTCAATCTAGATAACTCTTTGGTTGAAATGAGCTCATAATATGGGAGACTGAATCTATATCTAGTACTGCCAATTTCTTCTCCTGAAAAGGAACAAGGAAAAGTAAAAGTCCAAAGAAGGGTATATGTCTGGAGCAGAGATTATCAAAAGAAAGATTAGCCTCTGAAAACCAAACAGGTTTTTTTAACTACTACATGGTCAAAAATGCTTGAAGGATGTATCATGAAAGTAAGTAAATTCAAAGAATCTCAGTTATTGAAAGGACCTCAAAGAGCACCTTATCCAATGAATAAATGAATATAATTTCCCTCTACAAAACACCCCAAAAGTAATCATCTCCTAATTATTTAACAACTTCTAGAGAAAGGAATTTTACTCTCTCCTGAAATATCCCATTTCACATAGGAATAAATCTAATTATTAAGAAGCTTAAATTTGTCTCAAGTTCAAACATCTTTTTACAGCTATCACCTATTGTTTTTAATTGAGCCCAGAGTGAGTGGAATAGTAGCAGAATGGATATGATGATGGTTTTGGAGTCAGGAAGGCCCAAGTTCAAATCTAGCCACAGATTCATATTCACTGTGGAATCCTGGGCAAGGCAATTAACCTTGGTTTGCCTTAATTTCTTTTGACTCTAAAATGAGAATATTAAAGTGCCTATTTCCTAGGTTTATTTTAAGGATGAAATAGGAGAGTATTTCTTAAATCTTAGCATAGTGTTTGGCACATAGGCACTATACAAATATTTATTCCCTGCTCTTTTTTATAATTATTATTTAATAATTATAATTTTTCTAACATGTGAAGATAGGCATCATGTCCCCTTTATTTCTGATTGATTTTCATATGGAATGAACTCCAGATCCTTCACTGTTCAGGTTACTTTTTATTGAGCACTCTTCAACTTATAATAAATGTCTAAAAATGAACACAATATTTCAAATGTCAGCTGATCAGGGCAGAGAACAGTGAGACTGCCACCTAACTCATTATGGATATCATGCTTCTTTCAATAAAGCCTAAAATTGAATTATATTTCTTAATTACTTTCTGCTTACTTAAAATAATAGATTATTTTTAAATAATCCCCTATTTAGAAATATCATTTCTGTCACAAATATGAGTCTTTGTGATATTTATTGATACCATAAAGGGAAAAAAGTGCCAAAAACAAACTAGAACTCTTCTCTAGATCAAAACCCTTTAGTATATCAATGAATACAGTCATAGAACTGGAAAGAATGTTGGACCTGAAATAAACAAGTCTGAATTCAAATTCTGGCTCTGATATTACCACCTTGATGTTGTAGACTAATTTCTCTTACGAAGTTCAGTTTCCTCATTAGTCAATATTAATTAAAATACTAAAAATTAATATTTGTACTTTGTAACAAGTGGGATCACAGAGTAGTATACAATTGAAAAATTACAAAACAAAAAAATTAAAAAATTAAAATTTGCCATCAATCTCAACAGTCTGAATCTATCCATATTTTCAAATAATCCTTCATTGAAAATCTTGTTCATAGAAAGTATTAAACTTTACAATATGTCCAAAGGTACTTGATTCATAATCTAAATAACTAAAATACTGACATCTATTTTGTCACCTTTTTTCCCAATACATATTGAGTTTGCTAACCCTGCATAAAGCATTTAATTAGGTCTCAGTCTTCCCTCAAGCAGGTAGTCTCCAAATAGAGCCTGAATGACCATTTTTCAGGTATGGTACAGCAGGAATTCTTTATTAGGATTCAGCCTAAATAATCCTAATCCATAGGCTGAATAGGATGAGATGGCTACTAACCTCTAAAATCCTATGTTTAAAAATGCAATGTATTCTGGAAAGAAACACTATAAATTTCATATAGAGATGATCCTAAGGAGAGATCATTGATTTCATTTGTATAGGGAAACTCACAGATAGGGAAATTACCCCTACCAATATATTGGCATCTTATCTGAGACTTACAATGTTAAAAAGTTGCCGGGGGTATTGAAGGCTTAAATTATTTATAGGGGTTTGCATAAAACTATGTTTCAGAGATAAGTTTATATTACTCCAAGCTCAGCCCTCTTTTCAGAATGCTATGCTACATTTTAAAAATCCATCCTTCCAAGGAATTTTTTCATTTCATAGGTTAAAAACATAAGCTGATATTTTCATGAAAAATCATTTCAAGATCCACCAAAATCACAAAATAACACATTTTAGAATGAAAAGAACCTTAGTGGTCATCTCGTCCAAAATATACATGGAAGGAATTTTCATTATGATACTCAAAAGATGATAATCTATTCTGTTTAAAGATACCAATCATCTCTTAAAACAGGCCATTTCACTTTTGGACAATGCAATTAGAGTTTTCTTGACAGCAAACCCTCATTTTCTTCTTTGCAACTTTCATTCAATAATTTTGTTCTGATAATGGGAACAAAAAGAATAAATCTAAACTCTTCTTCACAAAATAGCCCTCAATCAATCAACAAGGATTTATTAAATAGCTACTATGAGCAGCTGGGTGGCACTGTGGATAACCTGAAGTCAGAAAAACTTATTCTTTGAGTTTATATCAAACACGCTAGCTGTGTGAACCTGGACAAGTCACTTAACCCCATTTGCCTTAATTTTTTCATCTGGAGAAGGAAATGGCAAACCATTCTTATATCTTTTCCTTGAAAATCTCAAATGGGGTCACAACGAGGCCGACACAACTAAACTGACTGAACAACAAAACATGTCCTAGGCTTTGAGGATGAAAAATACAAAAGAGATGGTCCCTGACTTGAAGATGCTGGTGTTCTACTGGCCGTATATAATATGCTTATAGATAAGTAAAAAATTAGTCAATAAATACTTATTATGTTATTATTATAGGCCAGTCACCAGAGTCATAAAGAAAGGCAAAGAGATCCCCTACCCTCAAAGAGATTATCTTCTAGTAAAGGAAACAAAATGTATATAAATTGGTACATTTGGAAAATATACAGAATGCATTTTAAGATTCATTTGGTCTTTTTTCCCAATTCAGAGGAGGTGAAACTATCCTTTGATTTAACATGATGACTCCTTTAATTGCTGAGACAGAACTTTGTAGAAAGACTAAAAAGGGTGATCATTATGTCTCTTCTTCCTTGGTCTAGTAGTTTAATAATGATTCTCTGAGCTCCAGAGTATTAATAAGGAATGCCCTTTCACTCACTAGTCCATAATATGTCTTAGATCTGACTGCCTCCTGTTTTTTTTTTTCCTTTCATATGCCACATGACCTTCTGAAATATCAAGAGGAAAATGAAATCTTTCCCTTCCCTGATACACTATGGCATCAACTACCGAAGCAGTTTAGGCAAATACATAACACCCAAAAGGGAAAAAGCTACTCAGAGAATAAGATCATAGTGAAGAAGGCTACTTGACTTGGATCATTATCCCCAGTCTAAATGAAATATAAAGTAGTGAGAAAGCAGTAGAAGTTGGAGGCAGAAAAGGAAACTCTCCCCCACAGAAAGTGGGATATAAATCAAGATTTGAAAGTAATTGGCAAACTGAAATTTTAAAATGGGGACATAGAGTATTCCAGGCATTAGGAACAGTAAGATAAAAGGCACAAAGAAAGAAGGTGAAATATAATTCTCAAAAACTAGTAAGCCATTTAGTGGCTTGAACTATGAACTGTGAAATGTGAATTGTGAATGTGTGAAAAGTGAATTGTGGCATCCATAAAAAGTACTAATATGTAAGAAGACTAGAAAGTTAAGAAAAAAGAGATTATAAAGAACTTTAAATGCCAGATGATTTTGTATTTGATTTTAAAGTAAATAGGTAGTTGATGGAGTTTGAAAGATGATATGGTCAGACCTATACTTTAGAAAAAATTAGTTTAGCAGATGAATAAAAGAGAGAATAGAATGGGGAGAAAAGTAAGACAAGAAGATCAATTAGAGGGCTATATAATAGTACAGTCATAGACTGCTTGACTGAAGTAGGTAATTCATACATCTACAATTCATAGGGGTAGTTCTTACGCCTCTATCAGATTACTTCTTATTTAAAATGAGCCAAAATGATCCCATTAAGTATGTTAAAGGTTATTAGAAATAATTTATGTTTCTCACATAATCATAGTTATCTCAATCATCCTTTCTCCTCCTTCCAAAGAGATATAGGATTTTTTTAGAGAGGAAAACACAAACAAAAAGCCAGCATCACTGATTGATACAAATCCAAAAACGTGTACTGTGTAACACTTTGTGGACCTTCCACCTCCACAAAGGCATGAATTGTGGGGCAGAGTCTTTTAATATCTTTTCATTCAAACCCTAATTGTTTTATAATTTAGTTATATTTTACTTTTGATTTTTTGGTATTTATATGCTGCTCTGTGTTCATCACATACATAATTTCTCACATCACAATAATATCCCATTATATTCACACACTACAATTTGTTTAGCTGTATCCCAATTGATGACTTCCTACATTTGTTTCCATTTCTTTGCTACAACAAACTATACTATATATGATAGCACTTTTTTCTTACCACTAGCTATAATGGTATCTCTAGTTCAGAATATGGACATTTTAAGTCACTTTACTTGCATAATTCTAAATTGCTTTCCAATAATTTTGCTATTTTACAGGTCTATGAATAATATATTTGTATACCTAACATTCCACAACCTTATACACATTGAGTATTAACATTTTTGTAATTTTTCCCAATTTGTAGGTTAACAGGTAAAACTTTTAAGTTTCTTTGATTGGCATTTTATATTTGCAATTTGGAACATTCTTTTATGTGGTTCTGAATACTTGAAATTCTTCTTTTAAGGACTATCTGTTGATATCATTTCATCATTTATCTACTGAAAATGACTATTCATCTTAAATATAGAATCTTGCCTACTGAACACTTGTCAGAGAAATTTAATACAATGATTTTCCCCTATGTGACCATTTATTTTCTTTTTAGTTTCATATAATCAAAGTTATTTATTTTATCTTTTAAAATTGTTTCTATCACTTGTCTGCTTAAGAATGTATCCTCTATCCATAGATAGCTATAAGAAATATTTAATCTGGGGGCAACTAGGTGTCAAAGTGAATAAAGCACCAGCCTTGAAGTCAGGACCTGAGTTCAAATCTGTTTTCAGACACTTAACATTTCCTAATTGTGTGATCAAGGCCAAGTCATTTAACCCCAATTGCTTCAGGGGAAAAAATTTAATTTGCTTCTCTTTTAAAGTTCCCCCTCCCCACAGTGGGATGATATATTAAGATTATATATCCATTAGGAATATTTTGAAGGAAAAAAAAAACAGAGGTAGCAATCCTAATCTCAAACAACAAAAGCAAAAATAGGTCTATTTAAAAGAAATAAGGAAGGAAACAACTTCTTTTTTAAAAGGGACCATAAACAAAGATGTAATATCAAAATATGCCTAGTCGTAAAGCATCTATATTCTAAATTGAGGAGTTAAGTGAGTTGCAGGAAGAAATAGACAACAAAACTATACTAATAGAGGACCTCAATCTCCACCTCTCAGAACTAAATAAATAACCACAAAATGAGCAAGAAAGAATTTAAGGAGGTGAAGATATTTTGAGAAAATTTAGATATGATAGACCTCTAGAGAAAATTGAATGGAGATAGAAAGGAATATGCCTTTTATTCAGTAGTACATGGTACCTAAACAAAAATTGACAATATATTAGGGCTTGAAAATCTCTCAATTAAATGCAGAAAGGCAGAAGTATTAAATGCATCCTTTTTAGATCATGATGAATAAAAATTATATGTAATATAGATTTTTAAAATATTAGAAATTAAATAATCTAATCCTATGTAATAAATGGTCAAACTACAAATCATAGAAATAATAATTTCATCCAGGTTCAATATTGGGGAAACAATACACATAATTGACCATATCAATAATAAAACCTATAGAAATCATATGATTAGCTCAATAGATAAAGATAAACCTTTGACAAAACACAGCACCCTTTTCTATTAAAAACATTAGAAAGCATAGGAATAAATAGATTTTTTCCATTAACTAATAAACAGTATCTACCTAAAACAATCAGCAAGCATGATAATGTAATGAACCAGGAACATTACCAATAAGACCAGGATGAAGCAAGGATGTCTGTTATCACCACTATTGTTCAATATTGTACTATAAATGTTTGCTTTAGCAAAAAGAGAAGAAAACAAAATTGAAGGAATTTGAATACGATAGGGAAGAAACAAAATTATTACTCTTTGTAGAAGATATGATTGTATACTTAGAGAATCTTAGGAAATCAACTAAAAACCAGTTGAAATAATTAACAACATTAGCAAAATTGCAGGATATAAAGTAAATCCACATAAATGATTGTCATTTCTATACATCACTAACAAATCACAGCAGCAAAAGAAAGAGAAATTCCACATAAAATAACAATAGACAATATAAAATATTTGAGAGTCTACCTGCCAAGACAAATCCAGGAACCATATGAACACAATTACAAAACACTTTTCACACAAGTAAAGACAGATCTAAACAACTGGAAAAATATCAAGTGCTTATGGGTAGGTCAAGCTCATATAATTAAAATGCAATATTTCCTAAATTAATTTACTTACCCAGTGTGCTACAATTAAACTACCAAAATGCTATTTTATTGAACTGGAAAAAAAAATAGTAACAAATTCATCTGGAAGAACAAAAGGACAAGAATATCAAGGAAAATAATGAGGGGGAGGGGAGAGAGAATGCAAAGGAAGGTGACCTAGCTATAACAGATCTAAAATTATATTATAAAGTAGCAGTCATCAAAACTATTTCACACTGGATAAGAGATGGAGGGATATATCAGTGTAATAGATTGGGTATAAAAGACACAATCAAACTTGACATCTTCTGCACAAACAAGGCTAATGCCACCAAAATTAGAAGGGAAGCAGAAAGCTGGGGGAAATTTTTACAGTCAGTTTTTCTAATAAAAACCTCATTTCTAAAATATATGGAAAACTGAGTCAAATTTATAAAATATAATTCCCCAATTGGTCAAATGGTCAAAGGGTATGAAGAGATAATTTTCAGATAAAGAAATTAAGGCCACCTATAGTCATATAAAAATGTTCTAAGGTATTTTTGATTAGAGAAATGCAAATAAACAAAAACTCTGAGGTACCACCTCGTACCTATCAGATTGGTTATCATGAAAGAAAAGTAAAATAATAAATGTTAGAGAAAATCTAGGAAAATTGGAACATTAATGCATTGTTGATGGAGTTATGAACCAATCCAAACATTCTGGAGAACAATTTGGAACTAACCCCAAAGGGTTATAAAACTATGCATACCTTTTGATTCAGCAGCACCACTATTAGTTCTGTATTTCAAAGAGATGGTTAAAAAGGACAAAGGGCCCACATATATAACAATGTTCAGAGCAATTCTCTTTTTGGTGACAAAAAGTAGAAATTGAGGGTTATGCTTATCACCTAGGGAAGGGTTGAACAAATTGTAGTATATGAATGTAATAAAATATTGTTTTATAAGAAATGATGATCAGACTGATTTTAGAAAAGCCTAGACTTACATGAACTGATACCGAGTGAAGTGAGCAGAAACACTGTCCACAGTAACAGCAACATTGTGCAAGGATCAATTTATAGACATAGCTCTTCTCATCAAGACAATGATTTAAGAGAATTACAAAGCACTTATGTAGAAAGTGCTATATACATCTAGAGAAAGAACTCTGGAGTCTGAATGCATATTGAAACATACTATGTTTGGTTTTTTGTTGTTATTGTGATTTTTCCCTTTTGTTCTAATTCTTCTTTCAAAACATGACTAATGTGGAAGTAAATCTAACATGATTGTACATGTATAACCTATCTCAGATTGCTTGTCATATATAAGAGAGGGAGGGAGAAAAAAATTGAAATCAAAATCTTGTAAAAGTAAATGTTGAAAACTAAAAAAGAAAAAGAGAAAGGAATGTTAAAAATAATATTCTTTCTAACATAGTGTAAGGTATTTATGTAAGCCTGATTTCTACCACACAGATTCTAGTTTTCCTGGTGTTTATTTTTATCAGATAAGAAGGTTGTTTTTTTCCCCTAGGTAATTTATATTTTCCTCTTTATCAAACTGTGGGTTAATGAATTCTATTGCTTCTGATTCTACTTATCCAATATTTTTTTCTTTATTCTGTCTCTCTTAACTACTAACAGATAGTTTTGATAAATGTTCCCTTATAATTCAGCCTGAATTTAAGAAGTGCTATTTCCTTTTTGTCTCTCTTAAAATTCTTAAAAGAAATAAAATTCTTAAAATCATGTCTCAATTTTCTAAATTTTTTGTTTTTCCAAATGAAATTGGTTATTATTTTATCAAGTTCTATAAATTATCCGCTGATAATTTGATTGTTATAATATTAAAATTCTAAATTAGTTTTGGCGATATGATCATTTTTATTCTATTGGCAATGACTAGATATAAGTGACCCCGTTTACTAATTAAGAAGCAAAAATAAGAATAAGCATGACATAACTGTCACTCATCAACCTGCACCATACCTTCCCAACAATTTAACAATTTACAGTGTTTCTAGAAGAGAGTGAGCATACACATACAGACCCCCAGTAGCATAACTGGCAAACTCTTGTGCCTAGAACCACTGACAATGGCAGGCTTTAATATATGTGATCTCCTTAGGGAACAATCTGCATCATTAATCATTTGCTTATTGGAGCCACACATCTTTAGGCCCCTCCACTCTTCTGCTAACTATAGCTACTTATTAGCTGGCTGATACTCTTAGGTCATTGAAACAATGTTAGGTTATTTTAACAAAAGAAGAAATACTAATCCTAAAGGCCATAAAGTTATTCACTTCTACTCTTAGTTATACTCTGTAGGGGCTCTGAAACAGATTTTCTTTTATCAAACTATACATATAAATAGAAAGCAAATATTAAACTGTACATAACACCAAAGGGCAAAGCAGCCTAATCTTTCTTTTCTCACTCAAATCTTCAAATATAGAACTTTTGTTTTCTTTATTCAGCTCTCTTAAATAGCGAACCTTTCTCCCAATCAGATCAGCTCCCATCAGCAACAACAAAATTGTCTTTTCCTTCTCTGCTTGTCTCAATTGGGTTCTAATAAATTAGCTATTCTCCTCTTTTTAATGCCCTTTTGTTTCTTTCTTCTTTTTGCCCAGCATCTAGTACAGTTCCTGGCATATAGTAAGCATTTAATAAAAGTTTGACTGTGATTGACCACTATGTGCTTTTCTACTATAATCTTTGTTCATTGATCTAGTTGCTGATTTGTCATCTTTTACCATTGAGAGACTACTGCCCCAAACAAAGATTCCTTGTGGAAAGCAACTCACCTCTGCCTTAAGATAAGAAAACAAAATTCTGATTTCTGCCAGATTCACCAAAGATACAAAATATATAACTGCCTCATAATAACCAGAAAATTCTTGATACCATGGTTTCCTAGTTATGACCATCAAAGTCCATACAACAGTAATATTTGAAAGAAAAACAAAATATTCAAAAACAGAAAATATTCATATTTCTATTTGATAAATACTTTTTATCTGCTTCCCTTGGTCCTCTTAAAATTAACTGTGTTTCTTCCAAGTATTCTTCTCTCAAAGACTAATTTTGTCAGTGTTTCTCAAAAAAAATGTCCTTCTTATTATCCCTTTTCAATAAAAATCAACATCCTAATAAAAAGTGGTACCTCACAATGGAAATGGAGGGGAGGGGCAGAGAGAGTAAGTGAGAACGAAGAGTTAAGAAAAATAATCTTTATCATTATTATCATGAGAGAATGTTAGACTTGTAGCCAAGCAGCTTTGGGTTTCAAATCTGCCTTAATTGCTTACCAACTCTGTGTGATCATAAGCAAATCATTTGAAGTTAATAATTACTTATTTATACCATGTGTGAAACTGGGTGGATAGCTTCTGTTTCTTCATTTGTCAAATGGAGCTGATATTATTAATAGTAATTTATTACTATTACAACTTCACTTTGTTGTAATAGTTCTTACAAAGTTCTTATGAGGGAAGCACTTTGTTAACCTAAAGAGATGGGTAAATGTAACTTATTCTGAATAAGATGAAAATTTTCATCTGAAAATGTTTCAAAAAGCTAAAATAAAACTACATACGTTTAAGTCAGAACTATTATGTTCTTTGGGCTTGCTGGTACTCATATATGCAGTCCCCATCTTCTAGTATCTCAAGGATTAAGGTGCTATACATATGTTCCACCAGAGACTCCATAAAATAAATTCAAGTTATGCTGGCTTAGTGCCAGTTCTGCAGGCAGGGCTATATCTGATCAAAATGCTATTTACAACCCAGCCTTTGAGAATTATAAGCATCAGAGGTGTAAAGGTAAGAAATGTTTTCTCAAATGTTGTTATTAAACCAGGGTTGGGAATCACTATATGGAGTTTCTAACTCTTCAAAACTTTTAAAATTATGTGAGTTTATAAGAATGCTAAATTTTATCTGACCTAGTTCTGATATCATGTCAAAAGTCCAAGGTAAGCATGCCACCTTTAACTGAGATCCATCCAGTTGATTTCTCTCTCAGATTATTTTTATAGAAAAACAAAACTATGTCATATTTGATGATGAAAACTATATTGGCATGATTTGGTAAAACAAACAAACAGTTCTTGAACAATATATCTATCAATGATAAAAATGGTCCCACTGTTCTTTAATAATTTCCAATGCAGCTAAGCAACTATTGCTTATGAGAAATCTGATCATTAGTGGGAACTACCTTTGCCAACATTAATAAATTGTAATTAACGCCGATTTTTTAAGTTTCTGGTCACCAAGCAATAAGCAATGAATTTTTAAAAATAAGGTTATAAGAAAAGTAATAGTCATCGCACACTTCTTTTTTTTCTTCTTCCATTGTTTTAAACATCTTAATTGCCATAAAAAGAACTTAACCAACACAGAATGAAGAAACTGATTGGAAACTTTAAACAAATAGTTCATCATTTCCACAGCTTATCTTTACATCACAATATATTTTATTATAATACATTTTCCATTTCAATTAAATGAATAAAATATCATTGTTGCCTATGAGATTATAAATAATTGCCAAATAAAGCTGCTGAATTTTCATTCTATAGTGTGTTTAGAAATTATCATGCTACTATCTTTAAAAGAAACACTTTTTTTCACTCATCTTGTTTTGAAGTTTTACAAGCTTATAAAATTGCAGCAGATGTTTTCTGTGGGTACAGGGTACAAAACAAATTATAGATCTGTTTTCACATTTTTTTTTTCTTTAACAGTTGTCAAACTATTTTGAGCTGAAAATTGAGTATGAAAAATTCAACTCTGTCCTTCACTATTTTCCCTACACCTGGATAAAAGCGAGAATTCTAAGCTAGTGACAATGACACAGGCTTTCAACAAAAAGGAGAGTGAGAGAGTGGGGGAAAGAGAGAGAGAGAGACTGAGGGAGAGAGACAGGCAGAGAAGGAGGAGGAAAAGGAAGAAGGGGAAAGAAGGAGGAAAGAAGGAAGGAGGGAAGAAGGAAAGAAACAAAGAAAAGAAAAAGAGAAAGAAAAAGAAATTGTAGGACAATTTGGTAGCTGACTTTTTTGCCACACTTTAAGGGCAAATCAGTAAATCAACTGCTTTCTTTAGTAGTTATTATGTACCAAGAATGCAAAACATAAGAAGCAACCTGGAAGCAAACTAATCAGGAAGAACTTCATTGAAGTCCTGTCTCTGACATATATATGAAATGTTGAATACTGGGCAACTCATTTAAACTCTCAATGGCCCCAGAATATCTCCAAATTGTTAGTTATATAGTAGGTTCTGCTCTGAATTGGTAAGGTGAATTTCTTCACTAGGATTTTCCAGTACCAGTAAAACTGCTAGACACTTGGGAAAACAAATAAGTAAAAATCATAATTTCTAACAAAGTATATTACAAATGAGTAACAGAGGAATGAGCTTCTATGGAGTTTCTTCCCCTAGAATTCTTTCAATATCTTCATTTACTAGGAAAGTTGCAATATGGTGCTAACTAAAAGGAAAATGGACAGGATGATTTCTCAAGGTCCTTTCTAAAGTGATTTAAGTGATTATTCTCAGAAATCCTCAGCAAGTGGCTTTAAAGCTAAATTTATTACTTTTTATTTCTAAGAATATATGCCAAGATCAATCTGATGAAGCTTTATTCTGTTTGCCATTTTTAAGGTCAACAACCTTGAATGGTATATTTTTGGTACAGTAATCAACAACTGAATCCAGATTTATACCTGGGATCAAAATAAATTTATAAAGTCTGGGATGGAAGATTCAATTTATAAAGTACTATTCTCATCTCATTAGTGGAGAATTTGATTTTGATTTCTTAGAATTGTCTTTTTAAACTCTGAGTTCTTATAGATCCTTTATCCAAGATTAAAACTTCTTTATAATTTGGCCTAATTACTTCCTGACTTGCATTTCGGGAGATTACCCATCAAGACACAAAGTTACATGATCCTTACCACCTACAACTGTTGTAATTTTGGCAATTCTAAGGCTCCTTTCAGTGATAGCAGTCTGTGGTTCTATGTCTCAATTTCCATGTGCAATTTTAATAACAAAGAAGCGCCCTTTGTAGCAGGGAATACAAAGTCAATTTCAAGTCAGAAAGAAAATATGCTACCAATGACTTTTCTATCCAGGAGGCGGCAATGGCCTTTGAATATACCATCAAAGGAACTTCAGATCTTAGGCTAGTTAAAGAATGACAAAAGAACACATTTACCAATCATTGCTTGGTCAACTGCCCTCTAAAATAATATAAAGTCATCATGAACACTATCGTCATTATCAGATCTATTATAATGCAAATTATGACAGATTCTAGAAATGATCACTGCTGATTTGACCTAAACTCTTTCAATATATCTATTCATCTGCTTTTGTTATTTCTGAACTCACTTATCAGTACGACATATGATTTGTAAATTGTGGCAGCTGCAATTGGAACAAAGAACTTCTTTCTAGGCTTTTTAAAAATTAAAGTAAAAGGAGTTTTGCAAGGCTCACTATTTTCTAATTTAATCATTTTGTTCTAAATATTAATGAACAGATATACAAAGTATTACATTAGGATGTTAAGACTTTGCACTTAATAACCAAGGTGAATTCACCTATATTCTTAAACTACTTTATCTCAAAGACACAGAAAAAAGTTCAACTTTGCATTGGTTTTTCCAATGAACCCCATGAGAACCACATATGCAAGCATATTATTAAACTGTACAGGTATCACAGAGGAAAACCATCTACTTTTTTAAATTTTTTTTATCCTGGATGAAAGTTTATTTAAACATTCTTTTTCTTTTTTTTCTTTTTTTAAATTATAGTTTTTATTTATAAAACATACGCCTGAGTAATTTTTCGACATTGATCCTTGCAAAACCTTCTGTTCCAACTTTTTCCCATCTTCCTTCCACACCTCCCCTAGATGACAAGTAGTCCAATACATGTTAAATATGTGAAAATATATGTTAAATCCAATATATGTAGGCATATTTATACAATTATCTTGCTATACAAGAAAAATCAGATCTAGAAACAAAAAGAGAAGGAAAAAAAATGCAAGCACACAATAACAGAAAGAATGGAAAGGCTATGCTGTGGTCCACATTCATTTGCCATAATTCTCTCTCTGGATGTAGCTGATTCTCTTCATTACTGAACAATTGGAACAAAATCATTTCATTGTTAAAGAGAGCAACATCCATCAGAGTTGATCATCATATAATCTTGTTACTGTGTATAATGATCTCCTGGTTCTGCTTATTTCACTTAGCATCAGTTCATATCAGTATCTCCAAGCTTCTCTGAAATCATCCTGCTGGTCATTTCTTATAGAACAATAATATTCCATAACATCCATATACCACAATTTATTCAGCCATTCTCCAACTGATGGGCATCCATTCAATTTCCAATTTCTAGTCACTACAGAAAGGGCTGCCACATACATTTTTGCACATGTGGGTCCCTTTCCTTTCTTTAAGATCTCTTTGGGATATAAGCCCAGTAGAAATACTGCTGGATCAAAGGGCATGCATAATTCAATAACTTTTTGAAGATAGTTCCAAACTACTCACCAAAATGGTTGGATTCATTCACAATTCCATCAACAATGCATCAGTGTCCCAGTTTTCCCATATCCTATCCAACATTCATCATCTGTTCTTGTCATTTTAGCCAATCTCAGAAGTGTGTAGTGGTATATCAGAGTTGTCTTATTTCTTTTTTCACTGATCAGTAATAATTTGGAGCACCTTTTCATATGACTAAAAATAGTTTCAATTTCTTCATCGGAAAATTGTCTGTTCATATCCTTTGACCATTTATCAATTGGAAAATGGCATGATTTATTATAAATTTGAGTTAATTCTCTATATATTTTGGAAATGAGGCTTTTATCAGAACCTTTGAATGTAAAAATGTTTCCCCAGTTTATTAATTCCCTTCTAATCTTATCTGCATTAGTTTTGTTTGTACAAAAATGTTTTTATTTGATATAATCAAAATTTTCTATTTTGTGATAAATAATGGTCTCTAGTTCTTCTTTGATCACAAATTCATTCCTCCTCCACACGTCTGAGAAATAAACTATCTTGTGTTCTTCTAATTTATTTATAATTGCATTCTTTATGTTTAGATCATGAACCCATTTTGACCTTATCTTGGTATACAGTGTTAAGTATGGGTCATTGCCTAGTTTCTACCATTCTAATTTCTAATTTTCCTAGCAATTTTTGTCAAATAGTGAATTCTTATCCCAGTCTTTGGGTTTGTCAAATACTAGACTATTATTGTTATTAAGTATTTTGTCCTGTGAACATAACCTATTCCACAGATCAACTAGTCTATTTCTTAGCCAGTACCAAATGGTTTTGATGAATGCTGCTTTATAATATAGTTTTAGATCTGGTACAGTTAGGTACAGTAAGGATTTTTTTTTCATTAGTTCCCTTGAAATTCTTGACCTTTGGTTGTTCCAGATGAATTTTGTTGCTATTTTTTCTAGGTCAGTAAAATAGTTTCTTAGGAGTTTGATTGGTACAGCACTAAATAAATAGATTAGTTTAGGTAGTATTGTCATCTTTATTATATTCTCTTGACCTATCCAAGAGTACTTAATATTTTTCCAATTGATTAGATCTGATTTTATTTGTGTAGAAAGTGTTTTGTAGTTTTTCTCATATTGTTCTTGAATTTCCCTTGGCAGATGGATTCCCAAATATTTTATATTATCAACAATTATTTATTTTGTATTTCTTGCTATTGGATTTTGTTAGTGATATATAAAGACACTGATGATTTATGTGGATTTATTTTGTATCCTGCAACTTTGTTAAAGTTGTAGATTATTTCTAATAGCTTTTTAGTAGATTCTTTGGGTTCTCTAAGTATACCATCATATCATCTGCACAGAGTGATAATTTGGTTTCATCATTACATACTCTAATTTCTTTAATCTCTTTTTCATCTCTTATTGACAAAGCTAGCATTTCTATTAAAATATTGAATAGTAATGGTGATAGTGGACAACCTTGTTTCATTTCTGATCTTATTGGGAATGGTTCCAATTTATCCCCATTACATATGATGTTTATTGATGGTTTTAAACAGATGCTACTGACTTTTTTAAAGAAAAGTCCATTTATTCCTATATTTTCTAGTGTTTGTAATAGGAATGGATGTTGTATTTTATCAAATGCTTTTTCTGCATCTATTAAAATGATCATATGGTTTTTGTTAATTTGATTATTGATAAAGTCAAGTATGCTAATAGTTTTCCTAATATTGAACCACCCCTGCATTCCTGGTATAAATCCTACTTGGTAATGGTGTATTATCCTGGGGATGATTTTCTGTAATCTCTTTGCTAATATTTTATTTAACATTTTTGCATCAATATTCATTAGGGAGATTGGTCTATAATTTTCTTTGTCTTTTCATCCTATGAAGTATACATATCCTCCCATGTCTGTGTCATAAAGAAATTTGTTAGGACTCCTTTATTTCCTATTTTTTTCAAATAGTATATTGTATTGGAGTTAATTGTTCTTTAAATATTTGTTAGAATTCACATGTAAATCCATCTGGTCCTGGGGATTTTTTCTTAGGGAGCTGATTAATAGCTTGTTCTATTACTTTTTTCCATAATGGGACTATTTAAGCAATTTACTTTCTCCTCTGTTAATCTGGGCAACCTATATTTTTCTAAATACTTGGGTTACTTGGGTAAAGTAACTCCTAATTATTGCTCTAATTTCTATTTTATTAGTGGTAAGTTCTCCCTTTTAATTTTTAAGAGTAACAATTTTATTTTCCTTTTTCCTTTTCTAATCAAATTTACCAAAGGTTTATCTATTTTGTTGTTTTTTTTCATAAAATCAGACCTTAGTTTTATTTATTAATCAGTAGGTTTTTTTTACTTTCAATTTTATTAATCTTTCTTTTTTATTTTTAGAATTTCAAGTTTACTATTTCATTGGGGGTTTTAAATTTGCCCTTTTTTTAGCTTCTTTAGTTGCAAGCCCAATTCGTTGATCTCCTTCTCTATTTTATCCAAGTAAGCCTCTAGAGATATAAAATTTTCCCTTATTACCACTTTGGCTGCATCCCACAATTTTTGCTATTTTGTCTCATTATTGTCATTCTCTTGGATGAAATTATTGATTGTGTCTATGATTTGCTGTTTCACCCATTCATTCTTTAGGATAAGATTATTTAGTTTCCAATTACTTTTTAATTTACTTTCGGCTTTTTATTGAATGTAGTTTTTATTGCATTGTGATCTGAAAAGGATGCATTTACAATTTCTGCCTTTCTGCATTTGATTTTGAGATCTTTATGTCCTAATATATGATCAATTTTTGTATAGGTTGCATGAACTGCTGAGAAGAAAGTGTTCTCCTTTCTGTCTCCATTCAGTTTTCTCCAAAGATCTATCATACTTAACTTTTCTAGTATTCTATTTACCTCTTTAACTTTTTCATTATTTATTTTGTGGTTTGATTTATCTAGTTCTGAGAGAGCAAAGTTGAAATCTCCCACTATTATGGTTTTACTGTCTATTTCTTCTTGCAACTCTCTTAACTTCTGCTTTAGGAATTTAGATGCTATACCATTTGTTGCATATATGTTCAGTATTGATATTGCTTCATTATCTATAGTACCTTTTAGCAAGATATACTTTCCTTCCTTAACTCTTTTAATTAGATCAATTTTTGCTTTTGCTTGATCTGAAATCAAGATGGCTACCCCTCCTTTTTTATTTCACCTGAAGCATAATAGATTCTGCTCCAGCCTTTTTCCTTTACTCTACATGTATTGCTCTGCTTTAAATGTATTTCTTGTAAACAACATATTGTAGGATTCTGACTTTTAATCCAGTCTGCTATCCACCTCTGCTTTATGGGAGAGGTTACCCCATTCACATTTATGGTCAAAGCAACTAATTCTGTATTTCCTGCCATTTTATTATCAACAGATTATATTTTTTTCTCTTTCCTTTCCCTCTTACTCCCCTTCCCAGTATTTAACTTATGGGTACCACCTGCCTCAAGCAGCCCTCCCCCTTTCTTCTACCTTCTCTCTACTATTCTATATTCCTTTCTATTTAACCTACCCCTTCCCTTTTTGCTTTTCCCCTCTCACTTTTCAATGAGATGAGAAAAGTGTCTCTGTATACCAAATATGTCTAGTATTTTCTCTTTGAGACAAATCTGATAGGAGTAAGATTCACACCAGTGTTCATTCCCCTCCCTTCTTTCCCTCAGATACAATAGGTTTCCTTTGCCTCTTCGTGAGATGTAATTTCCCTCTTTTTACTTCCATTTTTCCCCTTTTCTGGTACAATCCTCTTTCCACTTTTAGTTCCTTTTTTATATTATAATATTTAAATCAAATTATACATGCATTCTCTATGCATACCCATAACAAATACAATTCTCAAGAGTTCTTTTTTTTAACCATTTTATGTTTCTCTTGAGTCCTATATTTGGACATCAAATTTTTTTGTTTAGCTCTGGATCAGAAATAAATGGAATTTGTCTGTTTCATTGAATGCCCATCTTCTTCCCTGGGAGAAAATAGTTTAGCTGGGTATTTCATTTTTGGCTGCATTCCAAATTCCTTTGCCTACAAAATATCAGATTCCAGGCCCTTTGATCCTTTAATGTGGAAGCTGCTAGATCCTGAGTAATCTTTATTATGGCTCCTTAGTATTTGAATTTTTTATTCTGACTGCTTGTAATATTTTTTTGCTTGGTCTGATAGCTCTGAAATTTAGCCACAATATTCCTTGGAGTTTCAATTTGGGAGTCTTTTCAGGAGGTGTTCAATGAATTCTTTCAATGCCTATTTTACCTTCGGATTCTATGACATCTGGGAAGTTCTCTTTGATGATTTCCTGAAAAATAGTGTCTAGACTTTTTTCATCATGATTTCAGGGAGTCCAATAATCCTTAGATTATCTCTCCTAGATTTATTTTCCAGGTTTCTTGTTTTCCCAAGTAGGTATTTTACATTTTTTTTTCATTTTTTTTGGTTTTGCTTGACTGATTCTTGATGTCTAATTGAGACATTCACTTGCATTTGTTCAGTTCTGGTTTTTAATGAATTGTTTTCATTCAGTTTTTTATTTTGTTTTGTATTTATCCAATTGAGTTTTTAAATGAGATGTTTGGTTCTATGTACTTTTCTCCCATTTTACAATTTTTTTCTAAATTCACAATTTTTTTTCAATTCACCAATTCTGTTTTCCTTGAAATTCTTTACATTTTCCATTTCACATTTCAGGGAGTTGTTTTCTTTTTATACTTCACCAAATCTGTATTTTAATGAGTTACACGCCTTTTCTAAACTCTCTTCCAGAGTCTTCCTTTTCCCATTCTTTTTCTAGCTCTCTTTTAAGATACTTTTTAATTTCTTCTAGGAGAGCCTTGTGGGGTGGGAATCAGGTTATATCCCCCTTTGGGACATCATCTGTAGACAATATGCTTTTAGTCTTCTCAGGGTTTGAAATCTGTTCTTTTTCACTATAGAAGCTATCTATAGTTAGAGCTCACTTTGCCTTTTTTACTCATTTAAAAAAAATGTTGGGATCTGATTTTTGGACAAGGAGATTCCACACTTGCTCTAAAGGAAAACATCAGTGAAATATTAATGGTGCACTTGTTTATTAACTGCCTTTATATGATCTAAATATAAATAATGAATGAGTTGCACAAATATGAGATGACCAGTCAGGAGTTTTAGCTAACTTTGAGAAACTAGATGAGAAATACACAAGATCAAATATGAAAGGCATCTGGGAAAAGCTCTTTTCTCAATAACAATGACATCAAAGGTACCAGTAATAAATTTCATCATCCCTACCAAATCATGGGCTCTGTTTCATGGCCATGAAGTTAGGGGCCTGCTGAAAGAAAGAATATAGTGATAGCTAAGATGTGGTCACAATAAATTTGGTCCTACTGAAGTTCACAAATCTGAATCTGTATATCTTTAAATATAGAGGAAAATAGAACTATATATGACATACCACTGATACCCAATTTCTCCTTTGCTTCAGGCATTTCCATCTCCCTACCTTGATTTATAATGTTACTATTTTCCCTAATCTCACCTTCAATCCCTTTACTAACTCAAATCTTAGACAATCTTCTTCCTTAATTAACCCATAAATACCAATCCTCTTCACTCTTAACTCCTATGTTACATATCCTATGTTATGAATAGCAAAATAAATATTGGACTTAGAGTCAGGAAAGTTCTGATTCTTAATAGTTGTGAGCATGATCAAGTTACCTAAATCATCTCAGCTTCACTTTGCTCAGGTAAAATGGAAATAAAAATGCCTGTAGTACTTAACTTAGAAAAATTTCAAAAGGAGATCATGTATGAAACAAGTTTTGTAAACTTTCAAGTGATACACATATATTATTTATTATCACTGTTTCTGGGGTATTTATGTCATATCACCTTAAAATGAATTAATTTTCCAAGCTTCTGTGCCTTAAATACTAGATTTTGTATTTCTGGAAGATAGGAAACAGGTTTTATAGCTCTTCATATCTTCCCACTACCACTATGGCAGGCATATGACAAAATGGAATTAGAGCCATTCTCATAGACTAAACAACCCAGTTCCCATTTCTAGTTCTGAGATGTAGCAGCTATATGTTCCTGAGCAAGTCATTTAACTTTCAGCGGTCTCATGCAATTCTCTAAGACCATAAAAGTTGTAAAACAGTAGTTGATCTATATAATTGCCATGAATTTCTGAAACCACAAAAAACAGGGATGCAAAAAATTTAAATAAAATATTAGCAAAGAAGCTAAAGCAACTTATCACAGATATTTTATAATATGTTCAGGATCGGTTTATTTCAGAAATACATGTTTACATTCCTAGAGTGAAAGAATTTATTACTGGAACTTCTGAAATCATTATGATTGAGAGAACTCACAGAGTACTTGGTTGATCATCAATTGATTTCATATTAGGGAAACTATAAATTTAATCATATTTATAACAAAAAACATGAAAAGGAATTATCAACAGCTACAGGAAAAGCTTTTGATAAAAAAATAAAGTACTCATTTCTGTTAAAATGAAATATTAAAAAGCATAGGAATGAATAGATCTTTCCTAAAAATGATAAATAGTATATATTTGAAATTAAGGGTTATCATTACACATAATAGAGATGAATCACAATATTTCCAGTATTCCATTTAAAATTACTAGAGTATGATAAAATATTTTTGAGCCTACCTTTCAAGATACACACAAAAACAATATATACACAATGACAAAATGTATTTACAGAAACAAAGGCAGATCTAAATAATTATAAAAATATTAATTTCTCTTGGGTAGGATGAGTTGATAAAGTAAAAATTATTTAATACTTCTAAATTAATTAATGTAGTTATTCATGTCAATCTACCTATCAAGGGAGTACTTTATGGAACTATAAAGATAATAATGAAATTATATGGAAAAAAAAAGGTCAAGAATATCAAACAAAATGTGAAAAGAAGAGATCCAGGAAGGCAATATCTCAAACTATTCTACAAAGGAGTAATGCTCAAAACAATTTGGCACTAATTTTAAAAAAAATAGAGACAGTTCTATTAGTGGAACTGATTGCCTACATAACATACAAGAGCAAGCATTTCTAATATTTAGTACACAAAAAAAATAAAAACCACAACTAGTAGGATAAGAACTCACTAATTTTTGTTATTATTAAATCTCCTGCTAAAAATGAACCACAGTATGGAAGATATTATATTAAAGCAAATTCTTACACTTTATTCAAAGATAAATTCTAAATTAGTACATTAACTGGATATAAAAGATAACATCATTGACAAATAATATCTATAGATAAAAGCAAATTCATGACCAAATAAGGGATATTGTAGAACAGGAGGAAAAAAATATGTATTTAATTACATATGTTTTTATTATAGAACCTTTTAAAAAAGTTTTTGCACAAAAAAAAATCTTCAATAAATCTGAGAATTAAGAGGAAACAATTGCATGGAGAAAAACTTGTCAGTTTCTCTGATAGAAATCTCATTTTCTAGGTAGATATATATATATATATATATATCCCTATTTCTCTCTATATATATAAAACTGATTCAAATATATGAAGTCATTTCCCAGTTGATAAATTAATATATGCGTGTATGTGTATGTATATGTATATAGTTACATGGCCAAGTTACAAAATAAGATTCAGGTTAAATCTCCAAGTTTAGTATTATCAGAATAGGTAATTTTAGCAGTGTCCTCAGAGTTCTCAAGCTTTTCTTCTATGGTTAGACTAATTCTAGGTTAGGCTGCCTCAACTTCTGGTCTTGCATTGCAAGGTTATGTTTATCATAAATTAATTAGGAATCAAACTTGCCTTTAAGAGATATTTGGGAACAAACTTAATAGATTCCAAGCTGAGAGGTTTAGTAAAACTATTCTATACTGCATCAGTAAATTATCAGATATGTAATAGTGAGGTGACACAGTAGAGAAAACAGATTGGACTTGGTCAGGAAGACTTCAAAGCTAGCCTCAGACACTTAACAGCTGTGTGACCCTTTAGCAAGTCATTTATCTCTATTTGACTGAGCTTTTTCATATGTAAAATAAACTGGAGTAGAAAATGACAAACCACTACAGTATCTTTGCCATGAAAACCAGGAGGAATCATAAGAGTCAAACATGACTGAAACAACTAAATAAGTATGTGTGTGTGTATATATGTCTATGTGTATATGAGTATATATGTATACAGACATAAAGAGAATAAAAACATTTGTTTTGATTGTGTGCATTTCTTATAAAAGAATTGTTTTTCTTTCTTTTTTTTTCAAAAAAATAAACCCTAATTTCAATGTGAGAGGAAAAAATAGGCTTCTGCTTATTTAAAAAAGAGAGTTAAGGATATTACAAATACTTTCAGATGGCATTACTGAAATATTAGTTTTACTTAATTTTGTTTTTTGTTCACTCCCACAGAGTAGAGATAAATTTTAAATATTTGCCATTTAGAAGCAAAACATGGATAATTGGGGAAAAAAAGAGAAAAAGAAGAAGCACAAATCCAAATGAACAAACTCCACCAAAAAACCTTGGACATCATAGATATCCAATTATTTGTTCATTGAGTAATTCCCTCTTCAGTTACTAGAGTCTCATAAGTTCATCACAAAATGATGGAGAAGTTCATTTATCTTTATAACTGGGCAAGACAATGTCTGTCTAGGCCTCAGTATCTGCATCTGTAAAATGAGACAGTTGGGCTTGATAATATTATATTCAGAACTAAAATTCTGTGACTCTGGGATTCTTCACAACTCCATTCAAAGTAGCAATATCCAGGGGAAGTACCAGATTTACCATGGAGGAAATGTGTCCATTCTTAGCATATATTCTAAGATATGACTTTCCAAGGAATAAGTAGAGAACACTTTTTTCCTATCTTCATAAGTCCACCTTCCATATGCACTTGATGATTCAGATAAGGCAGAGACTATCTCCTGTCCTTTTTTTTTTTTTTTTTTAACTTTTCCTATACCTGCACAATGTTTTGAAAACATTTAAAATGCCACTAAGGCGATTGGCTGAAGTGGTCAAAGAGCATGAGCACAAGGTTTTTCACTCACCTTTATTCATCAGGCTGAATGTCCTGCTGATTACAGCTGTAGACAACAGTTAAATTAGCTGAAAAACATGAATAACTGGAGACTAAAGTGGAAGGGGAGGGAATAAGAGGAGGAGGAGGAGAAAGCACAGTTAATTGAATTCAGATATCTCCTAACTGTATCATATTCAAAATCTTATAACTCTTGATATGTTTTATGGAAGAAAGTGATGCCATCTTGATACAATTTCTTTGTTTGCTCAATAGATGCTACAAAGACTTACATTCAGAAGCAGGTGATTTATTAATAGATTATTATTGTTTTATTAATATCCTTGTTCCATTCATGAATCTTTCAAATGAAGCTATTTTCTATCTATTCTTTTGTCTTTCTTTCCTGCTGGCAGGGTTATTTTGTGAGTCCTGAACCCATGGAACACATGTGAGCTAACCTAGAAGATAATGAGCATTTTTTGATGACTAATTTGAAGGTAAAGTATAAAATATTGTGGTGTGTAATAAACTTCTTACAGATGCTAATAGCTTCCTGAATCCAAAACCACTGACAAGGAATCAAGGAAAAAAAATAATTCTTTTCTGTAAAATGCTTTTTCAGTAATTAAGTACTAGAAAATTTCTATTCAAGTAACCATGTGATTTTCAAAAATCTTTTGAGGCAGGGTATTGTACAAGTAAAAAAACATTGCCTTTGGAGACTGAGGAGTTGGGTCCAAATCCTGATCCTGTCACTATTTATATATCCTTGGATAAATCATTTAACATATCTGGGACTCAATTCCCTCATGTGTACAAAATGGAGTGGGGAAGTTGGACTAAATGGTTTCTAAAGTCTCTGCAGCTCTGATTCTATATTAAAATAGTTTCCCAATTAAACTGTGAATACTTCAAGATTGGCTCTATAGACCTCTTTGTACCTTTTCAAAGTGCTTTGTACACATTATTTGCTATTTGCTTGTTAATTGATAGAATCAAGGAGACAGAATATATATTCAGGTTCTAGAATGCTTGTTAGGCAAAAAAAAATTATCATAATGTTCTTTCAAGAGTGATTGGAAATGTTTGTGTTTTGTATAGCATCATTTAGCTAATAAGATTAATGGTAAAATATGACCTGAAAATTTCTGAACATTTCAGGGCAGTGACATCTACTATGTACCTATGGTCCCTCTAGACATTAAAATAATCTCTAAGGAATAAGAGTTTTTGACTGAATTGTTTGTGCTTTAAGTAGTAGAAATACAATGGAAGATAAGCATTTGGGTAGGGAAGAAACAAGACCAGATCCAGTACCTTTGCATCCTCATGGTACTATTTCATTAAGATGGCCTATCATTTCAATTTAATCTATCTCCTTGTGAAAATAACAGCATGATCTGTTTTCCCTAAGCAATTGGCCTAGTATTGACAGCTTCCTGTGTTTCATGAACGATTTCCAATTAACAGCTTATTCAGCTGCATTTCCTTCACTACCAGTAGGTGTTTAACTCATACTAAAGCTAATTTGTCTACCCAAAGGTGAAACAGGCTGACTCTAATCACACATTAGGAAACTACAGATGTAGCTTTCCCCTGAGGAGAAAAAATCTTTTCTCCTACCATCCATAGATAGATAGATAATCAGAAAAAGATAATAATAGCTAGCATTTATATAGCAACTATGTGTGACAAGCACTGTGCTAAGTATTTTATAAATATAACTTCATTTGATCTTCAAAACAATCCGGGTGGGTAAGTGTTATCTCCATTTGACAATTGAGGAAATGGAGGCAAACAGGGTTAAGTGTCTTGCCCATGCTGACATAGCTAGTATCTGAGGGCAGATATGAATTCAGTTCTTCCTGACAACAGCCTTAGCACTCTATCCATTGTACCACCCAGCTGCCTCCATCTAGAAAGAAAAAGACAGAGAAAACACATTTAATAAGTATTTACTGTGTGCTAAGCATTGAGGACTAAATATTAGCAAAACAGAAAGGCTCTCAAGGAGCTGACATTCTAATGAGTGAAGACAGTATATATAAGGGATCAGGTAATAGAGTTCAAGGGAGATGGTAAGGAAATGTCTAAAATTCAGGCCTGTGAGAGGCCTAGGGAGAGTCACCAACCAGAAGATCAGGCCTCGAGGTAGTTTCTCCAGGATGGCAAGGTAACAAAATAAGAGCAGGAGAAATATGGTCATGAGTAAGGTATTCCATTTGCATGAATCTTCAGTTTACTTCTCTGCAAAATGAGAAGAGCTTGCTAGGCAAGTCTTTTAAAATCTGCAAGCTTTTGTTTCCTCCTATGTAATAGTGGAATAATTCCTCAATTGATAAATGGTCAAAGGATATGAATAGACAATTTTCAGATGATGAAATTAAAGCCATTTTTAATTATATGAAAAAAGTTCTCTAAGTCACTATTGATTGGAGAAATGCAAATTAAAGCAATTCTAAGGTACCACCTCTTAAACTGGCTAAAAGAACAGGAAAAGATAATGACAAATGTTAGAGGGGATGTGGGAAAACTGGGACACTAATACATTGTTGGTAGAGTTGTAAAACGATCCAAGCATTCTGGAGAGCAATCTGAAAATGCTCAAAGGGCTATAAAACTGTGCATATCATTTGACCCAGCAGTGGCAATCATGGGTCTCTATCCCAAGGATATCATAAAGGGAAAAGGATCCACTTTTGCAAAAATATTTGTAGCCACTCTTTTCATGGTAGCAAAGAATTGGAAAAGGAGTAGATGCCCAACAATTGGGGAATGATTGAACAAGCTGTGGTGCATGAAGGCAATGAAATATTATTGTTCTATAAAAAATGATGAGCAAGCTGATTGTAGAAAGACTTGGAAAGATTTACATGAACTGATGCTTATTGAATCAAGCAGAACCAGGAATACACTGTACACAATAACAGCAAGAATGTGCAATAGTCAACTATGAAAGGCTTGGTTCTTCTCAGCAATTCGGTGATCCAAAGCAATCCCAATAGATTTTCAACAGAAAATGCCATCCACATCCAGAAAAGAAACTAAGATGACTGAATATAAATTAGCATATGCTATGTTCACTTCTTTTTTCTGTTTTTTTTTCTTTCCCATGGTTTTTTCCTTTTGCTTTTCTGTATTATAAATTAAATAAATTTACCACGATAAAAAATTATGGGATTGGCAACCTAGATGTCTCTAGCCAACTAATCAATTACATCAAGCCACCCTTGTAATACCAGCTATTCCACAAACTTGTTAAATTGTGCATCTCATTGTTTTCTTTAATGAGCATATATGTAATGAGTCATAAATGTGTGGTTCCCAATGAGAAAGTAAAAATAGTTATTAATAAAAACACCAAATGCTTAAATTTTTTTTAATGGAATAACTTTAGATACAGTATCTACTTCAAAAGGTAGTCATGAGGCTCCAAAAAGATACATTCCCCCAAAAGGTTTTTTATCTTCTCTCATTTCTCTTATGCTTCTACAATACCATAAAAAGGTGATTCAATACTTTAAAAGAGAAAAAGAACTCTGTGAATTCAAAGACCCTTCTATCTCTTCACTTCTTTAACTCCACTAAGTTTTTCTATGCATTTAATAATTCAGAATTACTCTGGTACTTCAGAATTCTCTATATTTATATTTTTATCTGACTATTCATTTGCTTCTTCATTCACTTTATTATATTAACCTCAATCTTATTAAAAATAAATTGTGACTTTAAGCACACTTTTGTGTTTTGTGATTCTCTAAGGTACTGCATCTGTAATAATTCATATCTACTAAGATAAGAGGATTGATGTAAGTCTTAGGATCATTATTTGGAACATTTCATCTAATCTCCTCCATTTTACAATAAGTACAAAGGTCCAGTTAGATGAAGTGATATGCCCAAGATTGCAAAGCTAGTAAGTAGTAATTTTTGAACCTTGATCTTAAATCCTTCTGCCCCAGTTTCTCCTTTCTCTCATTAGTGAGTTCTTCCCAAGCTCTGCTTCTGATTCTCTACTTGTTGTCATTCTTCTGTGTACATAACTCCTGCACTTGCCCCAACCCCATTTTTCAGCCCTCTATTGTGCATTTAAATGTATAATCGAGAGATTTTGAGGAGACTGTCTTTTATTGATATTTGCATACTCAGCATTTAACTCAGTATTTTACACATAATAAGCATTTAATAAGAGCTTGTTAACTAGATATTGACTCACTCCAAATTCAATGTAGAAAAGATGGAATTTTACAAAGAGCAGATTATACAATCATAAAGTTTCAAGGAAGCTCAAAACAAGTAAGTCCAGTTCTAACCTAATTCATGATTCGTTTCTGCATCTCCAATAAGAATGCATCGACAAATGATCATGTATCTCTTTCAAGTCCAAAACCACATCATTAGTTGCTGACCAAATATATCTACCTGGATGTTCCTCAAACTCAGCATGTATAAAATTGAATTCATTTCCTCTCAAAAACCTTATCTCTTCCAAACTTCTCTATTTCACTTTAGAGTCCTAGCATCCTTTCAGTCACCCAGCTTCATAACTTCAGCGCCATAACTGGCTTTCACTATCTATCAAAAGTTATATTTAATCAGATCCCAAGTATTTTCCATCCTATCTACATAAACTCTCTTAAATTCATTCTTTTTATTCTTTTCATATGGATCACCATGTTATTTCAGGTCTTTATCATCTTTCATCAAGACAATTGTAAAAGCCTACTAATTGGCCTCCTTGATTCAACAGTCTCCTCTAATCTACCCTCAATATTTCAATCAAGACAATCTTTTTTAGTCACAGATATCATATAAACTTTCTTCAAAAACCTTTAGTAGGCTGTGGGATAAAATGTAAAATCCTTAGTATCTAGTTCCTTTCACAATTTTACTTCAGTCTATATTTATAACCTAGTTTAATGTTATTTTGTTTTCTTTTTAAGCCTCTCTCTCTTAGGCTTATCTAATAAAACAACAAGATATGATTTCAACTGTAATTTATTAACAAATATATTTCCAAAATCAAATATTTCCTAAAGAGAATACTAAATTTTAATTCTTTATTTATTCCATAAAAACATTTTTGCACATCTATTATACCATGCATTTTGCTAAGCCCTAAAAGAGACATCAAGAGAAGTAAAACCCATCTATTCTTTCTAAGAGCTTTCAAAATTGTCAAACTAAAGACATACTCAGAAGACATGGGATAAGACTAAGCATAATAAGTTCAAGAAGCATATTTCACACTTTCACCATTGACCCATCTTGACTATGTGATGCTAGATGAGTCACTTAATATATCCGTGCCTCCAGAGAATTGTCTCAAACTCTAGTTTGTAGAGTAAGTGTCAATCTATACCTGATAGGTTATTCCCACTGAAACTCCCAATACCAAAGAAATCAGTTTCCCTAATTGACTCAATACCCAAATAAAGATTAGTATGAAAAAAAAGAGATGATATTTTCTTAATGCTGGTATTTATAGTGGGGTTTTTTCTAAAAAAATTTTTAAATTCTAAATTTCTAAAATGGCCAGGTCATTTTTAGGCTCACTGTATTCACTTGGGAGCATTTTTCATCAGCCAATGTGTCCAGACTATTCACAACTTCACATTCTACCCTGTGCTATGTGGTCACAGTCTAGACATTCTGAAATTATCCCTGAATTAGCACAAATTATGACCTCTTAAAACGGCTGGGACAATGCCAAGAGTCATCATTCATTTTCAAGTGATGTGACATTCTCAAGTTGAATTTTTTTTCTTTTTCCTTTTACAATATGTTTGCTACAAATCATACTGAAAATAAGAAAGCAAGTAACTATCTTATATTGCATTCAGACCGCATACATATCATAAAATCATAGATTTAGAGCTGAAAAACATGTTAAAGGATATTCTAGTTCAATTCCCAGATTTACAGAAGGGGAAAACAAGGGAAAGGAAGGTTCAATGATCCTGTGCAAAGTCACATCAATCAATCATTAAGCTTTTTTTAAGTGATTACTATGTGCTAGATACTATGGTGATCACTAAAGATACAAATAAATAGTCCTTGCTTTCAAGGAACTTACATTCTAATTGGAGAGACAACATGTAGGTAAACAAATATATAAAATGAAGTAGATACAAAGTGATATGGATGAAACAATCTTATAAATCAGGGGCTCTAAAAGAGCAGGCCCAGGATTTAAATACATAAGCTCTGATTCCAAATCTAAAACTCTTCCAATTAAACTTCTATGTCTCCCTCTATGACCTCCTATGTTATATAGTAAAATGATTATTTTAGAGATCTTTTAGAGTCTCTCATTTAGCTTTCATGGAATTTAGTTCTCTTTCTATTTAAAAATTAAGCTGAATTACTGTCTTGAAATTTAAAAAAAAAATTATCCAAGGCAAAGCATGCAATCTCCCAAATGTTATTCATGGGAGAAATATCAGCTATATAAAAGTATGAGTGAGACTATTTGTTTCACTGGTAAGAAGCTCACATTCCAGAGTTATATATCATAGCACTCTTAGTGGGAACTTTGTAACTTTAATCCTAATATCTAACATAATGCCTAGTACATACTGTATACTTAATAAATATATAATTTTAAAAAACATATTAATTAAACTGATTAATTAATCATTGATAGCATTTGGTTTAGAATCAGGAGATTCAATTTAGAATTCAATGCTGCTTCTTACTACCTACATAATCTTAGACAAGTCATCTCACATTTGAGGACTTTAGTATCATTTATATAAAGATTGTATTGGACTAGACCATCTTCAAGGTCATTTCTAATTTGAAATTCTAACATCTTTCAAAACCCACATTTTACATTCTCCTTTATATTTCCTTCACCTTAGGATTTTATGCTGACCACCAGCAGATTCCAGACCATCTATACAGATTACCACTCCAACATGTTGTTCTATCAGATTGTTTTGGAACATCAGAACAGATCACTTCCCTTCCTGTATGCTTACTGTGTCCCTCAAAAACTGAATTCTGAAATCTACATTATTCTGTAACTCTAGATAAAACTCCCCACATCTAGATTTTTATCATCAATCTTCTCAACCCGGCCCTTTATTAGATACAATCCAGGTTAATTACCTCTTTTTAATCCCTTACTCTATCAGGTGTTCCTAACCTGGAAACCATTTCAATATAATATATTTCTTTTGTAATCATATATATTTTATTTTATGCAGATAAAATCATTGTGAAAAGATCAACCAAAATGGTCAAGTAAGAAGCAGTTATATAGCTCAGATTGTTATACAATTACTCAAATAAAGAAGAAGAAGAATGATAGTATAGGAGCAGAAAGCATGAAATATGATATTCTAAGAGGCAAAGTATTTTCAAGAATACAGAGGATACTAAATTATAACCAAGAAAATCTATCTAGAAAACTTGAGTATAATATTACAGAGGGTAAGAATGAACTTCTACTGAAAAATTTACATTATCATGGAAAGGGATGGGATGGGGGATGATACAAGTCCCCTCGCAACCCTCATATCATCACAAATCATTAAAGGCATTAAATAAGATAGAATACTATTGAAAGATTTTTGTTTTATTTTAATGATCTTAAAAAGGAATGTGAAAAGAGAGGGGACAAAAGAAAACATGAGAAGCAAAGAGCAAGAATGATTTTTAAAAATTATACCACATTTTAGGTGTGTATATGTAGAAATTTCTACAAATGATGCAGGAGTGAGAGAAGTGAGTGCTGTTTGAACTTCATTTTCACCTAAACAGGTCAAAGGCATAAAAGAACACACAAATACATATAAAATAAAGAGTTTGAACTAAAAATACACTGAATCCACTGTGGAATTAGGAAGGAATAGGAAGAGGGAAATGAAGAAAATAAGATGAGTATAATCAGGGAGAGATTAAGTACAAGCCAAAAAAAAAAAAAAAAAAAAAAACCCTTCCCACTCAGAAGGGAGTGGGAAGTTGTGAAAAGGAGGTTAAAAGAAGGAACAGAAAGGTAGGAACCTGTAATTAGAGTTTGGGGGGGTATGGAAAGGGAAACTGATTGCATAAAGCAGAAAACATTAGCACTAAATCCCATGTCAATCGCATGAACATGTTTAAGTCCAAGCTAGCTTCCTGGAGGCCTCAGGATCAACTAGAGTCAGGATAAGTAAGAATCCTTGGTCTTTAGGGGAAGGAGCGAAAGAAGCAGGCAAACTGCCAGGAATTTTGCCAAAGATGTCTCCTCAATTCTGGAGTCCAGAATCCTCCTCCTTGTCCTGTCGCCAAGTGAGATCTGGCCTGTCTCACCCCACCCTCTAATCCTTGCCTAAGATTATCTGTATACACCAAACATTGAGTAAGCACTAAGGTGAGAAGAGCCATTTTTTCAAACATATGCTAATAGAGTCATTGTATTATAAGGAATAGGTAATTAGCCTTAAGTGCTTGGTTGTTTGATTCAAGCACACTTTTTCAGAGTTTCAGCCCTTTACATGAACCTATCCTTTATAAAGATGAAGCAAGTAACAAAGAGGGAGAAAGTGTTAAAGAATAGTTTGCAGGACAATGCAAAATTCACAATTATAACTATTAATGTGAAGGAGATAAATTCATAACACAAGAGAATAACAAAATTTATTAGGTTCCAATTTTTTTTGTTTACAAGAAACACACTTGAAATACACAGAACTAAAATAAAGGATTGAACGTAAAAAAAAAAAAAAAAAAAAAAAGAAAGTTATCATGATTTAATACATGGCAAAAGCAAAAATAGATTTAATTTTAAAACACACCATAGACAACGAATGTTAACAATTTATACATAAGAATGGTATAGCTTTTTAAAACTTTAAATGCTGAATTGTGTAGCTTTGAAATAGTTAAATGAAAAGGTAAATTTATTTCAGGGAGAAATAGACATTACCATTATAATAATGAGAGCTCTCAATGTATTCCTTTCAAATGGAGGCAAATATAATGAAAAAATATGAATTTAATAAACTGAATAGAAACAAAATTATCTATGACAAAGCTCTAGTAATTATTGGTTATGAATAGAAAATAATATGTATATCTTTCATCAGTACATGGTATCTTCACAAAAACTAAAATTATTTTAAAACATAAAACTCTAAATAAATAAATAAACCAGGAACATTAAATATCTCTTCAGAACACATTGGAATAAAATTGTGTTCAACAAATAGCCATTGGAAAAAAAATTAAAATTTACCTCGAGACTAAATAACTTTAATCCTGAAGAATTGATGGGTCAAAGAATAAATCATTGAAATCATAACTAATTTCATTAAATAAGAATGAGCCAACATACTAAAATCTGAGGAATTCAGCCAAAGCAGTATTCAAGGGAAAACTGTTCATCAGTGAAAGAGAAAGAACAGATCAACTAATTAGGCATGCAAGTTTAAAAAAATAGAATAACAACAATTTTTAAAACCCACTTAAACACCAAAATAAAAATCCCGAATATCAAAAAATAAAACAAAAAATTAAAAGTTAAAAAGTCACTGAATTAACAAATAAAACTAGGCCCTTCTTTAAAAAAAAAAAATAAGTATTTAATAATTTAATTTAAGAGCAAGAAAAAGAATGTCTGGGATGGGTGCAAGACCTCTTTTCCCAATTAACTAGAGACATCTTCAGATACAAAGAGAAAGCATTTATTGAAAGCATTTATTTAATCCCTGCAGGGAAAGGCCCAGACACACCTGGGAGCCATCCCAACTCCTGCCATATGCTCCTGGAAACTGGCCAGCTTCCAGCTTGTCCAGGACTTAAAAGCAAAAGACCCGAGTCTTCTCATTGGATAAACTAAAAGGACATAACCATCCTTGACCAATGGTCACAAATGTTGGCTGCCTCCCACAGATCACATCATTTCCTGTATCTCAGGATACAAAGTTCATCCCTCCAGAGATCTGGTAACAAGGGTCATATGACTCAATACTGAGAAATATTTCATCCAATCAGTCCCATTCAAGAAGAAACACTACTAGTATAAAAAGTGAAAATGAATTTGTTGAAGTGTGAAAAATGAGGGTTGAGAGATCCCCTGGTTGATGTCGCTGATTTTTGTGAAGGTGTGATGACCATATATTTTAAAATCAGCCGGAGTCAGGAAGTCAGGATAAGGGGGAAAACCCTTGATCTTTATTCTTTTGCAGAGGTGAAAGGGAATGGTGATATGAAGTGCCAACAATCACGACAGGTATCAGGCCAGCAGTGCCTCTGGCTCTCACACTCCACCCATCAAATCTATGCAATCACCTATACAACACAGCAAACTTGCACAGAGAGTGGGCGGGGCCATTCTTTCTCCAAGCATAAATTAATAAAGTATTGCTCAATTGCTAATTAGTCTCAAGTGCTGGGGACCTCAGTGCAACTCAAGAGCTTCAGCCCATTACAGGAAGGAATTCGCAAAACGGAATGGCAAAGTTTGTGGGAAAAGTGGGTTTATTACACTAAGAAGATAATCTTTCTTTTTTTTTTTTTTTTTTTTTTTTTTTTATTTAATAGCCTTTTATTTACAGGATATACACATGGGTAACTTTACAGCATTAACAATTGCCAAACCTCTTGTTCCAATTTTTCACCTCTTACCCCCCCCACCCCCTCCCCTAGATGGCAGGATGACCAGTAGATGTTAAATATATTAAAATAGAACTTAGATACACAATAAGTATACATGACCAAAAAATTATTTTGCTGTACAAAAAGAATCAGGCTCTGAATTATTGTACAATTAGCTTGTGAAGGAAATCAAAAATGCATGTGTGCATAAATATAGGGATTGGGAATTTAATGTAATGGTTTTTAGTCATCTCCCAGAGTTATTTTTCTGGGCATAGCTAGTTCAGTTCATTACTGCTCCATTAGAAATGATTTGGTTGATCTCGTTGCTGAGGATGGCCTGATCCATCAGAACTGGTCATCATCTAGTATTGTTGATAATCTTTCTTAATGGACAAAATCCTGTTAGGATTATTTTGCAAAGATTTGGGCACACAGTATTTGATATATTGGATTTCTTTGGCCCAAACCAGGGGCCAACCTCCAGATGAATAAGAGGGACTAATTTTCACCTCAATAGAGGGTAATGATTATGCTCCAAGCCAAGGCCTCCAATTGAATTGAATGAGATTACTTATCTGGGCGTTTCTCCTATGAATTGGAGGGTAGGACTCCTCCCAAAGGGGTTTGAGACTTCTGACCCAGAACCACCCTTTCCTCCCCAAGATCAGAGGGGACAGTTTATATCAAATTCACAAAAAATGAGGAGAAATAAAGGATATCATTAGAAATTATCTTGCCCAGCTATATGCTAATACAACTGACAACTGGAATGAAATGGATGGAAATTTTAAAATATAAATTAACAAGATTAACAGAATAAAAATAGAGTTTAAAAAACCTAACTAAACAGGAAGAAAGAATTTTATAAGTTGTAAAGCATCTCTCATTTAAAAATATTATATTGAGGAATCCATGGACTTTACTAGACCGCTAAAAGTATCATCACATACCAAAAAAAAAAAAAAAAGAAAAGAAAAAAGAATCCTTGAACTCTGTAAACTTCCCTTCCTCCTAGATCTTCTCCTAATATGCTTCTTCTGTCTCCAAATTAATGACTTCTGAAAACACAGCACCTCGAGCAATCTAATCCAAAGTGGTTTTCTTTATTCCTTGACAATTTTCTAAGTAAACACAACGATCCACATTTTTCTTCTCCCTTTCCCAGCCTCTTCCAGACAATTTCTCTGTTAGTCACTCATTTTGAGGCTCACATCAACAAACTATGCCCCCCCATCCCATTCTTGCCTCAGGCACTCATGACCTTCTAGGACAATCCCTTCTTTCCTTAAAGATTTCAAAACCTGTCTTCCTATTCACTGCACTTCCACTTCCAGTCCTATGCTAACAACTTTTCAAGTATCCCAAACTTGAAGCTCTTGTTTTGTTTTGTTTTTTTTATATTCCAGTAATTTCTAATTTTACCTCACTTTAACTACACATAAACATAGACATGTTTCATGTGAGAACACTAAATTTTCAACTTATCAGGCAAATAATGGGAAATCCCTAGGTATGGGGCTTCAATTAATTCTTTATAATTACATATACTAATATATGCCAACCAGCTGGATTGATATGACACCTGGCAAGAATTAGCTACAAAATAATACATGTATCCCAAGAGTTAGGTAGGAGATATTTATCCCAAAGGCCATAGGCTCTTGGATTTGTCATTACTTAATACTGTTTTGTCTCTGATACTCTGAAATTTCCTTCTCTAACAATAACCCAACACAATTCTATCAAGTACTCACTCCTGCTAAATTTGCCTTTCATATTTCTCATGATTTATATTCTGTAGAGGACCGCAGATAGTGGGGGAAGTCTGGGTAAGGTATAAGACCCTTCAGTCCACAGGGAATTTGCTGACAATGTATGGTTTGGCTCCCCATCTCCCTTTGGTGCCTCTCACCCTTCCTGAAAAGTGAAGGAGGGCATGACATCTGTTTTACTTGAAGCAAGGGATACTTACAGTAAAGAGAGGCATTTACATATCAATAGCAGGGTGCATATAGTTAGCTTGCACAGTGTGCTATGGTTATGTAATGCTACTATAGTTAGTATTTGCTCCATGTGATGTGGTGATGTGATAGTTCTCCAGTTGGCATATGCTTAGTGTGCTGTAATGATTTAATGATACTAAGGTATTTGAGGGGCTAGAAGACTTGAAATAAGGTACTCCATCTTTGACCATCCTTGTGAATCTCCTGCCTTCTTCACTCCTCCACTAAGATCAAGGATTCGGGCTGGTCCCAAGATCTTCCAGAGAGCTAGTCTGGATGGTATATTTTGGCACCCCAGCTTGGAGGCTCTAGAAAACATAGTATATTTTGGCCCCCTAATTTGAGGGCTCTAGAAAGCACAGTACAATATTCCTTTCTTGTTCTTGCAACATATCACCTCTTTTCTGATTCTTTTACCTTTCTAAATATGCTAAATTCCATTCAGCCATTTGACATGGCAAAACATTGGTTTGCAAATTTTCTCCCTCCCTCTCCTCTGCTCTCCTTCCCAAGACAGCAGACAATTTGATATAGGTTAAACAAGTGCAATTCTTCTAAAAAATATTTCCATATTTGTCTTGCAGCACCAGAAATATCAGATCAAAAGGGAAAAACAACATGAGAAAGAAAATAAAAACAAACAAGCAAGCAAGCAAACAGCAACAGCAACAAAAAAGATGAACATACTATGCTTTGATATATATTCAGTGGATGGCACGTTACATCGCATGTCTCTTGGAATTGTCTTGATTCTCCTCAGTGTTGAAAAGAGTCAACTTTATCATGGTTGATCTTCACATAATCTTGTTTCTCTGTACAAAGTTCTCTTGGTTTTGTTCACTTCACTTAATATCAATTCATATAAGTCTTTCCAAGCTTTTCTGAAATCAGCCTGCTCTAAGGTTATTTTTATTTAAATGAATAGGAATAGTCTTAAACCTTAGTTTCTATCTCTGAAATTTGAGGAGGAAGAGTGCTAGACATGAAGTAAGAAAGATTTGAGTTGAATTCCTGCTTCAAATACTTAGCTAAAAGCTAAGTGACCTCACTTAACTTCTCTGAGCTTTTATTTCCCCTCTATAAATTGAGTAGGTAGGATCTGATGACTTTTCAGGTCCCCTTCAGCTCTAAATTTATGATCTTATGGTTATCCTATGAATTTATAATTTATGGGAGTAATTGAATCAACAAGTCCTCAATACATCTAAGCTAATAGAATTAGTGTCCCAGAGATATCAACTTTACTATATTCTGCTCTAGTCAGATCCCAACTAGAACATTTCTGGGCGCCATATTTTATTAGGAAATTTTAGGAAAAACATGGACAAGCTGGAACATGTCCAGAAGATGTTGTCCAAGATAGCAAGACTTATGGAAACTATAGGTTACATCAATCAGTTGAAGACAGGATATTTAGTCTCCAGATGGTAAGATTTAGAATGATGTAATAGTCTTCAAATATTGAAAGGATTGTCATTTGGAAGACTTAGCTAGGTGGCACAAAGACACAAAATGCTGGGCCTAGAATCAAGAGAATCTGTATTCAAGTGTGGCTTTAGATGCTTACTAGCTGTGACTTGGACAACCTCTGTTTGCTTCAGTTCCTTCAACTGTAAAATAAGGATAATAATAACACCTATTTCCTGAACCTGTTGTGAAGATAAAGTGAGATAATATTAGTAAAGTACTTAACACATTCCCTGATACATAATAGGCATTATATAAATGCTAGCTGATTGTTAAGAAGTATGACAATTAAAATGCCTGAGCTATCCAAATTCTTTTTGAATATTGGGGTAGACAAAGATCACTGTTTTCTTGTTGTTATTATTTTTATTTCTTATTTGGGACTTGGAAATTCTTCTTATAATGTCATTGTCTGTAAAGAATCATTTTCATTTTCATTTTATATTTTTACTTACCATAGTTCTGGCTAAATACTCCTGTCATCCCTTTTCTACTGCTTCCATTCCTTTGTCCATTATTTCCTTGCATAGGTACACCAAATTCACTCTGATGTCTCATTTTATTTACTAGGTTTCTAATGAGAAGATCTGTAGGCAGGACCACTTGCATACAAAATTGTAAAATAGACAAATTTATTTCCTAAGTCTTTTAAACTTGTTTATTGTCCTTCTTCTTCTTCCTAACGACCCATAAGCACCTAATGTTTTCCTCTTGACTTTCTTCTATTTTATATATAAGATTTATATGATATTTATTTTGAAATAGATTGTTAATGAGTAAAAATGGCATATTATAAATTGCATATTAATAATGATCAAGTAAAAGCCCTTTAGAATCAACAAATCACTTTCCTTATTAGGAATAAACTTAACTAGGAAGTTTAAGTTTTATTATAATTTTGTAGATGAAAAAATTTAGGTTCAGATAAGTTGAGTAAAACAAAATATTAAGTGGTGGTGATGGAATTTGAACCTACGTCTTCTGATTCTAAGTCCAAGGCTCTGTCTACTTTTTTGTTATTATTGTTCATCAGTTCTTTTTCAGTCCTCTCTGACTCTTGATAACACCATTTGGGGGTTTCTTGGCAAAGTTACTGGAATGGCTTGCCATTTCCTTCTCCAATTTTACTTTAAAAGAAACTTTCAATTCCTTAAACCAAAAGAATGACAGAAATAATAAAGATGAAATATAAATTGTTTTGATCAAAATTACACTACCAGTAAATGTATCACGTGGAATTTGAGCCTTGGTCTCCTGATTGTGCAGGGCCAGCACTCTTTCCAATACTTTAAGCTACCTCTACAAGTTATTCTTCATATCCTCTGCTAATAAAGCTATTTTAATATCTTAAACATAAATTTAAAAATAAAAATAAAGTAAGTTATCCTTTGTCAGAAGGAGAGCCTTGTCTTTCTCAGATACCAAAAAAAGAAAGAATGAAAGGATGAAAATCCTAATTCTTCTACTTAAATGTAATCTTGGGCAAATCATGTAATCCACACTCTGGACTCTTCTACACACTAAAGAACAGATAGATAATCATAGCAACAGATGACCTCTCTAGGGCATTTTCCATCTCCAAGTCTATGATCCTATAATGATGATAGATTTTTTTTAGATGAACCTTAAATGTATTTGGAAAAATAAAATATTATTAAAATATTTTTAAAAACATCAGATTATTATAAGGTTTACATTTACAAAATGCCATCCCTGATCAGCTTCTTTTGGATACCAAAGTCAGAAAAGTGGCTCTCAGACATCAAGGTGGCAAGATTTATTAAAGGTTGGGGGAAGTGTAGTTGATGGGGAAGAGAAAAATTTCTAAGAACATTCAAATGTAAAATGAATGATAGAACTAGTCAAAATGCTAGATTTTAGGTTGTCTTCCTCCTTTTAGATCCTTAACTTGACAAACTGTTGATTGTCCACTTTCCTGGGAACAGCTCTCAAGTTTGTCATCAGAACACTGAGTCTATTTTAACCTCACACTCACCCTTTACTGCCAAATAATCATGGCACTCTGTTGTAATATCAAACATAGTCCAGGTGCCCACAGGCTGATAAAAGACCTAGCCTTGACTTCCATTTATTTCTCTATTTCATATGTAAGGCTAGACTATTTCAGATATTTGTCATCTGACAATTTTGCCTGTGCCAGGTCTCTTAGTTGAGAGAGAAGAAAAAGTGAAGGAATTCTGACAATGACATATATCTGTCTACCTTCCCATAAATATATATTCTTCTGACAGCATTCCCTGAGTCAGTTGAAAACTGGGTTTATGTCAGAACCACAGAATAAGCACATAATTTTATAAGGATCAGAGAAACTAATGAGGGTGCTACCAAAAGACATAGGAAGTTAGAAAGGGAGATGGGTGATCTATCACAGTACATTTCTATATGGAATAATTAGAAATTATTAAATATAAGTTATGGAAAATCCTCTCATGTAATAGATAAAAGATTGACTCACTCCCTGAAAAATACTTGCCCTAGTCATATCGCTTAACTTTTACTTAATCATTTTCCTTCTCTGGAAAAAGAGAGATGTTTCTACCATATCCCACCCCAGAGATAAGTTTTTTGTTGTTGTTTTTATTTTTTTAAGCAATAAACATCATGAGGAATCATTACTACAAAGAAATAGCAGCACATAGAACTATAGCATGTTTGGAGAAAGAAATTTTAATAATGGGGAAAAGGGGATGTTTGTTGAGGTACTGTTATATTTCTTGCCAAATCTTTGTAAAATACACAGAGGCACTTATATATAGATTATAAGATCCATGCAGTGAATATTCAGTAGGTAAAAACAGACAACCCAGGCAACTGCTAGTAGAGAGATTTTTTTACAAGTGAAAAGTAAAACCTACTTTTCATCCTCTTGCATTTTGCAGGGATATTAATGTTGATGAAGAGAGACTGTCAGTTTAGGAGGGTGACCAGTTAATACCGATTGCAAATTCAGTGGACCATAGTTAGAAGATTTTTTCCTCTTAGTATTGATAGTAGGCTAGATGCATGTATGATTTATATTTGCAAAATATTTCCATATATGTTTTTATTTGATCCTTACAAGAATCTTGTGAAAGAGATAGTGGATACATCTTATCCCATTGTTCAGATTTTTCTGTGAAGTCAGGTAACTTGCCTTAAGTTTCCACAGCAAGGAAACAGATATAATAATACTTAAATTCAAGTATTATACAATTAGCAACGTCCTTGTTATTTCTAGGAAAAAAACTAAAACTAATTTAGGCCATAATTTTAGAAGCAATTATTCATAGAGCAGATTCTGATTTTTTTAATAGTGGGGCATAGAAGGCTTTGTGCAGTTTAGAATTGAGGAAAGGGATTACTGATTTGGATTGTTCATCCCAGATATTTCACCTCAATCCCCTGAAAAAAGAGCAATCAAAAAAAGTCTATAGTTATCATTAACTTATAAAAGATTGAAATATTCCTACTAATTTTCAAATGGAAAAGATAACATAAGGAACAGTTCAACACTTCTACCCAACACCAGTAATATGGACAAAAAGTTTGTTATGGGTGTGGCAGACCCAAAGTTTATATAATTTCAAAACTTTGCACAAAGAGTCTAATAGAATTTCATACAAATACCAGAACCTGTAATGCATTTATGTAGCAAAAAAATAAATAAATTTAAATTGTTTTCAAAGCATGTAGCAAAGGTAAAAACAAAAGGCTATATAAAATCCAAAGGGAATAAAGATGGTATCTTATTAATAAGAGCTAAGTTTGTTTTTTTTTTTCCTTCACATCCTTGACATCTGTCACTGCTTTGGCTACCTTGTGACTTGATCTCTCAGAACACTCACAATTCTATTACCTCCAAACAAATCTCCTTTATGTATACTTAATTCAATACAATCTTTTTTTCCTATATTCAATCTCCTGAGTACAATTTTTACCTATTCTTTAAGCACTTTTATGATTACCTAAGTAGAAACTCTACACTAAGTACAGAGAGTCTTTTCTATACTAGGCTGGCTAGTTGGAAATGAATTCTTGATTGATGACACCACATGAAAAGAAAAAGGAAAAAAAATGGCTCTTGGTCCTATATACTTCCACATGGCAGAGAGACAAGAAAGCAGAGAAAGAATCATAAGAATCTTATAGTTTTCTAGACTTTCTACAGACTTTAAATTAACTGTTGACACTCTTATTGTGAGTTCCATATCCAGTGACCAACAAGTAGATGAGGTATATCAATCTAGACAGTTTAGCTATAAATAAAACCAACAGAAAGAAGTGGCAGAAAAAATAGAAGAAAAACTAATGTTCTCTATGAAGATGTCAAGAAAGAAATGAGAGCAGTTGGTTTTGTCACATACCCAAAGGCAATAAAGATCATTTCATGGAAAACTTTCCCCATGGCAAAACAAAACAAAACAAAAAAAATCAAAATGATCATGATGAAGCAAACTGTATCTTAGGCATCAATATTAGTTCATATATTTTAGTCAGCCACCCAAACAGACAAAAGAGGAGAGGCAAGAACTGAAAAAGAGAAAAGAAGCCTGGATTGCATTTGAGGAATTAAACAGTATTCTTAACACTCTAATATAATTCTGCAATTCAGAAACAATTGTTTTCAACAGAAATGTCTCCTGATTATTCTTTTCATTTGTGAATCTTGTAATGCCATAATTTTATGGAATTCATAAATTTATGGAATCTTATGGAATTTAGTTGCAAATGACCCAGAAAAGGGTGTCTATACTGATCAGCAAGTAAATATATGATTAGTAAAGGAGGCTAGACAATCTCATGGTTTGAGTGAGGGGTCCAAGAAGCAATATTGCTTGTATCTACAAGAGACCAGAGGCTCTTACTGGGTAAGGACCAGGATACAAACCAGGAGAGCAGTGACCTCAGCTTTTCTTAGATCACACCACTTTGGAAGCATGAAAAACTTCCAGTCCTCCAAAATTAGCTCTACAAACATCAATGATAAAGCCAAAAAGCCTGGAACACCCTCTCTATCCCTGTCCTACAATGAATGTTCATCCTTAACATAAAACTCAACGTCAAGAAAGAGGCTTAAAAAATGAGCAAACAACAAACAAGAACCCAACCATAAAAATTTACTATGCTGATAGGGAAGGTACAGACATAAACTCAGAAGAAAACAATTATATCAAAATAATTACAATTGAATTCTCAAAAATTTAATTTCAAACAAGCCCATCAAAAATTTCTGAAGAATCTAAAAACATTTTAAATTTAAAAGAAAAGAAAACCTATTTTAAAAATCAAATAAGAAAGGTGAAATAAAAAATGAGAAAAGAAATGAGAGTGAAACAATAAAATTATAAAAAATACAATCAATATCTTGGAAAAAAAGAAGCACACATGCAAAAAAAATTTACACTTTTTTTTATTATGATAGCTTTTTATTGACAGAACATATGCATGGGCAAATTTTCAACATTCATCGTTGCAAACACTTCTGTTCCAAGTTTCCCTTTCTTCCCTCCACCACTTCTGCTAGATGTCAGGTAGTCTCATATATGTTAAACATGTTAAAAACAATATATGTATACATATTTATACAGTTCTATCGTTGCACAAGAAAAATCAGATTTAGAAAAGTAAAAATAACCTGGGAAGAAAAATAAAAATGCAAGCAAACAACAGAAAGAGTGCAAATGCTATGTTGTAGACCCCACTCATTTCCCAGTGTTCTTGCACTGGATGTAGCTGGTTCTATTCATCACTGCTCAATTGGAACTGATTTGGATCCTCTCTTTGCCAAAGATAGCCACTTGCATCAGATATGTATGACACTTATATAGTATTGTTGTTGAAGTGTATAATGATCTTCTGGTTCTGCTCATTTCATTTAACATCAGTTCATGTAAGTCTCTCCAAGCCTCTCTGTATTCATCATGCTGGGTCATTTCTTACAGAACAATAATATTCCATAACATTCATATACCATAATTTACTCAGTGATTCTCCAATTGATGGGCATCCATTCAATTTCTAGTTTCTAGCCACTACAAACATTTTTGCACATATGGGTCCCTTTCCCTTCTTTAAAATCTCTTTGTGATATAAGCCCAGTATTGGATCAAAAGGTATACACAGTTTGATAACTTTTTGAGTATAGTTCCAGATTGCTCTCCAGAACGGTTGGATCCATTCACAACTCCACCAACAATGAATGCATCAGTGTCCCAGTTTTCCCACATCCCCTCCAACATTCTGCATTATCTCTTCTTGTCATCTTAACCAATCTGACAGGGGTGTCGTAGTATTTCAGAGTTGTCTTAATTTGCATTTCTCTGATTAATAATGATTTGGAGCATCTTTTCATATGGCTAGAAATAGTTTAAATTTCTTCGTCTGAGAATTGTCTGTTCATATCCTTTAACCATTTATCAATTGGAGAATGGCTTGATTTCTTATATAGTCAATTCTCTATATATTTTGGAAATGAGGCCTTTATAAGAATCTTAAACTGTTAAAAATGTTTTCCCAGTTTATTGCTTCCCTTCTGATCTTGCATTAGTTTTGTTTGTATAAAAGCTTTTTAACTTGATATAATCAAAATTTTGTATTTTGTGATCAATAATGATCTCTAATTTTCTTTGTTCACAAATTCCTTCCTCCTCCACAAATATGAAAGGTAAGCTATCCTATGTTCTTCTAATTTATTTATAATCTCATTCTTTAGGCCTAAATCATGAATCCATTTTGATCTTATCTCAGCATACAGTGTTAAGTGTGGGTCAGTGCCTAGTTTTTGCCATACTAATTTCCAATTTTTGTAGCACTTATTGTCAAATAGTGCATTCTTATCCCAAAAGCTGGGGTCTTTGGATTTGTCAGACACTAGATTGCCATAGTAATTGACTATTTTGTCCTGTGAACCTAATCCATTCCATGATCAATTAGTCTATTTCTTAGCCAGTACCAAATGGTTTTGGTATAAACTGCTGCTTTATAATATAGTTTTAAATCAGGTACAGCTAGGCCACCTTCATTTGATTTTTTTTTTTCATTAATTCTCTTGAAATTTTTGACCTTTTGTTCTTCCAGATGAATTTTGTTATTATTTTTTCTAGGTCATTAAAATAGTTTCTTGGGAGTCTGATTGATATAGCACTAAATAAACAGATTAGTTTAGGTAATATTGTCATCTTTATTATGTTTGCTCGACCCACCCAAGAGCACTTAACATTTTTTCAACTGTTTAGATCTGACTTTATTTGTGTGGAAAGTGTTTTGTAGTTTTGCTCATATAGTTCCTGACTTTCCTTTGGCAGATAGATTCCCAAATATTTTATACTATTGACAGTTATTTTAAATGGAATTTCTCTTCGTATCTCTTGCTCTTGGATTTTGTTAGTGATGTATAAAAATGCTGATGAATTATATGGACTATTTTGTATCTTGCAACTTTTTTAAAGTTGTGGAGTATTTCTAATAGCTTTTTAATAGAATCTTTGGGGTTCTCCCAGTATGCCATCATATCATCTGCAAAGAGTGATAATTTGGTTTTCTCATTACATACTCTAATTCCTTTAATCTCCTTTTCATCTCTTCTTGCCAAATCTAGCATTTCTAATACAATATGAATAGTAATGGTGATAGTAGACAACCTTGTTTCACTTCTGCTCTTATTGGGAATGGTTTGAGTTTATCACCATTACATATGATACTTACTAATGGTTTTAAATACTTGCACCTGACTATTTTAAGGTGTAGAGGGCTGAAACTTTTGAGTCGTTGCACTTAAGTCAGTTTGAATACTTAAGGCCAATTACGATTGGACAATATTCTATGGGCATGTGTTTGGGGAATGGCCCTTCCCACTATCCTGTGCTATCTTGATAATTGGTGTATACAGAGAATTGTAGGAGGGACTAGGGGGTGGAGTAAGATGAGCCAGAGTCACTTTGGAGATAGATAAGGGAGAAGGAAGGATCCAAATTCAATCCTACTTCTAAAGACCAAGAATAAAGACTAAGGACTTTTGCTTATCCTGACTCTGGCTGATTCTAAGGTATCCAGGGTGCTAAAACGGTCATCACATTAAGAAAAAGTTCATTTATTCCTGTAATCTCTAGTGTTTTTAATAGGAATGGGTGTTGGATTTTATCAAATGCTTTTTCTGCATCTGTTGAGATGATCATATGGTTTTTGTTAATTTGATTATTGATATCATGAATTATGTTAATAGTTTTCCTAATATTGAATCAGCTCTGCATTCCTGGTATAAATTCTACTTGGTCATGATATATTATCCTAGGGATGATTTTCTGTCATCTTTTTGCTAATATTTTATTTAAGATTTTAGCATCAATATTCATTAGGGAGATTGGTTTTTAATATTCTTTTTCTATTTTTAAACTACCTGGTTAAAGTATCAGTACCATGTCTGTGTCATAAAAGGAATTTGTTAGGACTCCTTCATTTCCCATTTTTTCAAACAGTTTATATAGTATTGCAGTTAATTCTTCTTTAAATGTTTGGTAGAATTCACATGTAAATCCATCTGGTCCTGGGGATTTTTTCTTAAGGAGTTGATTAATAGCTTATTCTATTTCTTTTTCTAAAATGGGATTATTTAACCAATTTACTTCTTTCTCTCTTAATCTGGGCAAGCTATATTTTTGAAAGTATTCATCCATTTCATTTAAGTTATCAAATTTTGTGAAGATCACGTATTTTTAAATCAGCAGGAGTCAGGAATTCAGGTTAGGGGAAAATCGTCAGTCTTTGTTCTCAGTGAAGAAGGATCGGAGGTGGAAGAGAATCGGCGATAGCAATGTGTGCAGCTGAGTCAAGAAGCTAGCTAGACCAGCAGTCACACGACCAGCAGCTAGGAGAATGGAACCCAGGCCCAATCTCTCCCAGCTTCTCTTCCTGTCTCTCTCTGCCTTCACCCACCAAAATCGTCATTTCCTATACAACACATCAGGACTTGCACAGAGAGTGGGCAGGGACCATTCTTTATCCAATCATGTATATTAATAGAGTATAGCCCAATTACTATTTAGCCTCACCTACTTGGGACCTCAGTGCATCAACTCAAACCTCAGCCCATTACAAAATTTATTGATATAAAATTGGGCAAAATAACTCCTAATTTTTGCTTTAATTTCTTCTTCATTAGTGGAAAATTCTCTTTTCATTTTTAAGACTAACAATTTGATTTTCCTTTTTCCTTTTTCTAATCAAATTTACCAAGAATTTACCTATTTTGTTGGTTTTTTCACAGAACCAACTCTTAGTTTTATTTATTAATTCAATAGTTGTTTTTTTTTTACTTTCAATTTTATTAATCTTTCTTTTTATTTTAAGAATTTCAAATTTAGTGTTTGGGGGGTTTTAATTTGCTCTTTTTCTAGCTTTTTTAGTTGTAAAAATAATTCATTGATTTTCTCTTTCTCTATTTTATGCAAGTAGGCCTCTAGAGATCTAAAATTTCCCCTTATTACAGCTTTGGTTGCATCCCACATATTTTGGTATGAATTCTCATTATTGTCATTCTCTTGGGTGAAATTATTAATTGTGTCTATAATTTGCTGTTTTACCCAATCATTCTTTAGAATGAGATTCTTTAGTTTCCAATTACTTTTTGGTCTATTTTCTCCTGGCTTTTTATTGAATGTAATTTTTATTACTATTTTGATCTGAAAATGATGCCTTTACAATTTCTGACTTTCTGCATTTGAATTTGAGGTATAGTATTTGAACTTGAGGTCATTGTGTCCCAATATATGGTCAATTTTTGTATAGTTCCATGAATTGCTGAAAAGAAAGTGTACTCCTTTCTGTCTTCATTTAGTTTTCTCTAAAAATCAATCATACCAAATATTTTTACAGTCAAAGGTTCTGATAAAGACCTCATTTCCAAAATATTTAGAGAATTAACTCTAATTTATAAAAAATCAACCCATTCTCCAATTGAAAAATGATCAAAGGATATGAACAGACAATTCTCAGATGAAGAAATTGAAACTATTTCTAGTCATATGAAAAGATGCTCCAAGTCATTATTAATCAGAGAAATGCAAATTAAGACAACTCTAAGATACCACTACGCACCTGTCAGATTGGCTAAGATGGCAGGAAAAAATAATGATGATTGTTGGAGGGGATGTGGGAAAACTGGGACATTGATACATTGTTGGTGGAGTTGTGAACGAATCCAACCATTTTGGAGAGTAGTTTGGAACTATGCTCAAAAAGTTATCAAACTGTGCATACCCTTTGATCCATCAGTGTTACTACTGGGCTTATATCCCAAAGAGATTATAAAGAAGGGAAAGGGACCTGTATGTGCACGAATGTTTGTGGCAGCCCTTTTTGTAGTGGCTAGAAACTGGAAACTGAATGGATGTCCATCAGTTGGAGAATGGCTGAATAAATTGTGGTATATGAATATTATGGAATATTACTGTTCTGTAAGAAATAACCAACAGGATGATTTCAGAAAGGCCTGGAGAGACTTACACGAACTGATGCTGAGTGAAATGAGCAGGACCAGGAGATCATTATATACTTCAACAACAATACTATATGATGACCAGTTCTGATGGACCTGGCCATCCTCAGCAACGAGATCAACCAAATCATTTCCAATGGAGCAGTAATGAACTGAACCAGCTATGCCCAGAGAAAGCACTCTGGGAGATGGCTAAAAACCATTACATTGCACTCCAAATCCCTATATTTATGCCCACCTGCATTTTTGATTTCCTTCACAAGCTAATTGTACAATATTTCAGAGTCTGATTCTTTTTGTACAGCAAAATAACGTTTTGGTCATGTATACTTATTGTGTATCTAATTTATATTTTAATGTATTTAACATCTACTGGTCATCCTGCCATCTAGGGGAGGGGGTGGGGGGTAAGAGGTGAAAAATTGGAACAAGAGGTTTGGCAATTGTTAATGCTGTAAAGTTACCCATGCATATAACCTGTAAATAAAAGGCTATTAAAAAAAATCAATCATACCTAACTTTTTTAGTGTTCTATTTACCTCTTTAACTTCTTTCTTATTTATTTTATACTTTGATTTATCTACTTCTGGGAGGGCAAGGTTGAGATCTCCCACTATTATAGTTTTGATGTCTATTTCTTCATGCAGCTTTCTTAACTTCTTTAGGAATTTAGATGCTACACCACTTGGTGAATATATGTTTAATATTGATATTGCTTTAGCAAGATGTAGTGTCCTTCCTTATCTCTTTTAATTAGATAAATTTTTGCTTTTGCTTCATCTGAGATCAGGATGGCTACCCCTGCTTTTTTTTACTCCACCTGAAGCGTAGTAGACACTGCTCCATCCTTTTACCTTTACTCTATGTTCTGCTTCAAGTGTGTTTACTGTAAACAACATATTGTAGGATTCTGAATTTTAATACAGTCTGCTATCTGCCTCTGCTTTATGGGGGAGTTTACCCCATTCACATTTATGGTTAAAATTGCTAATTCTGTATTTCCTGCCATCTTGTTAACCCCAGATTATGCTTCTCTCTTTCCTTTCCCCTTTATCACCCTCCCCAGTATTAAACTTGTGAGCATCACTTGCCTCATGCAGCCCTCCTTCTTTAGGATTCCTCCTCCTCTCCCAACAGTCCCTCCCCTTTCCTTAAGCCTTTACCTTACAATTTCTGCATTCCCTTCTGTTTAGCTTATTCCTTCCTTTTTCACTTTTTACTTCAATGAGGTTTTTTTTTTTTTCTTTTCAATGAGATGGGAGAAGTTTCTCTGTAAATCAAATATGTCTAATATTTTCTCTTTGAGCCAATTCTGATGAAAGATTCACACTATATTCATCCCCCTCTGTTTCTTCCTTCAGACATAATAGGTTTCCTTTGCCTCTCTGTGAGATGTAGTACTTCTACTTTTCTCTTTTTCTGGTGCAATTTCCTTTCTACCTCTAGCTTCTTTTTTATATTATAACAGTAAAACCAAATTATACATGTGTTTTTATGATACTCATAACAGAAATATAGTTCCCAAGATTTCTTTTTACCTTTGTATGTTTCTCTTGAGTCTTATACTTAGAACTCAAACTTTTTGTTTAGTTCTGGTTTTTTCATTAGAAATAGATGGACTTCACCTATTTCATTGACTGTCCATCTTCTTCCCTGGAAGAAAATGCTCATTTTGGCTAGGTAAGTTATTCTTGGCTACATTCCAAGTTCCTTAGCCTTTTGGAATATCAGATTCCAGGTCCTTCGATCCTTTAATGTGGATGCTGCTAGATCCTGAGTAATCTTTATTGTGCCTCCTCTGCATTTGAATTGTTTTTCCTAGATGCTTGTGGTATTTTTCCTGGTCTGATAGTTCTGGAATTTAGCCACAATATTTCTTTGAGTTTTGATTTGGGGATCTCTTTCAGTAGGTGATTGATAAAGTCATTCAATGTCTATTTTATTTCTTGTTTCTATAACATCGATCAGTTCTCTTTGATGATTTCCTGAAAAATAATGTCTAGGCTCTTTTTTTCAGCATGGTTTTCCGGAAGGCCAATAATCCTTAGTTTATCTCTCCTGAATCTATTTCCCAGATCTGTTGTTTTCCCAAGTAGGTATTTAACCTTTTTTCCTATTTTTTCTTTTTTTTTTTTTTTTTTTTTGGTTTTGCTTAACTGATTCTTGGTGTCTCCTCAGGTTGTTCATTTCTATTTGTTCAATTCTGATTTTTAATGAATTATTTTTTTCATTTACTTTTTTATTTCTTTTTGTAATTGTCCAATTGAGTTTTTAAATGAGTTGTTTTGTTCTATGGAATTTTTTTCTATTTCACCAATTTTATTTTTTAAAGAACTATTTTCTTTTTCCAATTCACTAATTCTGTTTTTCAGGGAATTGCTTTATTTATGCATTCTATCTTTTAATGAGTAACATGATTTGTCTAGACCCTCTTGCAAAGCTTTCCTTTCCTTTCCTCATTTTTCTTCTAGCTCTTTTAAAAGAAATTTTCTAATTTCTTCTATGAGAGCCTTGTGTGATGGGGACCAGATTAGTCACCATTTGTGGCTTCATCTGGAGCCAATCTGGCTTTAGTCTCCTCAGGATTCGAAGTCTGCTCTCTTTCAGTATAGAAGCTATCTATAGTTAGAGCCCACTTTAACTTTTTACTCATTTTGACCAAAAAATAAAATCTGTAGTTTGCTTTTGGGGCAGTGTGGTGTTACCAAACTTCCTCAACAGACAACAGGAAGTAGCAGTGAAACAGCAATGGGACAGCAATGGCTGTGCTGGGATCAGCATCTGCACTGGGATCAGTGGTTGCATTGGGATCAGTAGTTGCGTGCTGAGATCATGCTGAGTCCCCCCACTCACCCACCCGCGCCCCCACCCCGTGGTTCTGGGTGGGTGTGGCCAGATCTAGAGATACTCTAGCATTTTAGGGTTATAGTCTTTATCCCCTATGTTTATAGCTTTTTTATTGATCTACAAGCCAAACAGCAAGCCAGAGCAGAGTATCCAACACTGTGGTAAAGTTTTCCCCACAAATTTTCCACTGGTTGAGACCACACCCTACCCTCCTCCAGTCTGCTCAGCGTGAGCTATTTTCCATGCTTTCACTGCCTACTTACCTGATTCCGGTCTAGCCTGGCCTAACTGTCTCCACCCATGAGCAAAAACAGACCTTTTCTGGTGAATTTCAACATTATCTTCCTTTGGTAAAGTGCTATACTCCCACTATTCATGGGTTTTGACAATCAAGCATTAAGTCCAAGCATAATTTCATAAAAAAGTAGTCTGAGGGTAAGGAGGAGCTCAGGGAGACACATGTGTCCTCTCCACCCCCACACATGCAAAAATTTTGAAGAAAACCTTACCTTAAAAAACAAAATGTAAATATAAAGATGTACAGCACTTCACTGATGAAAATAGGTCCATAAAAACAATTTAACCAAATAGGTAAAGAAATACAAAAAAACTCATTAAAAAATAATTCCTTAAAAGTAATAATTGGGCAATTGGACACTAATTGTTTTATTAAATATCAAAAAACAATAAAAAGAGCTCTTGAAGATCAAAGAGAATCAACATGATTCTGGGCAACAACCCAGCCAAGTTGTCCTAACATTCCTGTCAAACAAATCCTGTCAGATGTCCCTTAAAATAATGTCTGAAGTCAAATTTTGGAGGTGCAGAGCCAATGAAAGGTTGGGATAATTTTTCCAGCTTATGACAATTTAGGAGGTCAATAAAGTAGGATCTGTGATACATAGAATGGGGGCCAGATTAACCAAATGAGGTTGCAGTGGTGACTCTTGGAAATGATAACAGTAGTAAGCAACAGCAGCACATTTGGGAGTTCTCAGCACAGAGATACTATAGGAGTTGGATCACTGGTCAGAAGAAAATGACAAAAACATTCTTTACTGGAACTAGGTACAACTGGCACTGATTGACATCTCTATCGCACATACACAGTTCTAGGTCATAGTTCCAGAAAAGAGAGAAGCATTAGTAGTCATTCTCAAGGGAACAAGGGCCAATGTTGCAGTTCCAAGGCAGAGAGAAGCACTACTGCTTACTGTTACAGGAGAACAGGAGACCTGGTCACAAATTCAGAGCCAAGAGCAATACTGATTCTTGCAGATGTAAGGGAATAGAGGCACTTTCTGAGTGAAGAATAAAACAGAACAGAAGAAAGTGACCTCCAGATAATACCATCTTGGAAGCACTAAAAACTTTCAGATTCTCAGAAGTTTCTGAAAACTCCAGAACAAAAATATTCTGAGATTTCAGACAGTGTCTCTTCATTCTTAGATATGCAGAATCCAACTTTATATAAAGTTCAAAGTCAAGAAATAGATAAGGAAGAAAAGTATCACCATAATAATATAATATTCAATAATTTATGAAAGAGTTAAAGGAAAAAGATGTTAGGAAAAATTATCTCATATAAAGGAGGTATGTATGCAAGGAAGAACTTTGACAACAGCAGGAAAAGTCAGGGATGGCAGATGATGCTTGAACCTCATTGTCATTGGAATTAGTTCAAAATTAGAAGAATGTAACTATAATGAGAGAGAGAGAACAAAAGAGAGAGATATAGAGATACACAGAGAGAGGCAGAGAAAGACAAAGGGAGGGAGGGAGATAGAGCCAAAAAAAGGGAGAGAAAGGGAGAGAATAAATGGGAGGGGAAGAGGGGGAAAGGTAAAGGAATGAGAGGGATAGGGAGAATGGTAGAAGAAGGAAAGAGGGAAGGAGGGAGACATGGAGGGAGGGAGGGAAGAAGGGAGGGGTGGAGGGAGAGAAAAGAAAGGAGAGAGGAGGGAAGGAGGGAGAGAAAAACAGAGAGAAGGAGGAGTATAAGAGAAAGGGGGTGATAAAAGTGAACAAGGATTAAGGGAGACAGTGGTCAGAAACAAAACAGGCTTTGGAGAAAGTATAGGATAAAAAGAGCTTGAAGAGAATGAACATAAAAGAGAGAAATACAGTTATTAAATAATTGCAAATATAAATGGGATAATCATTTATAAAACAGAAGAAGATAGAATAATGGAACAGAAACTAGAATCCAACAAGAAAAACTTGAAATAAAGAACTGGAACAGAATCTATTACACTTCAGCTAAAGGAGGGAAAACAGGGATAGCAATCATGACCTCAGACAAGCAAAAGAAAAAATAAATCTAATTAAAAGAGGCAATCAGGGAAATTACATTTCACTAAAGGGTACCATAGATAATGAAATGATATCCAAAAATATATATGTTTCTCTGATAGACATCAGTGCTCAAATATACATGTGTGTGTGTGTGTGTGTGTGTGTGTGTGTATGAAACTAAGTCAAATTTATGAAAATAAGAATTATTCCCCAAAGGATAAGTGGTCAGAAGATATAAACAGGAAGTTTTCAGAAGAAGAAATAGCTATATGGGGGAAATATAAATCACTATTTATTAGAGAAATGAAAAGTAAAGTAATACACATATCAAATCACACCTGTCAAAAATGACAAAAGCTAGAGGGTGTGAGATACACCAGTGAATTGGTGGAATTGTAAACTGGTCCAACAATTCTAGAGAAAAATTAAGAACTACGTCCAAAGAAGTTTCATATCCTTTTGACTCAGCAATAACACTACTAGGACTGTACCTAAAAGAGAAAAAGGAAAATGTGAAGTTCTTAAACATAAAAAATATTTATAGTATTTCTTTTTGTGGTGGCAAAGAATTGGGAATTGTGGAGATACTCATCAACTGGGGAATGGCTGAACAAGTTGTGACATAAAATGTGGTGAGAATCTTAGTGTAATATAATACATGACAAAGGAAGTAGTTTCAAAAAAATGGGAAGAATTATATAAATAGGTGGGGAAAAAGCAAAATAAAATAAGCAGAACCTGAAAATTATTTTACGTGGTAACAGCAATATTGTAATGAAGATCAACTGCAAAATTATAAAAAAATAATGATGGCAACTGTGAAAGACTTAGTTACTATGAACAAGACAACAATACAAGACAATTCTGAAGGACTCATGATGAAAAGCTATTCAGTACCAGAGAGAGAACTAATGAACTCTGAGTGCAGATTGAAGCATTTTTTCATTTTAATTATTTTTCTCGCTTTTTGTGTCTTTTTTGCAACATGGCTGATATCATAAATATATATATATATGTGTGTGTGTGTGTGTGTGTGTGTGTGTGTGTGTGTGATTTCATATGCATGTTTGATAATATTGTTTGACTTTTCAATGAATGGATGAAGGATAGAATTGAGGCAGGGGGAATTCAGAACTCAATTTTTTTTTTCCAAGAAAGAATGTTAGAAGAATAAGAGATTAAAGGTAAGTTTGAAGATGGAAAAGAAGTTGGAAACTTAGGTTTCTGAGTATTGGACTATTACACAACAGTGTTAAACAGTGAGAAAATTTTCTAGAGAAAAAATGTAGACTATATTGAGGAGAAAAAGAAGTGGGTGAAAAATATTATTGTTAATGATAGTAACAAAATATGGAATAAAAGAAAAATAGAAGTCAGACCCAGGGAAGCTTTACTTCCAGTATGGCAGCTGGAATAGATGAGAAGTTTTTATCACAGGTAAAAGGTAAAACAATCCTTTAGTTGCAATGATTCCCTATAAAGACTAAGGATTGACATGCCTTAGAAATGGTAATAATAAATGTTCAAGTGTTTCACTAAAAGATGGCATACTTCTTTTAAGCCAAATGAACATTCAATCATTCAACAAATATTTAAAGAAGACACACTATGTGCAAAAACTAGAAGAACAAATACTGAAGTATAAGATGTAGTCCCTGATTAGGGAAACTGATTCAATTTAATCAAGTTTAATTGCTATAGATTAAGGCATTTGCTGCATTTCTTTCCAGAAGAAAACCATCTGAGACATTTTTCAGGTCACTGAGATGACAGATATTTTATGCTTGAATATAGGAAGAACTTTAATATTTATTATCTGTGTGAGCACAAGTAACTTAGCTTCTTTTTATCCCAGACATCTTCCTAAAATGAAACTACCAACTCAAAAAGAGGTTGCAGCCCATATTGTTAGAGAGTGTTCACATATCAGAAATTCTCTGTTTATACAAGAGAAAATAAAGAGAAAGTCTATGTACTATTAATGCTTAAAACTACATTAAGAGTTTTGGAGCACCTTGTATAATATAGATTCACTACAATCTTTGGTCAGCTCTTTAATATTTATAATTATTTATAATATAATTTTTCAGATTCCCTTTAATACTGGTGTCTTCCCACTGTAGATTATATAGATATAGATATAGATATATATTACTTATATTTGTTCATAGGTTTTCATGGTGTCTTCTCCATTAGACTGTAAGTTGCTTGAGAGCACAATCCTAGAATATAGTAGACACTTAATAATTTTTGACTGATTGACCCATATATTTTTCTGAAACCATCTAGACAAAGATACAATTAGGGTAAGATGATTACTACTTTGCCCCCAAGTCACTTAACAACATCTTCTATCACTTCAGTAACAGAGTTTAGCATCTATTTAGGAAGAATATCTGCATGAAATAGAAAGCTATCAGAATGTCAGTGACCTTGCTTCTATCAACCAGACCAGCGTACCTTCTCAAGCTCCCACCAATTGCTTGCAGCTATTCTAGGCGGTTTTCCTGATCAAAAAATTCTTAGCTATGGTGCTATATTACCTCCACCTTTCAAAAGAAATAATACAGAAATGCTCTATATTTTCACCAGACTTCCTGTCAAGTCAGCTGAATTTCCTTGAATTTTAGGGGTCTGCAGGTTTATGTTGCTGTTTTGAATTAGCTTCTCTTGCCAAAGGATGTAAGAAAAGAATCCCAAAGGAAGCCAGCAACAGCTCATTACTGTGCAGACCAGCCCACCAGCACCTCACAAAAGACTCAGTCTGAGAGGCTTTGTTGCCACCGTCTGATAACGTGAGTAGTGGCCTTGAATACTAAACAGAAAGCAGAAGAGAAGGGAAGGCTTGGTGAGAAAATGTGTCTTTCACATAGGTTGCAAAATAACAATATCAAAACACCCAGTTCTCAATAAGGTTATCAAACATGGAAAACCTCAGAATATTTCAGAAGTGAAGTTGTGTTGGAGGGGGAGGGTTGTGATTATTTTTTGTTATTGTTGCTTAAAACCATCATTCAATATATTCTTATGCCGAATCATGTATAGTAAAGTCAGTTTGATCAACTGAATGCAAACAAAGGAAAAAATCTGATGGAAAGGTCACATTTCATTATATACTAATTAATGTAAATCTAACATGCTCAGTGAAAGTCTGAAATAAATATCTATAGTAAATTGAAGTAAGGCAGAAAAGAGGAATCCTTGAAAATAAAGATTTGTGCAGAAACAAGGACAAACATAACTCAGTCAACTGACACAACCACAAAGCAATGGCCCCATCGATCTGTCAATCAACAAGCCTTGATAAGGCTTTTATACCTAACATTTATATGAGATTTTGAAGATATAACTTCATAAAACAATTCCTATTGCAAGAAATTTCTATCCTAATGGAAGACAGTAGGCACAAGTAATCTAAATATTTATCCAGCATAAACATAATTTAATAACTACAAATATATGCAAAGTAGTCAACTACAAGGTAGCTTGGGAGGTTACTAGTAGTTCAAAGGATTTGGAAACTTCATGTACCAGATTGTGATTGTGCTCAAGCATATATTTGTATTTATTAAATTATGTTTATGCAGGATAAATCTTTAGATATACTTGGGCCTCTCCTTCTTCTATTGGAATATAAGTTCCTCATGAAGAGAGATTGTTTTGTTCTTTATACTTATATCCTCAACATATAGCATTTCATCTTAAAAGAAGAAAGGGAATCTATGAAGTGGAAACAAGATGGAAGTGTCCATAAGTATCAATTCAAGTCAGCCACTTTTATAAAAGAACCTATTTATGTGCAAGGCATGTTTTTCCCCAAATAGGAAAAGTGGCACTAGTAGTAGGAAATTGCCCTGAAAGTGGGGGAAGGGGCAGCTAAATGTTACAGTGGATAGAGGCTGGGACTGGAGTCGGGAAAATCTGAGTTCAAATCCAGCCTCAGATAATTACTAGTGTTATGACTCTGGGAAAAGTCACTTAATCCTGCATACCTCAGTTTCCTTATCTGTAAAATGAACTAGAGAGGGAAATGACAAACCACTCTATCTTTGTCAAGAAAATCACAAATGGGGTTACAAAGGATCAGACACCATTGAAACAACTGAACAACAAAATAAATTCTCCTAAAACATGACCTTTTCTAGCAGAGCTTCTAAACTAGAAGAAAACAATAGCAATAAACATGAATTTGATTTATGTATTTTGTGATTTATGCATTTTTACAATTATACTAATATAAATGGCATTGACACAAAAATAGAAGTTTTCTCTTATTTCTCATTAATATTCCAGTTTCTACAATCTTCCAGGCTAGAAAACTTGAAATCATTTTTGGCTCTTCCCCCTCTCTTAAAACAATATGCCACCAAATCTTATTGCTTCTCCCTTCAAAATGCATGTCAGATTTACTGTTTACCTTTCATTCCTACTGCCACCCCCATCAAATCTGAACACTCATTGCATGATTTCTGGTTTATGTCAACAACTTTCTAGTCAACAGATCCAGTTTTCTGCCTATTCCCATATACCATATATATCTGCCAAATAAATATGACAATTTAATGAGGCTTTCTTGAGAGACACAAGTTCCTAGAGCAGAAACTATATGTCAGTTTCTCAAAAAAATATTGCAAAGAGGATCCCTATTTAGTATTGAGGCATATTATATAGCTTATGAGTTCACACTCAATTTTGATGTTCAGTTATTTTTCTTAAAATATAAGCATCATAATGACAATTGGCCCACTCTTGATGATTAATGCATCAAGGTAAGGTTGCCTTTCAAGACCTTCCATAATCTCTTCTCATCCTACCTCTACAACTTTAATTACTTTCTTTTCCTTATCATAGAACTTTTGCTGTCCTGAGGATGGGCTCCACTTTGACCTCCAACAACTTCATACTATTGCTTTGTTCTCAATGTCCTTCCTGCCTACTCTCTCTTCCCCAACTTCAAATCCCATCCTATCTGAATTCTATGTGTTTCAAGATTCATATCAAATGCCTCTCCTTCCCTGAGACTTTTTCCAGTTATTTAAACCTCTCTGGTCTGCCATTTCCCTCAATACTAAGCATAATTTGGCAATTAATTAAATGTGGATTTCTTTTGCTCTGTTTTGTTCCATATAAGTGAATCTTGTCTTCCCTATAAAACTATCAGCATGGTGCAATGCAATGACTGCTGAATTTAGAGTAAAGGGACCTGCATCCAAATCCTATCTCTGCTCTTTAGTTGTCCTATGTGTAAAATGACAGAGATGGACTAGATGACCTTTAAGATTATCTTCCATATTTAAGTCTTTTATCCTATAGATGTCTTTGAGAACATAGATAATAAGTAAATTATTGATTATATAACTGGGAGCAAGCAGGGATATAAGAATCTCATCCAACCTACATATTTTACAAATGAAGAAACTGAGTCCCAGATAGATCAAGTGATTTCCCCAGGACAAATTGTAATGTCTGAGAAATAAGAACTTAAATCCCTTGAATCCAAATTTAATATTCTTTTTCCAATACATCATATTATTTTTTCATGCCCTATCCTTTGCAAGATATATAAAAGGAGCTCAAAAAATATTTCTTAGTTGATTGATTTATAGGATATGAGTTCCCATTTGAGAAAGGGGGGGAAATAAAATTCAAAGAGCTGCCATAATATTAAATCAGAATTTACATTTCAACTGTCTTTCATTTCTATTAACAAAATGTTTTATTACAACACCACATGAAATTCCTTCAACTGATATCTGGGATGATATCATCTATCAGAAAATATCACAATTACAATACATTAGTCATACACAGAAGGAACACTAATGGTAAGAAAGGGACATGAGAGATGTGTCCTGGTTGTAATGTCTAATTTGTGACCTTCTGCATGACAGTATGCAATAAAATGAAGACAAAATTTTGTTTGTGGGAAGAATTATTAGAGGTGCTTATAAAAGAAAAACCAAAGCCATAGCCCTTAGTAAGATGTCCATTTAATATTGAAAACTTAATGTGTTGCAAACCAACATAAAAATATTTTGGCCAAGTGAAAGCACATCAAATAGATCAGTTTACACTTTAACATTTTTCAAGTGCTCCTTTTTGTACATAATTTTATATTGAGAGCATTTATAAGTTCAGAATTGTTTGTTGCTTTGTGTTTTTATAAACTTTTTTTTACTCATATTGCTACCCAATTCAAAAGAGGGTACAGATTTATCCAAAATGACAAAAAAAAGGTTTCATGGAGATTTTCAAGAAATGGTACCTCAATCAATATGTCAATATAGCATTTAATTAAAGTATACATAATTAAACAAAGATTTCAATTTTTATAATTAAGATTTAACATTTAAGTTTGCATAGAACTTTTGATGGTGTGATGGGGAAGAATCCTAAATAATTTAAATATGTACTTCTTGGTTAAAATGAAATCAATATAATGTATATCTAGTCCCATTTGATTTTACTAAAGAGTTGTAATGTCAATTAAGTTAATATTCAATACCTGGCTTGTGAATTCTAACTTGTTTGTTTTAATGAAGGAAAAGCAAAATAATTCTGGTGGTCCTAAATGAGTTTGGATCATTTTACACTGACAAATAACACTGGAAAGTACTGAAAGAAATTGTAGTCCTCACTACTGTGATCATTAGTCATATTTGAGTAATACTGAAAAATAGAAGAGATCTCCAGAACTAAAGAAGGATCCTAATTTTCAAAAAGACAGTAAAGGTTTATATTTTGAACTATAGAGTTCAATTATCTTAATTTTGATTTTTGGTGAAAATTACAAAATATAAAAGAGAGAATTCTGAGCACTCAGAAATCAAAATGTATTCACTACAAGTCCTTTTGGATAAATTAAATCACACCAGATTATCCTTATTTTCTTTTGTTATGATTATACCTGTATATATAAGATATTATGAACCTAATATTCCTGAATTCTGAATGTGATAAAAAAAAAGCACTTGACAAACTTTTCAATACTCCCGTGGACAAGAGAGAGCAATATGTAGAAGATAATACAGTTAAGTTGGTGGTTGAGTTGACCATATTATTTCCAATCAAGAATAAAGTCTTCTGAGAAGGTCCTTAGAACTATGCCCCTGGTCCTGTTCAATTCAACATTTTTTAATCAATGACTTGAATCAAGAAAAAGATATTTAACAAATTTGTAGCTGACAAAGCTGGGAATAAAAACTAATACATTGGTTGACAAAATAATGATTCATTCTAAATTCAGCTAAATTAAATCAAGTTTCCACAGAGGAAATACAAGTTTGAGGCAATACCACTTTGAATAGTTGAGGAATTGATTCCCAAGATATATGAAAGAAGGGGAAATGCTTAAGATGTGTGTGGGGTCTTGGGCCTTATTATCACTGAAAAAGGTGGTTGGAAAAAATACTAATAACTACCAACCAATATGCCTAATTTCCCATTTTATGAGAATTATATAGTCTCACATTAAGGATATTCTTGATGAAAGTATCAAATACTAATCAGAAAGCTTTCACAGAAGAAAATATTTTATAGTTTTGCCACTGATGGAAAAATACAGAAAATATGAGTCCACTAACCTTGCAATTTGTTATTTTAAAAAAATCATCATGATTCAATAGAGCAAAATAAAAAGCCCAATATATCTTCCATGAACTTATTCAAATGACACAATACACCTTCAAAAAGTAACAATAGAAATAACTGTCAAGATTGATGTAATTAATTTTCTCCAGGAATTTATATCCATTCATTGACCACCAAAGATTAATTGAATCCAAGTTTAATTGATTGATTAATTGAATCCAAGTTTGTACAAGACATATTTTATCCTCAGGATAAAATAATAATCTTGGAATATTTTTATCTTTGGAAGAGGGCAAGGAATTCATATTGAGATCAATAAGAAGAAAAATAATAAAATCATACAGAGGAAGCTAGAGCATACAAAATAAGGAAAGCGCTGAGTACTCACATTTATAAAGCACTGAAGACCTTTTTTTCAAATCTCAGTGATAGTTACAATAGTTACAATTGATATAGTACTATTACTATCTCCAATAAACTTGAGGCAATTAAGTCAGAGAAGATGTTACTTGTACAAAATCACAATGAGGCCATATTTGAACTCAGGTCTTTCTGACTCCAGATACAGCACTCTAATCCACTGTGCCATCTACTTTCTTTACCTCAAGCAAAAAGACTATGCTCATTTGCTTAAACAATTTCAGTCTTTTTGGTTGATGGCTATCACTGGCTTAACTCTTCTCATGAAGAGCAATAATAATTAAGAGTCAGCTGGTCAACAAACATTTATTAGGTGCCCATTATATGTGAAACACTGTAAAAAGTGCTGGGAATACAAAGGCAAAGGAATATAAAAGGTGATAATTTAACTATAACATCATCATTAGTAGGAAACAAAATCTGAAAATATATTTTGAGATTTGAGTTCATAATGAAAATTCCAGGAATCCCAAGAGCCTCTTTCAAAGAGAAAAGAAACAGCTTAATGGGTACAACCAAAACCAAAAGCCCAGAATTGATTCATCTTAACAAAATTCCAATTAGGTGTCAACAAAAAGACTTCAACTTACTATGTAACCTATCTCTTACTGAGAGATAATTAGAGTAGGGGAAAACTGTCCTTCGTTCAGATTTCTTTTGAAGAACTTCAATCATGTCACATAACCTTCCACATATTCTATCCTGTCCTCTTGCTACCCCAAATGTGAACAAGTTGAAGTTAATAATAAAAATAGCTTTCATTTATATGACTCTTTGAAGTGTGGAAGGTGTTTTTCATGTGTTGTCTCATGTGATCCTCAACAATCTTTATTATTTTCCTTTTTTCATAGATAAGGGAACCAAACCTAAAACAGGTTAAGTCATTAACATCACATAGTTAGGATATTTCCAAAGCAGGGTTTTAATTTAGATCTTTATGAATCTGAATCCAGCACTCTACCTACTTTGTCACCTACTTTCCTCCAGAGTTAAAACAGCCTTAGATTAACTCCATTTTAAAATAGGTTAATCATGTTAGCTTATCTTATATAGTTAAGATCCTGTTCCAAAAATGATTTTGTCAATTTGATATGAAGGAAGGAAGGAAAGAAGGAAGGAAGAAAGGAAGGAAGGAAGGAAATACAGTCCTTAATCTCAACTAGCTTATAGTCTCCTAGAGAAAGATAATATAGGAGAGATAGAAAAGAAAATGTGGTGGAAAGAAAAAACTGTCAGATAGAAGACAGAGTAATCCCAATATTCATGAGGTAAAGTATGGCTGATATTTTCCCCAAATGGTGGTCCTAGAAAAGGAGTTTTCAATAAAGGGAGGAAGGCCTAAAGATGTATCCTTTCCAGAATAACAAAATACCAAGCAAGGAGAAGGAAAAGATCTTTTTATTATTTTTAAAGCTTTCATTAAGAATTCAAAGATGGAATCCCTTTCATTCTCTAATTTCTACCTTTTATTTTATCCAGGAACTAGAAGGTTGGATCACCTTCACTTGTAAAGTCATCTACCTAATTCCATTCATTATAATCTAGGTATATCATGAAGAAAAGGTCTAGGTTTTTTGATCCACAATTCCTGTAACTTAATCACTCTTTTGCAATTTTAATCCTATATGCAATTTTTAAACTAATTTCTACAATTTTTGAATATCCTTTCAAGACCCCTCCAATATTCTTTTACAATCCTTAGTGTCTCTTGTTTAATATTTCCTACACTTGGGGGCAGCTAGGTGGCACAGTGGATAGAGCACCAGCCCTGAAGTCAGGAGAATCTGAGTTCAAATCTGGTCTTAGACACTTAACAATTCCTAGCTATATGACCCTAGGCAAGTCACTTAAGCCCAATTGCCTCAGGAGAAAAAAACATCTCCTAAACTTAACACTTTTAGATCTGTTTCCCCACTTAAGTGTCAATCTATTGTCTTCAGTTTTGAAAATTCCTTAAGGAAAGAATTATATAGGTTTTCATCTCTTTATCCATAGTTCCTGGCAGACATTTTAAAAGATTTTTTGTTTGTTTATTTTTCAATTTTATTTGTTTGGTACACTAAAAGGACCACCCAATCCACTAGGGCTAGAAATTATGTAAAATTATGCACAGAAAATTACTAGTAGTATGCCCTTTGACCCAGCATATTACTCCAAAGCTTATATCCAAAAGCCATAAAAGAGATAGGAAAGATACTATATGTGTGTGTGTGTGTGTGTGTGTGTGTGTGTGTGTGTGTATATACATATATATCTATTCATAGTAGCTTTTTTCTGTTGTTAAAAAAAAAAACCTGAAACCTAAAGAGATGACCATCAATTGAAGGATAACTGAATAGCTTGCACTACACAAATATAACAGTATATCATTATAATATAAAAATTAATGAATAGATAATTTCAAAGAGAAATTGAAAGACTTATATGAAGCAAATAAGAAGTAAGCAGAACGAGAAAAACAATTTCTACAAAAACATCAATATTAGAAAAATAATTTTGAAGACATCAATTAATAAAGAATGAAAAGAACAAGGGAAATTATTTATATCATAGTAAAACTAAAGAAAAACAACTTTGAAAGCTGTAAGAACTATGACTATTCATGTTCACAAAGGATTGATGATGAGCCATACTATCTACCTCCTGAGAAAAAGATAATGAATTTACACCATAAGTACAAAATGAGACATATACAGCCAATAAGGGAATTGTTTTGCATGACTAGGCATATTTGTTACAAGAAACTTGTTTTTCTTTTTCTTTCTTTTCTTATAAGATTGGAAGTGGGAGAAAGAAAAAATAGGCTTCTGTTTATTAAAAAAAAAAAAACTAAAAGAGAGGTTGCAAGGTTCTACAGATGTGGAGTTCTTGCATGTATTTCTAGAGGAAGTCACTATGTTGTTACTTTTGCTCAACTGTTTTACTCTGTTATAGGAAACTGCTTATGGAATGAAAATGATCTCTAAATGGAATGGGAAAATAAAACTCATCAATACAACAAATAAAAAGACAGGAAAATTTGAAGTACAGAATAGTTATTTTCACAAGGTAAAACAAGAAATAGTGACCAATGCAGACTACAATCCCAGGACCTCAGATATTCAGAACACTCTATCTTTCTGTTCTTGGAAGGCCAAAAAGAGGACAAGGAGTCAAACAAAAACTTGATTTTTAAATCAGAAGAGTATTTGGTACCACGTGGGTTAGGGCTTTTGAAAGACAAATGGAAAGAATTTTGCTTTTTTGCTTGATTCTTTGCTAGTGTGACTTTGAGAGGGGATTATCTTTCATTGCTACATGGAGTTCATTGACAGGTAGGTGATAGATGACAGCTAGCAATAAGCATCACCATTCCCCAAGTTCATATCAAGTGCATGCATAAATGTTTGCTATTGAAGTTGATGAGAGTCCAGGATGAGCTGCCTTCTTTTAGCATTATTTGGTTGAGCTTGAAAGTCCCAGACTCCTACCTCAGGTTCTCCCTACAAAAACACAATGACTTCTAAACCAGATTTTGTTGAGAAGGTACATTGTTCCACTATTCAGGTTCTTCTGTAAGGACTGGCCTTTCTGCTCAGCTTTTCAGCATAGAAAAATGAATTGTTCACTCCTTAATGCTTTAGATTTAAAGCTTTAATTAAGAATTCAGATATGGAATTCCTTTCATTCTCTAAATTTTCATGTTTCATCTAATCCATTCTACTTCTTGGTCTGTTCTCTCCTCTTTTCTGTAACATTCTTGAGGGATTTTTGTCTTTTATGCCAACTAAAATGGGAAAATTCTGTCCTCCTGTTCTGGTTTAGCTGCTTCTTCTGTTGAGCTTAGAGGAAATGGAACTCCCAAGGTCTTTAGCAACTTAGGACTCCTCAGAAGTCAATTAGTCAAAATTTTGAAAGAACTTTAATACTTTCATGTGTACATCAGATGAAAAGCTGATGCCATGTCTACATTGTTTATATAAAATAGTTTATTTTTAATTAGGCCAATTTTATAGGCAGGCTTTTTATATAGCTACTCTAGTCTTTTAAGATAAATCACTGACTCATTGATATTTCTTGCCTATATTTGACTTCAAAGCTGATAAGTTAGCCTACGTGCAAACACAAAGTCTCAAAGAGTAAGACATCTCTAAGATGCTGCTTTTGGGAAACTGGGCAACAGAATAGGCAAAGGCTCTCTTGCAAAGGCTATAGCCATTATTTTGCTGCCAGAAATACAAAATATCTCATAACATTTATGTCACTACTATTTTTCTCCAGTCAACAGCAGCTTACAATAAAAAAGAAAAAGCCCCTAGATATTAAAAACCTTAATGTAGAAAGCAAGTTGATTTTGATTTGTCTTGTCACAAGCTTTAGAAGTATGTTGATTTGAGGACCAAACAAACTAAATATGTTATTTTTCTTTTTTCCTTTCTTTTTTTCTCTTTCATTTTCCTTCTCTGCTTCTCTTTTTCTTTCTGTTTTTTCATGAAAGAATAAAAAATTATGCTTGTTAAAAGATTCTCTAAATAAATCGCCCCTCCACCCTACCCCACCAAATAGAACACTTTTTCTTAACCCTGGCGATTGTGTTTTAACACAATTGATTTCCAATGTGTTTATAGCACAGATGAAAGGAACTCACAGAACTGCTGGTAAACAAAATTGCAAATGTCATTCAATCCCAAGGGATTCAGTGCCAGAAAAAAAGCACATGGAGAGAATCAATAATCACATTTCTGTCAGTCTGTTGTTAACAAATCAGATGGCAGTGCAGGACTCTCTAGGTATAATGGAGAGCTAAAAATAACTGCATCATTATATAACCCAGAAGCAATCTCATTCTGTTTCTAAATTTAGGATGTTCAGCAAAGGCCAGTCTGGGGTGGGGGGGGGGGGAGGGAAGAGAAGAGAAAAGAGAAGGGGTTTGTTACTGGTGCCAATTAGCAGGATGACTCACACAGCTCAGCTAATAAAAATGAAATGCATGTCTCTAGGCAACAATTCATGGAGGGATATACGTATGGAAAGCATTTTCAAGAGACCTAAATAAGATAAAATAAGATTTGGTATTGCAATCAGGGGGTGAAGGGAGGGAAATGAACTATTTAAATCAAAATTATCTCATAATAGAGATGAACATTGTATTATGTTCATTTGCTGAGGGGAGAAGAAAAAACGGGATATGGATACAAAATACATGAGGGAAATTACTTCTTATAAAGTATTCAACAGTGAAATTAGAGGTCATGATTTTTTTTGCTTTTATTTTTAAGAAAAATAAAAGGTAGGGTGGTGATGGAACATTTTTCCTACTCTCTGTCTTTTTATTTTATGAACTGAAAGTCAGGGAGAATACATTACTTTTAAAATTATTTACCAGAATAATCTTTCATCACATAAAATAAAAATTTCAAATCAACATTTTTCTTATTTACCTATCACTAATTATTATTCTTATTGGACAAATTTATAATTAATTGCTTTCAGAAAAAATCCATATCATAAAACTCCATTTATTAATTCACAATAACATTTTAGCAATTTAAAATAACTCTTGATTTGCGTGTTGATCATTAGGAGCTCCTTTAGTGTCTTACAAATCTTTAAGGTGAGATTAAATTTTGTTAAGTAGTATGAGAGTGATGTATACTACCTTCTAGAGGCAAGAATAACAAGCTTAACTACTCTCCCATATTCCAGTCTTTACAAATAACTGGACATCCATTATTTACCATATAAATATTTTTATTCCACATATTATAACATTGCAATGGTCAAATAAATGTTCTTTCATTCCATTCCATGTGTCAACTCTCCCTATCAGATAGTAAGCTCTTTTAGGGCAGGAACTGTCTCACTCTTTGCATAAGTGTTGAATGAATGATTTTTTTTCTTCATCTATCCAATCATTCAATTACTTGATAAACCAATGAAACACAACAAGAAAATTAAAAAATGAAATAGAAGGGAAAGAAAGGGCATAAGGGGGGAGGGAAGGGAAAAGGAAAGTGATGATATCCCATTATCATTCTTATTATTTGATAGTATATTAAAAATATTAATTATAGGATTAAGTCGAGAAAAAGAAATTGAAGGAAAGGAGCAGAAATTACTTTTTGAAAATTTGATTTACTTAGAGAACATTAGAGAATCAATTAGAAAATTTACTGAAAAAATAACTTTAGCAATGTTTCAGGACATAAAATAAAACTACATAAATTATTAATATTTCTATTAAAAATTATCAATAAAGCCAAGGAAGAAGAGATAATCTATTTAAAATAACTACATAAGGTTTAATATGCTTGGGAGCCTTCCTACCAAAACACAAGCAACATTATCATATGTGTTATATGAATCCAGCTACAAAACACTTTTAACACAAATAAAAAAGAAACTAAATAATGGAAGAAATATTAATTGCTCATAAATAGGGCAAACCAACATAATATAAGGTATAATATTTCCTAAATTAACTTGCTTATTCAGTATCATGCCAATCTAATTACCAAATGATTTCTTTGTAGAGCTCAAAAAAAAATAATAAAGTACTTTTGGAGAAACAAAGAGTAAAGAATCTCAAGGAGAAATAGTGAGAGGGGGAGTAGGAACTGAGAAGGAAGGGGATTTAGCATGACCAAATCCTGAACTCTGTTATAAAGTTGCCATAGTCAAAATAATTTGGCACTGTTTAAGAAATAGAATGGTTAATCAGTAAAACATATTAAATACACAATTTACAGATGCAAACAAGCCCAGTAATCTATTGTTTGAAAAACAATATTTGAAAATACTTAAAAAATATATTGTTCGAAAAAAAGAACTTGGTTACTTGGGTAAGAATTCACTATTGACAACAACAACAAAAACTGATTAGAAAATGTGAAAGTAGTCTTTACAAATTAGACATGGTCCAAGGTTTTGTGTTATACCAATGTAAATTCTAAATAGACACATGACTAAACATAACTTCAAAACAAATTAAGCAACAAAAAAAATTAACTTTCTAATTTGTGGATAATGAGAGAGTTCATCACCAAACAAGAGCCACAGAAGATAACAGAACATAAAGAACAATTTTACATAAAATTAAAAAGATTTTATACATACAAAAACAAAGAAATGAACATTAGAAAAGAATGTTTCTGGGACAATTTGTTTGGTACAGTTTCTCTGACAAAAGACTTATTCTAAGATATAGAGCCAACTGATTTAAACTTCCTATTGAGAAATAGCAAGTAGATATGAAGAGGACATTTTCAAAAAGCATCAATACCCATAGGAGAAAATATTACAAAATGTTAATACTTAAAACAACCCTGAAGTTCTATCTCACAACCTTCACTTGGCAGTTGACATAAAAAAGAAAAATGATAAATACTAGAGGGGCTATGAGGAAATGGATATATTAATTTGCTCATGGTGGAGCTACAAATTTGTCCAGCCATTTAGAAAGCAATTTAGAACTCTGCCACAAAAGTTACTACACTTGCATTCCCTTGACCCAGAGAAATAATTACTAGGTCTATGCCCTAGAGATCAAAGAAAGAGAAATAGGAACTGTCTGTACAAAAATATTTGCATTTTTGTTGTGATGAAGAAATGAAACTAGGGGATAGGAGGCATCTATCAATTCAAGAAAGTCTAAATTAATTATGGAATATGAATGTAATGACATAGTTTTGTATCATAAGAAGTGATGAAAGATGTTTTCAGAGAAACCTGGAAAATGCTTAATACAATGCTTTTCACTTAATAGTTGTTTGTTGACCTACCAACTTGCAAGAACTGATGAAAAGTGAAGTGAATAAATCAGGAGAAAAATTTGTAGGATAACAACAAAAGTGTAAAGGCTAACAACTTTAAAGACTTAAAAACTGGTCAGCATAACAACCAATTTCAATTCCAAATCTCATAATGAAAAGTTTTGTCCAACTCATGACAAAAAAGTATTGTATTCAATGTGCAGATAAAGACATATTTTTTAACATGGCCAATTCAGGATTTTGTCCTTTTTGACTATTCATATTTGTTGCAAAGGTTTTCTTTCTTCTTTTTTCCCAAAGGTAGAGAAGTATTAGGGAGGGAAAGTAAATATTTGTTAATTTAAAAATATATTAAATGTTTTGAAAGAATATTTTATCTATTTGGACATATAAGTCATATATATATATATATGTGTGTGTATATATATATGTGTGTGTATATATATATATATATATATATCCTACCTATTATTTTTCTTAATTTTTTTAACTCTTTTTAAAAATCTAGGATATGCATCCAACATCTCCCTACATATGCCTCCTCTCAAATGAACTCAAAGGTAGAGTGATTAATTACCACCACCCCCCCCGAAGTAGTTACCTTTTAAACTTTAAAAACAAGCCCTTTCCTAGTAATCATAATAAGATTCAGATTTCCATTAGTTCCTTTCTTTACTGTCTAAACAATGAAATTATGATTAAAGCAAATCAAGAATTTGCCAGCTATTGAGTATTTAGCAAAGGGGAAATTGTCTGCATACTTGACACATCCCATTATTTCTATTTTGTTTTTTTAACCCATTTTCTTTCTTTCTCTTATTATGAACTTGATAAACATCAACAAACAGGAATGTTTCCAAACTACAAAGGATGGAATAAGAGAGCTGAATATAAATCTTTTATGAGCAGAGATTGCTTCTTTTTTAATAAAGTATACATTAAATTGTTTATGTCACTTAAATTCATATGAGTATAATATCTCACTAAACAATACTACTCCTTCATCTTCTTCATCTAAAGTGTTTCTTTTAAATGCGGTAGAACCTTCCATAATTATCCCATTCCAATTAGTGATATCTATGAAGTCACTTATCTCTTTATATAATGAATTCTAATTCACCAAAGTTATGCGGGGTAGCGGATAGAATACTGAGCCTAAAATCAGGAAGACCTGGCCTCAGACAATTACTAGCTATGACCAATTCACTTAACCCTGTTTGCCTGTGTTTTCTCATATATAAAATGAATAAGAGAAGGAAATGGCAAAGCATTTCAGTTTCTATACCAAGACACTCAAAAAGGGTCACAAAGTCAGACATGATAGAAGAATGACTGAATTACTCTGTGTATTTGTTCACAAATACATGAGGACACAAGTTATATTATTGCTCATCTTATTGATTGTGGAGTCTGCTGATATTCCTCTCCCTATGCCATTCCAGCTACTTTACTAGACAACTAAGTTATTTAGTGGACAGAGTACTGGACTTGCAGCTAGAAAGACTTGAATTCCATAACTGCCTCAATCACCTACTAGCTATGTTACATTGAACAAGTGTCTTAAAATTTCTCACCCTGCTTTCTAATCTGTAAAATGAGAATAAGAATAGCACCTACATCAAGTAGTTGTTGTGATGTTCAAAAGAGGTAACACAGTTTAAAAGTTTGTAAACCTTAAAGTAAATGCTGTCATCATCATCATTATTATTCATTTACTTTGGTGGCTATACAAGACAATATTTTCATTTCACTTACATTTTTCAGTTTAAATTCTTCTTAACCATCGGAACAGAAGTGAGTGCAAGGGATAATGTTGTAAAAAATTACCCAGGCATGGTTTCTGTCAATAAAAAGTTATAATTATGAAAAAAATTCTTCTTAACCAGATTCTGAAGACTTCATGCAAATTTATTTTTTACCAATTCTCATTAGATACTTTTTTATTCATTTCCAAAAGCCCCATGACTCTTCAGCCATAGTCTAGAAGTACCTATTCCACTTTCAAACATCATCTTTTTAACCAGTTGTTTCTCAAATCTATATTTCTCTTCTTAAACCAGTATGTTCAGTGAGAAGCAGCAATGAAAATTCCATCAATGTCTCTGATGTCTCCCTTCAGTTCTTAATCAACATTTTACAATCCTTAGAAATGCCCTGTAAGTTTCATTCTTACCATTATTGGCCAAAAGTAGCCAATGATCAGCAGATCTGATAAGCTTTTTAGAGGCTCTCAGTAATATGACAAATGCATTCAAGAGAAATTATACTTAATTATTTTTTATGTCAGACAATCAGTATCATTTATTAAATGACCATATATCATAATAACTATCTCTCATTTCCAACTAATATTGAGTTTCTTCTAATGTCATGAGAGAAGTTTCATTGATTGAATGCTCTAAAGACTATGATAAATGCTAATGGCAGAAAAGTGGGTGTGAAATATGAGTTTGTGTATGCATTTGTATATATGGTGAATGGAAAAGCCAAAGGAAGTGGTAGTATTAGTTATTCTATAAATGTTTTTATAGTGGCAATATCAGAATGGTTAATAGGGCATTATAATCCAAAATAAAACAGAGAGATACAAAGGAAGCATCTAATTGTCCTTGATAAATTCAAGTCATAAGACCTAGACAAACTCCAATTCAGGGTACTGAAAGAATTAACAAATGAGATTTTTGAACTACTCCAGTAATCTTTAAAAATATTTAAAAGATTGTAGAGATTTAGAGATGTGTCACAAAAATGGAGAAAGTCAATTGTCCCAATTTTCAAAACAGGAAAGATGATGTCTGAAATTGTAGGTCAGATTCTTCACAAGATGGCAAAGTGAATATTTCACAGCAACGACAAAAAAGAGAGTACAAGATCTTAAAACTATGAAAAATAAAAGAATAAACTTTGACAATTTCATTCTGATAGCCCAGACCCTCATTAAAAGAAGTAGAAGCCTTTGGGAACTAAGGGAAGTGGGCAGGGAGTAAGGAGGGGGAGGAAAGGAGGTCCATATCTTTAAAAAGCATAGTTGTGTAGCACACACAGCTTATGGAAAAGCTGCCATCTCAAAAATTAGAGAGAAGCCAGGGACAATGAGAGCCCAAATCTGTGTAGTAAGAGCTACACTGTAGATTGTAGCTATGGTATGCTAAGGTTCAGATATTTATTAGATACCTTAAATACCTAAGGTTAGATACTTATTCAGAATAGCAAGCAACAATCAAGGAATATACTGGATGAGATCATCTAGCATAGAATGTCCCACCTTACATAGAACAGCCCGATCAATATCCTAACCCAAAACTCCAAAGGTTCATGCAGAATATGGCATTTAGTATCTCTACCTGTAGATGATATGGATCAATAACAAAGAAGCCTCCATCATTCCTTCCAGAAGTATACATAGTCTTGTCCCAGCAAAAAATCAGTAAGAGTAGAAAAATAAACAGAAAAAAAGATGATGAATATTATGGAACCAATGGAACCAAGGACCCATGGCACCACATCAGAAGAAAATAACACTTTCACATTAACTACAAGAAAAACCTAAAGTTAAAAAATCAAATATTTGCTATGAAATCTGTTAAAATTCCTGAGAAATATAAATCAAGATATTTTAAATAATAGTACAAAAGAAAAGAAAGCTCTTTGGAAAATAATAATAGCGGAAATGAGAGATTTAAATAATATAACTGGCAAGTGAATAAACAACATAATAAGTATAAATCTCACTCCTAAAAATAGACTTTTAAAATTCTATTGAACCAGTCAGAGATGAGTCATCCTGCAAGAAAGTAAGAAATATTAGAACAAACTCAAATAACTGAAGGGAAGAGAAGGGAAGGAAATAACCATTTTATAGCACCTACTATATGCCAGGCATTGGGTTAAGCAATTTTTTTACAAATATTATTTAATTTTATTCTCACTACAAACCTTACAAGTAGTTTCTATTATTACTTCTGTTTAAAATGGATAAAATCAAGGCAAATAGAAATTAAGTGACTTACCCAGGCTCACACAGATAATAAGTATCTAAAGCCAGATTTTAACTCAGGAATTCCTGACTCCAGCCAGGCCCTCAGTCTTCCCTACAGCTTTCCACTCTGACCAGGAACCCCAAACCAAGAGCTCCATTCTCCTGCAAGTGTCCAAAACCAGCAGTGTCCCTGCCCTACTATTTCTACCAAGAGGTGCTGATTCCTTTTCACCTAGGGTGTGTCTCAGCAGCACAACTGGGTCTGGTGTTTCCAATTAGTTCTATTTACTTCACCATCAGCTGCCTAAATGAAATATGACAGAAAGAGAAAGGTGGGGAGGAAGCGGGAGGAGGGAGGGAGGAAGGGAGGAAGGAAGGGAAGAGAGGAAGTATCTCCTATCAAAAACCATTGGCCAGGGAACAAGTCAAGAAAAGATTATCTAAGAATCATTTCATACATGAAAGCTTGACCATAAAAAGCCTAAATACTATATTTAAATAAATCATTAATTAAACTTGACTAGACCCATTTGATCCAGAGGGCAGAATGAAAACAGAGTCACGTGGTTATCGACCAAAAGAAAATTGAAAAAGGATTATGGGAATATGGCAGAGTAGGTTGGTAAATTTCAAGATCTCCAGATTTCCCCCACAGATAGAATAAATTTGTAGTGAATGTAGACTGGTAAAAAATCGAGAAGAAAGAAAGAAAGAAAGAAAGAAAGAAAGAAAGAAAGAAAGAAAGAAAGAAAGAAAGAAAGAAAGAAAGAAAGAAAGAAAAAGAAAGAAAGAAAGAAAGAAAGAAAGAAAGAAAGGAAGGGAAGGAAAGAGGGAAGGAAGGAGGGAAGGAAGGAAGGAAAGAGGGAAGGAAGGAGGGAAGGAACAACATGAAATGTCTCCCTTCCCAAGACAATTGATAGAATTCAAAAAAGAATTTAAAAATCAAATGAGAGACATTGAGGAAAAAAATAGAATAAAATAAAGGCCATCCAAGAAAAACAAGCAGCTTATAAAAAAAAAAAAAAAAAGTTAACCAACTAGAAAAAAGGTACAGTCTCAAAGATAAAAATAATTCTTTGAAAATTAGATTGGACAAGAGGAAGCCAGTTGAGAAACTGAGAAATGACAAAATAGATTATAAGGAATGAGAAAATAGAGCAGAATGTGAAACATCTTATAAGAAAAACAACAGATCAAGTTCAAGAAGAAAAAAACATAAGAATAATTGGACTGCCAGAAATTTGTGACCAAAAGAGAACATTGGTACAATAATGCAGAAAATAATGCAAGAAAATTGTCCTGGAGTGATAGAACATGAGGAGAAAGTAGAAATAGAAAAAAATCCACCCATTATCACCTCAAAGAGATCTTTTGTGAAAAATACACAGGAATATAATTGCCAAATTTTGAAACCCCCAGATCAAAGAGAACATATTGCAAAAAACAAGAAAAAAAAAATTCAAATATGCTGGAGCTACAATTAGAATTATACAAGACTTATCAGCAAGTACAATAAAAGATTTCAGGTCCTGGAATCTATCTACCAACAATCAAAAGAACTAGGCCTATAATTAAAAATATTATATCTAGTAAAATTATCTGTAATTTTCAATCAGAAAAAAATAGACCTTCAGTGAACTTGAAGATTTTCAGGACTTTCTGTCAATCTAATCTTAACAGAAAATTTAACATATAAGGATTAAAATGAAAGATCAATTTTAAGTAATATAACATTGGACAAACTAAACATGGACACATTGTTTATGTTTTTCAAAAAGGAGAGAGAGAGTGTGCGTGTGTGTGTATACATATATATATATGTGTGTGTGTGTATGTGTATATATATATATATATATATATATCCCATAAAGGGTACCCTCCAAAGTATATAAAGAAATAAGGGGTAGGGAGGGATGGATGGAGAAGCAAAGGTTGAGGGAAAAAGACAAGGGAAGGTTGAGAAAGGCAAGTTATAGAGCAGAATTTAAGTAAAGATTCAGCAGGGATAGGAAAGACATTTGGAGGTGGGGAGGTAAGCATGTATGTGTATATATATATATATATATATATATATATACACATACACATATACATATGAATGCATAAATGCATTTTTTTCTTAACTGTAGTTTGCTTGGGGGTGAGGAGATGAAAAGGGGAAAATGAATAAAGTAATACAGTGGGCAGCAGAGAACCAAATAATAATTTACAAAGAAGTAAAAGAAAAATGAACATTTAGGAGTATAATTTCCTCTACTAATATATACCCTTTCTTGAACTGGTAATTTGTTATATATTTTTGAATACTCTCTATTGTTCCGCAGGGCACACTACAATGTTCGTTCTCTCTCTCTCTCTCTCTCTCTCTCTCTCTCTCTCTCTCTCTCTCCTCTCTCTCTCTCTCTCTCTTTTTTTTGCTTTATTTTTTTTGTATTCATTTTCTGTTTATCTTTTTTTTTACTGTTTTTTTCAAATAAAATAAATTTAAAAAAACAAAAAGAAACAAAACTCAAAATAGACTCCAAGTAAGTTTGATTTTTCATTCCCCACTCCTCAAAAAAAATCCTATAACATTATCAAATGAAGAATTTAACCATTAAAATGTTGACCACAAACCATTGGCATTGGTATCAAGAACAAGTCACGATGGACTCAAAGTTTTTTTGGCAAACAAATGTTGCAGAATCAATATACCCCAAAATTCATCCACCAAAGCATTCAACAAAATGTCTCATGTGCATACAATGGAGAGATACAGACTATGTGAAAGCAAAAGAGTCTTTTAATGGATTAAAAATCATTTTGAAAGAATTTCAAGAATTATATACTTTATTTTTCACTGTCCACTGGCTTTAAAAAAAAAGCATTAGATAGCATGATAGTTTAGATAACAAATTTTCAGAAGACATGAATCCAGGATGGATAGATCATATGTTGAATGACAGATTCTGAATTCAAAAAGCTCTTTTCCATCTGTCACCCTCAACTTTAGAATCTACAAGTGTGCCATACAAGCTATACAGAAGTCATAAGTCCTCAAAGCCTCCCTGGATATGAACATTGTTTTTATCTCAAAAGCTTTCCATAATTATCAGAATGCTGCTATGGTGCATGTAAGCAGGACTCTCAAGTTTACAATCCTCATCTTTCTGGTGGAAGATCTGGTAAATTTCTTAAAGCTAGGTGGCTTCACATGGCTGATGACATAGTTGGCTGCAGTTTTCAATGGGATCATCCTTCTAATTTTTGCTGAACTTCTGGTCTTCAGTGTCCCAATTGTCTGAGAAAATGATAAAGCATATATTGATCACAACACTGGCATTTTGCATAATCAGAATAAGCTAGTTGTTGCAAAGATATAAGAAAAAATACCTTTATTACAAATAAAAAGAAAAAATAACAATTAGAAATATGAAATCCAACAGTTATTAAAACCACCATTTAATAGTCACAATCATTGCTATTTGTACCTATAAAGGAATAACCCAATTATGAGCTTAAACCTGAATTCCAGACTTTTTAAAAAAATTTGGTATAATCAAACAATAATTAAATTATAATATTTAATAAACACTATAAATTTTAGCTAGCATTCTTATTATAAATATAAAATTCCATACAAAATATAAAATTCTAAAAAATTTATTTTGTGAATACACAATTGGGAATGTATCTAAAGAAGGGTTCATATAAAGCAAATTAGGAGAGTAAGGAATAGTTTGCCTGTCATATCTATGTATAAGGATAAATTTATGGCCAAAGAAAAACTAGAGAACATTATGAAATGCAAAGTTAATGATTTTGATTACATTAAACTAAAAAGGTTTTGTACAAACAAAACCAATGCAGATAAAATTACAAAAGAAGAAGAAAACTGGGAGAAAAATTTTTACAGCAAGTATTTCTGATAAAAGTCTCATTTCTAAAATATATAGAGAGTTAACTCAAATTTATAAAAGTACAAATCATTCCCCAATTGATAAATGGTCAAAGGATATGAATAGACAATTTTCAAATAAAGAAATTAAAGCCATCTATAATAATATGAAAAATACTCTAAATCACTATTTATTAGAGAAATGCAAATTAAAACAGCTCTGAGGTACTACCTCGCACCTATCAGAGTGGCTAAAATGACAGAAAAAAAAAAATCATGACAAATGTTGGAAGGGATGTGGGAAAACTGGGACCCTAATGCACTGAACTGATGCAACCATTCTGGAGACCAATTTGGAACTATGCCCAAAAAGCTATAAAACGATATATACATTTGATCTAGAATGTCACTACTGGTTCTGTATCTCAAAGCAATCATAAAAGAGGGCAATGGATCCACATATGCAAAAATGTTTGTAGCAGTTCTTTTTGTAGTGGCAAGTAATCGTAAATTGAGGATATGTCCAACAATTGGGAATGGCTGGATAAGTTATGGCATATGAATATACTAGAATACTTTTGTTCTAAAAGAAGTGATGAGCAAGCTGATTTCAGAAAAGACTAGGGAAACATTACATGAATTGATGCTGAATGAAATGAACAGAACTAGGAAAACATTGTACACAGCAATAGCAAGATTGTATGATGATCAGTTATGATAAACTTAGCTCTTCTAAGCAATTCAGTGATATAAGGCAATTCCAAAAAAAAAAAAATTGGAATAGAAAATAACATCTACATCTAGAGAGAATTAAGGAAAGTGAATGCAAATCAAAGCATACTATTTTCACATTTTGTTTTGGTTTTTCTTTCTTGTGGTTTTTCTCTTTTGTTCTGATTTTTCTTTCTCAATATGATTCATATGGAAATATGTTAAAAAATGAATGTATAAATATAAACCTATATCAGCTTGCTTACTAGTGTGAGGGAGAGAAGGAGAAAAATAAATTTGGAACTCAAATTCTTACAAAAATGAATGTTGAAAACTATCTTTACATGTAATTGAGTAAATAGCATTATATTAAATATTTTTAAAAAGAAAATGGAAAAGATCTGAAGAAACAAAGTCAAGATGGTGGAGTAAAGGCAGGAACTCACCCAACCTCCCCCTGAAACTGCTCCAAATTCCTTTAAATAATGACTCAGAACAAATTTTAAGGCATTAGAACATCCAAAAAGACAGAGCAGAACATTTCCTGGCCAAAGCCAACTTATAAGGTGAACAGAAAAGGTCTATGGAACCAAAGTGGGAGCCCAGAAAGCAATCCCAGGACATGCCACACCAGTGCAGTCCCAATCCCAATATAGCCCCAGTACCAGAGAAGCAAGACCTCTGAATCAACATCAGTATTGGTTGATTCCAAACTTCTCAGCTCAAAAACACCAAAGAAAACTTGAAAGATCAGTAGAAAAGGTGAGTGGCAACAGGATAGGAGTTCAATGCCAATCCTAGTTCGGTCCACACCAGTGCAGCTCTGGCCCTACCACCAGTAAAACAAGAGTCTGTTGCTTTAGCACTCTAGACTTTAGAGCTATAGTGTTGTGTGGACACTATTAACAATTCCAGGACAGAAAAAGTTGCTAGTGGTCAAAGCCGTAGAAATTTCTATGAAAACAGCATTATAAAATCCTGAAGCTTGGGATAGTGCACACCCCCACCCTGGAAATAGAACTCTATTTTCACAATGAGCTAAAAGCAAAGTACTAAGCTAGGAAAATGAGAAGAAAACAAAAAAAATTAGTTTCTGACCATAGAAAGTTACTATAGTCATAAGGAAGATCAAAACATACATTCAGAAGGTAACACAGGCAAAGCTCCTTCATTCAAAGCCTCCAAGAAAAATAAGAACTTGGATGAGACTTCCGGAGGATGAGCCAAGATGGCAGAGAGGACATACTTTTCTTTCTGACTTTCTTCTATAACCCTCAGACTGATTAGCAAATCCAGCTTCTGAATTAGCTCTGGACCAGCAGAATCCACAAATATTGGGAGTGCAACAAATTAGCAGCAGAAGATAATTTTGAAGATCACCAGAAAAGGTCTGTTTCAATTGGAAATGGGAGGGAGGTAACCAAGCCCAAACAGGCTGAGCATAGATGCCAGTGCAGACAGCGCAGAGCCAGGATGGTACAGATTCTGGAGGGCAGTGCAGACTTCACATGGCAGAGAATCTAATACGGAGGAATCTCCAACAGTGCTGGCCACTCTACTCTGGTAGCAAGCCAGTAGATCAGCAGAGAAGTTAGAAAATATCCAACACAAACACAAAAGGTAAATAGTGAATGCCAAAACTCCAGAATCTCTCAGGACCTGGCCATGCCCACCCAGCACAAGAGTGAGTCAGCATTGACCCAGCACAGGCCATTTATAGAGGAAGCCGCTGCTTGTACAAGAAGCTTGAAAAACCTCCCCTGCCCTAAAAGCAGAACTTAGCTTTAAAAAAATAAAAAATAAAAAAGTAAAAAAGTAAAGTGAACTCTTACCATAGACAGCTTTTATGGTGAAAGAGAAGAACAAATTTCAAACCCTGAAGACACTAAAAACAGATCGTCTCCAGATGAAGATCCCAAAAGTGATATAACTGGTCCCTATCACACAAGGCTCTCCTAGAAGAAATTTTAAAAATCTTAAAAGAGAGCTAGAAGAAAAATGGGAAAAGGAAATGAAAACTTTGCAAGGGGGTTTGGAAAAGGCATATAACTCATTAAAAGATAGATTTGATAAAATGGAAAAAGAAAACAACTCCCATAAAAACAGAATTTGTGAGACAGAAAAAGAATATAACTCCTTAAAAATAGAATTTGTGAAATGGAAAAAAATTCCATAGAACAAAACAAACTCATTTAAAAATTCAATTGGATAAATACAAAAAGAAGTAATAAAAAAAAAAAGTAAATGAAGAAAACAATTCCCTAAAATTCAAAACTGAAAAAATGGAAATGAATGACTCAATGAGACAATAAGAATCAGTCAAGCAAAACCAAAAAAAATTTAAAAAAAGAAAAAATGTAAAATGCCTAACTGGGAAAAGAACTGACCTGGAAAATAGTTCTAGAACAGACAATCTAAGGATTATTGGACTCCCTGAAAACCATGATAAAAAAAAAAAGAGCCTAGACTCTATTTTTCAGGAAATCATCAAAGAGAACTGCCCAGATGTCAAAGAATCAGAAGGTAAAATAGTCATTGAAAGAATTCACCAAACACCTAATGAAAGAGACCCCAAAAGGAAAACTCCAAAGATATCATGGCTAAATGTTAGAACTATCAGACCAAGAAAAAAATATTACAAGCAGCCAGAAAGAAGCAATTTAAAAGCCAAGAAGCAATAATAAAGATTACTCAGGACCTAGCAGCTTCCACTTTAAAAGATCAAAGGCCCTGGAATCTGATATTCCAAAAGGCAAAGGAACTTGGAATGCAGCCAAGAATAAATTATCCTGCTAAACTTAACATTCTCTTTCAGGGAAGAAGATGAACATTAAATTAAACTGGTGAATTCCATTTTTTTGATGAAAAAAAAATCAGAGCTAAACAAAAAATTTGACCTCCCAATATAGAACTCAGGAGAAGTATAAAAAGGTAAAAAGAAAAAAAATTATTGAGAACTGTTATTTTTATTATAGATATACATAGAGAGTATATGTATAATTTGATTCCATTGTTATAATATAAAAAAGAAACTACAGGTGGAAAGGGGATTGTATGAGAAAAAAAAGGGAAAGTGGAGGTAAAATGAGAGAAATTACATCACAGGAAGAGGCAAAGAAAACCTACTATAATTGAGGAAAAAAGGGAGGGTGATGAATATTATGTGAATCTTACTTTTATCAGATGTGGCTAAAAGAAAGTATATTAGATATATTTAATTTCACTGGAAAGTTCTCTCACCTTATAGAAAAGTGGGATGGGAAAGAGGAAAAGAAAAGGGTTAGGCTAAATAGAAGGGAAAACAGAAATAGTAGGGGAAAGGAATAAGAAAGGGGGAGGGTCTCTAAAGAGGGAGGACTGAGGCAAATAGTGCTCATAAGTAAAATACTTGGGAGGAGGGAATGGGGAAAAGAAAGAGAAAAGTATAATTTGGGGTTAATAAGATGGCAGGAAATGCAAAATTAGTAGTTTTACCTGTAAATGTGAACAGGGAGAACTCTCCCATAAAGTACCAGCGAATAGCAGACTGGATTAAAAGCTAGAATTCTACAATATGTTGTTTACAAGAAACACATTTAAAACAGAACAATACATACAGAGGGAAGGTAAAAGGCTGGAGTATAATCTATTATGCTTCAAGTGAAGTAAAAAAAAGCAGGGGTAGCCATCCTGATCTCAAATCAAGCAAAAGCAAAAACTGATCTAAGTAAAAGAGGTAAAGAAGGAAACTATATCTTGCTAACAGGTACCATAGGTAATGAAGGAATATCAACAATAAACATAGATGCACCAAGTGGTATAGCATCTAAATTCCTAAAGGAGAAGTTAAGAGAGTTGCAAGAAGAAATAGACACCAAAACTGTAATAGTGGGAGATCTCAACCTTGCTCTCTTAGAACTAGATAAATCAAATCACAATATAAATAAGAAAGAAGTTTAAGAGGTAAACAGAATACTAGAAAAGCTAGATATAATAGATCTTTAGAGAAAATTGAATGGAGACAGAAAAGAGGTAATAAGGAGAAATTTATATCTCCAGAGGCTTACTTGCATAAAATAGAAAAAGAGAAGATCAATGAATTGGGCTTGCAACTAAAAAAGCTAGAAAAACAAAACAAATTAAAAACCCTCTGTCAAATACCAAATTTGAAATTCTAAAAATAAAAGGAGAGATTAATAAAATTGAAAGAAATCTATTTAATTAATAAATAAAACTAAGAGTTGGCTTTATGAAAAAAAAACAAGATAGAAAAAGAAAAAAAGAAAGAGGAAAATCAAATTGTTAGTCTCAAAAATGAAAAGGGAGAACTATCCACCAATGAAGAGGAAAACAGAGCAAAAATTAGGAGTTACTTTGCCCAACTTCATGCCAATAAATTTGACACCCTAAGTGAAATGGAGGAATAACTAAAAAATATAGGTTGTCCAGATTAAAAGAAGAGGAAATAAATTACTTAAATAGTCCCATTTTAGAAAAAAGAAATAGAACAAGCTATTAAACAACTAGCTAAGAAAAAAATCTCCAGGATCAGATGGATTTACATGTGAATTATACCAAACATTTAAAGAAGAATTAACTGCAATACTTTATAAACTAGTTGAAAAAATAAGGAATGAAGAAGTCCTAACAAATTCTTTTTATGACACAGACATGGTACTGATACCTAAACCAGGTAGGATGAAATCAGAGAAAGAAAATTATAGACCAATCTCCCTAATGAATATTGGTGCAATAAATCTTAAATAAAATATTAGCAAAGAAATTGGAGAAAATCATCCCCAGGATAATACACCACAACCAATTAGGATTTATACCAAGAATCCAGGGCTGGTTCGATATTAGGAAAACTATTAGCATAATTGACTATATCAATAACCAAATTAACAAAAACCATATGATTATCTCAATAGATGCAGAAAAAACATTTGATAAGATCTGACACTGATTCCTATTAAAAACATTAGAGAGCATAGGAATAAATGGACTTTCCCTTAAAACAATCAGTAGCATCTATTTAAAACCATCAGTAAGCATCATATGTAATGGGGATAAACTGGAGCCATTCCCAATAAGATCAGGAGTGAAACAAAGTTGTCTGCTATCACCAGTAGTACTCAGTATTGTATTAGAAATGCTAGCTTTGGCAATAAGAATTGAGAAAGAGATTAAAGGAATTAGAGTAGGAAATGAGGAAACCAAATCATCACTCTTTGCAGATGATATGATGATATACTTAGAGAACCTCAGAGATTCTACTAAAAAGCTATTAGAAATAATCTACAACTTCAGCAAAGTTGCAGGATCCAAAATAAATCCACATAAACCATTAGCATTTTTATACATCACTAACAAAATCCAACAACAAGAGATAAAAAGAGAAATTCCATTTAAAATAACTGTTGGTGATGTATAAAATATTTGGGAATCTATCTGCCAAGGGAAAGTCAGGAACTATATGAGCAAAACTACAAAACACTTTCCATACAAATAAAGTCAGATCTAAACAACTGGAAAAATATTAAGTGTTCTTGTATAGGTCAGACAAATATGATAAAGATGACAATACTACCTAAACTAATCTATTTATTTAATGCTATACCAATCAAACTCCCAAGAAACTATTTTACTGATCTAGAAAATAACAACAAAATTCATCTGGAAGAACAAAAGGTCAAGAATTTCAAGGGAATTAATGAAGAGAAAAGCAAATTAAGGTGGCCTAGCTGTACCACATCTAAAATTATATTATAAAGCAGCAGTCATCAAAACCATTTGGTACTGGCTAAAAATTAGAGAACTTGATCAGTGGAATAGGTTAGGTTCACAGAATAAAATAGTTGACTTTAGCTATCTAGTTTTTGACAAACCCAAAAACCTCACCTTTTGGAATAGTAATTCACTATTTGACAAAACTGTTGGGAAAATTGGAAACTAGTATGGCAGAAACTAGGCATAGACCCACACCTAACACCATATACCAAGATAAGGTCAAAATGATTTCATGATACAGATATCAAAAATTAGATTATAAACAAATTAGAAGAACATCGAATAGTTTACCTCTCAGATCTGTGGAGGAGGAAGGAATTTGTGACCAAAGAAGAATTAGAGATCACTATTGATGACAATATAGATAATTTTGATTATATTAAGTTAAAATTTTTTTGTACACAGAAAACTAATGTAGACAAGATTAAAAGGGGAGCAATAAACTGGAAAAACATTTTCACATCCAACAGTTCTGATAAAGGTCTCATTTCTGAAATATATATAAAATTGACTCAAATTTATAATAGTTCAAGCCATTTTCCAATTGATAAATGGTCAAAGGATATGAACAGACAATTTTCAGATGAAGAAACTGAAACTATTTGTAGTGGCATGAAAAGGTGCTCCAAATCACTGTTGATCAGAGAAATGCAAATTAAGACAACTCTGAGATACCACTACATACCTGTTAGATTGGATAAGATGACAGGAAATAATAATGGCCAATGTTGGAGGGGATGTGGGAAAACTGGGACACTGATACATTGTTGGTGAGATTGTGGATGGATTCAACCATTCTGAAGAGCAATTTGGAACTATGCTCAAAAAGTTATCAAATTGTGCATACCCTTTGATCCAGCAGTGTTTCTACTGGAATTTTATCCCAAAGAGATGTTAAAGGAGGGAAAGGAATCTACATATGCAAAAAAAAATGTTTGTGGCAGCCCTCGGTGTAGTAGCAAGAAACTAAAAACTGAGTGGATGCCCATCAAATGGAGAATGGCTGAATAAATTATGGTATATGAGTGTTATGGAATATTATTGTTCTGTAAGAAACAACTAGCAGGATGATTTCAAAGAGGCTTGAGGAGACTTACATGAACTGATGCTAAATGAAATGAGCAGAACCAGGAGATCATTATACACATCAACAACAAGACTATATGATGATTGATTCTGATGGACGTGGCTGTCTTCAACAATGACATGATTCAGACCAGTTCCTCTTGTTCAGTGATGAAGAGAGCCATCTACACTCAGAGAACTATGGGAACTGAGTGTGGTCCACAACATAGCATTCTCAGTCTCTCTGTTATTTGCTTGCATTTTGTTTTCTTTCTCAGTTTTTCTTTTTCTTCCTTCTTGATCTGATTTTTCTTGTGCAGCAAGAAATATGTATACATATATTGGATTTAACATGTATTTATCATATTTAACATATATTGGACTACCTGCTAACTAAGGGAGCAGGTGAGCGGAAGGAGGGGAAATTTTGTAACAAATGGTTTTGCAATGGTCAATGTTTAAAAAATTACCCATGCATATTTTTTGTAAATAAAAACCTTTTAAAAATCCTGGGGGAGAAAAGAAATGATGGGAAAAAAACAAAGCAAAAGAAATGATGGGAAAAAAAAGAAAAAAAAAAAGAACTTGGCTCAAACCATGGAAAAGCTTAAAAGGGATTTTGAAAATCAAAAGAGATGGCGAAAAAAATAGGGAAAAATTGAGAGCAAAAGGAAATACAAAAAACTAATGAGGAGAAGAATGCCTTAAAAAAGCAAAATTGGCCAATTGGGAAAGAAGTTAACAAAATCTTACTGGAAAATAATTAAAGAAAATAATTCCTTAAAAATTAGAATTGAGCAAATGGAAGCTTAAGGCTTTATAAGAAATTAAGATACAATAAAGCAAAACCAAAAAATGAATATTTAGAAAAAAATGTGAAATATCTCATTGGAAAAATAATTTACCTGAAATGTAGATCCAGGAGAAATAATTTAATAATTATCGATCTTCCTGAAAGTTATGATAAAAAAAGATCCTAGACATCGTCTTTTAAGAAATTATCATCTAAAATCAGAGTGTAAAATAGAAATTTAAAAAATCCACCAATAAGCTCCTGAAAGAGATTCCAAATGAAAATGCCCAAGAATATTATAGTCAAATTCCAGAATTCCTAGGTCAAGGAGAAAATATTGCAAGCATCCAGAAAGAAATAATTTAAGTGTAATAGAGTCATAATGAGGATAACTCATGGTTTAGCACCTTCTACAATAAAGGTGGAAGAGCTTGGAATATGATATTCCAGAGAACAATGACGCTACAATTACACCCAAGAATCATATATCCAGTAAAAGTGAATTTAATTCTCCAGGGGAAAAAAGTGGAAGTTCAATGAAATAAAGGGTTTTCAAGTATTTGTGACAAAAAAGACCAGACTAAATGGAAATTTTGGTTTTCAAGTACAGGACTCAGAAAAAAAACATAAGGAGGTAATCAGGAAAGTGATATCATGAGGGACTTCAAAAGATTTATCTGCTTATATTCCTACATGGGAGGATGGTATTTGTAACTCATTAGAATTTTCTCATTCTTAAGGCAGTTTGAAGGAGTACATATAGACAGAGGGCATAGGTGTGAATTGAATATAAAGGAATAATATCTTTTAAAAATTATGAAATTAAGGCATGAGAGAGGAATGTACTGAGAGAAAGGGAAAGGGAGAAGTGGAATGGGACAAATTATCTGCCATAAAAAAGGCATGATTTTACAATGGAGGGAAAGAGGAGGAAAAAAGGAGGAGAGAGTGAATTTGACTCTCATCAGAATTGGCTCAAAGAGGAAATAACATATACATTCAATATGGATATAGAAATCTCTTTTACCAGCAGAAAAATAAGATGAGAAGGGATACGAGAAAGGAGAGGGTGATAGAAGTAAGGGCATATTGGGGGAGGAAGTGATCAGTTTTAGAAGAGATTTCTATCAGGGTTTGGGTTAGACAGGATGAATTCTGAGATTACTTTTAGCTCATAAATCCTATGATTCTAGGATATTTGTTTGATCTTGGCAAGTCCTTTTTTTCTCTCAGGACCATGGTTTCCTCATCCATGAAATGGGGGAGAAAAAAAGGGAAGAGAAATGTTAGGCTTACTCATCTTTCATATACATTTCATCTCTAAAATGTATGAGCTATGAAAAGTCTTTTTCAGAAAGCTCTCTCTAAAATGCACCATACTGCATTATATACTGCAGTAATTCAACAGGGCCCTGCCTACTACCTTGTTACAAATTGCTGTGGTTCAGATGAGCATCTTTTAAAGGAAGATGAGCCAGTAAAAGGGCCAGGAAAATAGTTTACTGTGGGGCCTGGGCTGAACAAATCTACTTACTGTATTTTGTGACAGCTACAAAGCTCCAGACAACATGGTGTTCATTTCATGCTGCCAGGAGGCAGAGGCTCAACAAATTCTAATTTAAACAAATTTAGCCAAGTTCACAGTTTAAATGGGTTTTATTTCCTCCTTGAAATACAAAACATTGATTCGGCCATTTTCCTTGGGCAGATCTATGATCCTGAAATCTCTCCCTTGAGTTTTTAGACATCAGTCTTTTCTATCAGATTAGCTTCAGAGGCATATCCTCTATGACCAGGGATGGCCATGTTTATATAAAAGCAAAAAAAAAAAAAAAAAAAAAAGGTATTTTAGCCTAGACCAAAAAACAAAACAAAACAAAACAAAAACAGAAGTTCTATTTTTACCCTCATATATACATACATACATATGAATGTGTATGTGTGTATACATATACATGTATATATGTGTGTGCATATGTATATGTGTTTGAAAGAGAGAAAGAGAGAGAGAGAGAGAAAAAAAAGGAGAGTTTCCTATTTTTCCACTATAAAGGAAATATTCAAGATAAGTTGAGCCAAAAACAGGTTGAAAACTGGCTAATAGAAATCCCTGATGACAGCTTACAGCACTGATTCTTCCCTTCACTTACTAGTCACACTGTCTAGCAAATGGCTTATTCAAGTGAACTAAATGACATCTTTCATTGCTTGAGAAATCTAATATTCCTTCTTCAACTGTGATAATTTGCTCTGTATTCATACAGAGAATATAAATGTACAATTCTAAATCCAGTTGTTGTTTTTATAATTTGCAATAAGAACAAGATTAGCACAATGAATACAGCATTGGACCTGGAATTTAAAAAACATGAGTTGAAATACAGTCTCAGATAATCACTCTCTGTGTAACTCTAGGTAATTCATTTAACCCTGTTTGCCTCAGCTTCCCCGTCTATAGAATGATTTGGAGAATGAAATGGCAAACTACTCCAGTATCTTTGCCAAGAAAATCAAGTTGGGTCATGAAGGATCAGACATGGCTGGACAACAACAAAGTATGGTATCATGAATGAAGTGCTAAATCTGCAATCAGTAAAACTTCAATTCACATCCCTCTTTCAACACTCACAAACTGTGTGCTCAAGGTCATTTCATCTAACTGAACTTAAGTTTACTCATTTGAAAATGAAAATAAAATAGTACTTATCTCACAGGATATTTGTGAGGGTCAGATTAGATAATGTGTACAAAGTTTTATGTAAATGTCAAGCCTGTTGTGTTTTTTTTTTTTCAGTAGAAGGCAAAGTCCTTGAGAGAAAGGACTATTTCATTGTCTTTGTTGCTCCAACAAATAGTATAGAGGTTCTTTGGGGAGGTGGGGAGGCAGAAGAGTAGGGGGAAGATATCAGACTTGTCATTTTATTCACTCACAAAACTAGCTATGAAGAAATTTATTCAAATAATATAGATCACTGCCTCCTCTGCAACTTTTAGTTTTAAACCATCTTTTAGGAAGCCAGAGAGGTGATTTAGCTAGGATTACACAGCCAATCTGTATCAGAGACAAAACTTGAACCTAAGATTTCCTGACTCTAAATATGGCTTTCTATCCACTTTTGATCCACAAGATCAAATAATAATTAAAGCAGAATTTTAATTCATTTTAATAACTAGACTGTATCTGAAGAGTGATTAATAGGATTACTCACATAATTGTAAGTATATATAATATATAAAATCATAAAACACACTAACCAAAAATTGGTCAGTTCTCTTAGTATTTATGATTTTTTATAAGTTCTGGCATTACACAATCCATGAAAATAAGTCTTTTCATTCAAACTTATTTTCTTCAGTAGCATTAGATGCAGATGTTAGGAAAAATTTTCTCTGTCACAGGCATGCAGACCTATAATTAAAACTATGCCAGCCCTGGAAATATAAATGGCAAAGGGGTTGTTAAGAATTCTGGAAAAGAGAGAGTGGAAATATTCATGTCCAGGACCATGGCAATAATAACACATGCCAATTATTAGGAGTCAATCCACAGCTTAAGAGAATGACAGAAATCTCCTATGGGAAAATAGCATGGTCCAAGTCATGATCCGGGTTGTAAACAGAATGCTATGCTGAGTCAAGCCAGATTTTATGAGTTAACTATATCCAAGGACTAAACAAGAGGAAGACAAAGGATCTGTAAGAATCAGGAAATTGAACTAGAAGTTAAGAAATCATCACAATGGGGAATGAAATAGTATCATGTCTCATGATCTTTTTCTCAAAGACATTATTTTTTTATGGCGATGGAATTCTAGCCATATTCTTTCTTTACTGTATTTTATGTCAAAAAGAGACTGAAGGAAGTCAGACTAATCTATAAAAGCCAACAGCAGCAACATATTCCTGGAGATCTGATCATGAGCCGCTTTCTTGCTAAGCATCTTTGCTAGAGTGAACCTTTTAGCCCAGATACAAACCAAAGAAATTATAGTTTACCTACTTATATATATATTATCCATGCCTTCTCTCACTACTACCTTACACAAAGAAAATTTCAAATGTGATAACAAAAGACTAGGTTATTCAATCCCATTAAAATATATATATATATATATATATATATATATATATATATAGTGCTTACTGTGATATTCAGGCGTTGTGCAGTAACTCTGAATGACAGAGATTAAGGAAGCAGGAGATAAAAGTTTAGAGAGAGAGTAAGGAAGAAATCAATCGACTAAGGCCCTTAATTGCCATGGTCCTGTGATAGCATTATTGCAGTTAAGCAGTACCACCACTCACAAAGACATTGCTCTAAAAACCTGAGAACTAGGAATAGAGAACTAGGCAGGCATCTAGGTCTGCAATCTGATGATTTGGTCTCTAGGGTGAGATAATACATTTTGGGCAACAGCTAAAGATAGTGGAGTATAAAATACATCTAGGCAGCATCTCCCATATTGAATAAACACTCAGCATCCAGTATGAGTCCTTAGAACCACAGGCCACTGGATACCTTAAGGTCAGGCTGTTGAATGAATGTGTTCTCCTTTGCCCAGGCTTTCTACTTTATCTGGATGCTTATTCTAAAGACGTTAAGCCTGGGGAAATTTCTTCCTACACAATCAGGGATTAATGGTCCTTTTTCACCAATGTATAAAATGAGAAACCTTCTCTGTTCTGTTTGTTCTTGTGAGAAATTGTAACCCTGGCAGAGTGCTTTTGTGATCTGCATTGCAGTGTGAGTTATGTGGGAATAATCAGGGGCTTTAAAATAAGGACAATGATGTAAGGAACAGTGTCCCTTTCTCTATTTCCAAGATATTATCTCTAAGAAAGAAAGAAAATATCCTCAGAGAAAGGTTCCTACCGAACTCCAAGGGGATATACCATTATGCAAAACTGAAGGTGCTAAATACAAATTATGAATGTTATTTACCCCAAATACAAACTAACCTCAAAAAGTGGAACAATAAAAATTCTCTATTTTTAGACCGATGTGACCATCATGCAAAGACTGGTGACATCTATATCTACTAGATAGTCAGAACTGTGGCTATGAGAAGTAGAGAATCTAGCTCTAACTAAGTTGATTGTACTGCTATTACAGGTATGCTATATGGCAATATAAGGGAGAAGTCAGTACTACTTGCTGGTAGCCAATTAGATGATGCAAATATGGAGACTGTTGATAAGTTGATTATATGTAGAAAGAGATTTTGACCTAAACAAAAATCAATGGTCCAGTAAAGTAAAGACTCATTATTTGGGATCTTCACAAAACATTACAGATCTAGTCTTGTATTTTATGTTACTCCTGCAATAATGACCTATGGAAAAATTATCAGATTATCCCTAGGCAGTGCCTGAATTTTCCTTTTTTTCCATTTCTACTATGATTATAGATTTGATACGTTCTCAGTGACTAGAAGCCAGTCTTCTTTTAAAAGTAAGTCCATAATGATAATACTATTCTTTTTTTAATGTTTTATGGATCTTTTACAAGCTAAAAGAAAGATTAATTTTTAAAAAAGAAAAAAACAACAAAGTATATATTTATTCTATGGCATGGAACATTCATTTCAATGTAAGTCATCATTGTGCAGTAGTATTGCTCTGAATTAAACTGCAGACATTGAACCACACTGTCAAAAAGAATTGATGATAATGCACTATAGAATCTCATCACTAAAAATAACCAAGAAATAAAAATAAGTGTTTCATTATGCTGCCTTAATAGAGCGGGAAGGGTAATGGTATTGCTATAATTAGGAATTAGTAGGGAACATTTATTGAAAAAAAAATATATATATATAATAAGTACACAGAATTTGTTCTTTTTATTAAAGCTTTTTATTTTCAAAACATATGCATAGATAATTTTCAACATTCACCTTGCAAATCTTATGTTCCAATTTTTTCCCTTTCTTTCCTCCCATCCCCTTCCCTAGACAGCAAGTAATCTATGTTAAACATATATATGTAATCCACATACATATTCTATAAAATTTCCACAATCTGCACAAGATAAATCAGATCAAAAAGGAAAAAAATGACAAAGAAAACAAAATGCAACAAAAACAAAAAGAGTGAAATATTATGTTGTGATCCACACTCAGTTCGCACAGTCCTCTCTCTGGGTGCAGATGGCACTCTTCATCACAAGACCATTGGAACTGGTCTGAATTATCTCATTGTTGAAGAGAGCCTCGTCCATCAGAATTGATTATCATATAATCTTGCTGTTGCCATATACAATGATCTCCTGATTCTACTCACTTTACTTAGCATCAGTTCATGTAAGTCTCTCCAGGCCTCTCTGAAATCATCCTGCTGATTGTTTCTTATAGAATAATATTCCATAACATTAATATACCATAACTTATTTAGTCATTATCCAACTGATGAGCATCTACCGAGTTTCCAGGTTTTTTGCACCAACAAAAAAGTGCTGCCACAAACATTTTTTGCACATATGGGTCCCATTCCCTCCTTTATGATTTCTTTGGTAACAGGCCCAGTAGAGACCCTGCTGGATCAAGGGTATGCACAATTTGATAGTCCTTTTGACTATCAAAGTTCCAATTTGCTCTCCAGTTCCAAATTGGTCTCCAGAATGGTTGTAACAGTTCACAATTCCACCAACAATGTATTAGGGTCTCAATTCTCCCATATCCCCTTTAACATTTATCATTATCTTTTCCTGTAATTTTAACCAATCTGAAATGTGTTTAATGGAACCTCAAAGTTGTCTTAATTTGTATTTCTCTGATCAACAGTGACTTAGAGCACCTTTTCATATGACTAGAAATGGTTTCCATTTTTTCATCTGAAAAAAAAGTCTGTTCATATTCTTTCACTATTTACAATTGGAGAATGGCTTGAATTTTTATAAATTTGAGGCAATTTTCTACTTTTTTTTAGAAATGAGACCTTTATCAGAATCCTAGAATAAAAAAAAATTTCCCCCACCATTTATTGCTTCCCTTCTAATCTTTTCTGAATTGATTCTGTTTTTACAAAAACTTTTTAACTTAATGTAATCAAAATTATCCATTTTGTATTCCATAATGTACTTCAGTTCTTTTCTGGACACAAATTTCTTTCTTCTCTACAGATCTGAAAGTAGACTATCCTTTGTTCTTCTAATTGCTTATCTATCTAAGAATTTGAAGTGGACACTTTATATTTTAAATTATCATATTGCTAAGTTACATAGCATAATAAAATAAAAAAATTTAAAGCAAGTCAGTTTGAGTACTTTTCTGAAATTTCTTTAAGCATTGTATATTTTGTTAAAATTTAAAAACAGAAGAAAAACATATTGACCATATCTGACAATGTATGTTTGATATTGCACTAATAATTCACCAGTCTCTCTGCCAAGAGATCAAAATCATCCCATAACATGAGTTTTTGAAGGTGCAAATGACCATTATAATAAACAGTGTTTAGTGTTTTCCCTTACCATACTGTGGTCATTATCTAAACTGTTTTCCTGGACTTGTCTATTATAAGTTCAAGTTTTGTTTTTGTTTTTGTTTTTGTTTTTTCTGAATTCTTCATGTACATCACTTCTTTTGGTATAATATTATATTGGTATAATATAATGTGTTCCACCATTCTCAATTCATGGGCATTAATTTTATTTCAGTTCTTTGCCTCTATAAAAAATTATTCCTATGAATATTTTGGTATGTATGGGACCTTTGCCTACGACTTTGACCTACCTCTGATGAATGCCTATTGAAGATACCACGGACTTTCTTTACACTAAATTCTTTTTTTTTTTTTTGATGAAGCAATTGGGGTTAAGTGACTTACCCAGGGGTCACACAGCTAGGAATTGCTAAATGTCTGAGGCCAGATTTGTACTCAGGTCCTCCTGATTTCAGGGCTGATGCTCTATCCACTCCACCATCTAGTTGCCACTATAATACTGAATTATTTTCCAGAGTGAATGGGAAATTTTCTTATTTCTATTAGCAGAGATTTAGTGAGCCAGTCTTTTTGTGGCTTCTCCAATATTTACCATTTTAGTCTTTTTTTAATCTTTGTCAATATGTTGAATATAAAGTAAAAATTCATGGTGCTTTTAATTTGTATTTCTTAGACAAAGGTTGTATCCCTGATATAGTAACATTGAGACCATGCTTCACCAACTTTAGGGTATCTTTGGGAATACTGTACATCACTCTGTAACGTAGGTATTAAAGCATACTGGGGTCTCCATTCCCAGTTTGTACCTTAGATTTAGTGTCTTCAGCACGGGTAAAGTCACGTAAGTTGTGTATTTTAATATCAACTACGGCATATTACAGCACAGTTGAGATTTAACTTTATTTGGTGGATTGAATGCTTAAACACCCTTTACACCGTTCTTCTGTTAATTTGGGTTAATCGTTATCTCCATTACACAGAATTTAAAAGTTCCCAATTCATTTTTATGAGGTGCTTTTTTTCTCTTTTTGGAAAAATAAAGCTTAGGGGTAGAGTTGAAATCAATGAATTTCTTGGATAGCCCTTATTCCATGGATGTTAATCAGTAACTCTATTCAGTACACTGACTGACCCAGTTTGGAAGGAAACATATCTATTCATGTAAGACAAGAGTGGAAAAAGTGCTCAAGATAAGTTAAATGGAATGTCTGTATTTAGTTGCAGTTGTGATCTTTACTATGTTTGTGATATTGAATAAGTCACTCAATGTCTTTGCATTTTAACTCCAACTTACTATTTCGTACATTTTACCAATTATATAATATAACTTAATATTAGACCATATGATATTGCATTATATTAATTGTGTATATATTGTTATAATCCAATTATACTTTTGATATATGGCAGTGTTGAGCGTGAAAACTATTTGTGAAACATATGGAATTATTAACAGAAATTCTAAGAATCCAAAGAGGACTAGAGGGGAAAGAAATAATCTTTTCTGGTAAACCATATAGTACCAAAATATTAATTGCCTATACCTGTTTCTTTATCTGACTAGCAAAAAGCTCTTACCTTTCCTTTGGAAATTTGCTGGGTATCTCCTGTTCTGACTTTGTTTCTTTGGTATATTTGTCTATTAAACACATCCTATCAACTTCATCTCATATTGTCTCTCTGTGAAAGAATTAGGATTTGATTAAGATGGGATCAAATAAAGATCTGGGCTCTCCTTAATTTTAACTGTAAAATGAATCAGCTTTAAAAGATACTAGAGCTGAATGGAATTTTAGTGACTCTCTAGGGCAATGTTCTCATTTTACAGATAAGGAAATGGGAGTCTATAGTAATTTCCTGCATTCCAAATCTTGCCAATTTGATTAGTACTTGATAGTTCATATTAATGAACATTTACTAAACACTATAATATCCAAGACACTAGGGTTATAAAGACAAAAATAAATACTACCTCTCTTCTAAAAGCTCACAATTCTACCTGAGTAAAACAATTTGTGCATATATAAATACAATATGTATGATAAATATCTATTTGTTTGGGGGAAAAGAAAATCTTGTATAGAAAATAGTAGCTGAGATGAATTTGGAAGGAACCTAAGGATTCTAATAGGCAAAGAGGAGGAGGGAGTACATTAAACTCCAGATGATTCCCAACTCCTTCCACATGAAATCCTCCACTATCTACCACTGCTTAGTTAACACTCATGTTTCAATTCTACTATTTACTGAATCATGGGATCATAGATTTAGATTTGAAAATAATTGCTCCCCTATTTAAAGATGAGGAAATTGAGCCTCAGTAAAATTAAGTAACTTGCCTGAAATAAATCATAGGTTCCCTAAGCATTAGAGATAAGATCAAGGATTTTAAGTGAGATTATATATGTAAAAGCATTTTTTAAATATCAGGTTAATCAAATATGAATTGTAGCTGCTATAGTGCTTTAAACAACCTTGGAATCATGAGGGAATTTATTTTTAAAAAAATAGTTCATCACCCTAAACTTCTCTGGAAAGTTTTTATTTTGGTTTTTCTAGAGACCTGGAACAAAACAATTTTCCCCTCCCCATCCTCAAAAAATGCTTCTAAATACTTTTTCAAAATAATTATTTAGATGTTTTCTTTAGCATTTCAGTCCATATTTATGAGATAACCATTACAGATGAACAATGATTCAGTCCTAAAATTTGAGAGGAAGCAGATTGTATTATTTTTGAGAAATGTCACTGAATTTCTAACATCTCCCCCTTTTTTGGCAGGAGGAAGGTAGGAAGTGCTGTGAAATACATATCCTGGTACAAAAACTCATTATTTTAATACAAATGTCCCTTCAGCCATTTTCCCTGGTATCAAAGTCTTAGATAACCAAAGGACAACGGAGACACATGGTTGGTGATATTAGTCTGAAATGGTCAGTTAGCCAATGAAATAACATTCATTGTGCACTTACTATGTATCAAGTATTCTGCTAACCACAAAGAATACAAAGGCAAAAGACAAATATACCTTGCTGTCAACAAGCTCATAGTCCAATGGACTATATATAATGAATTTATTTTACATTTCATTATATCATATTATATTGTATTGTATTGTATTATAGTAATTATTGTTGTACCATATCACCTTATATATTACATCTATCAGATTTATATATCCAATCTCATTATCTCTTCTGGCTTTCTGTCCCCCATCACCACCTGCCTGTTGGACATTTCCAAACTAGATGTCCAATCAGGACATCTCAAACTCAAATGTTTTTCACCCAAAACCAAAACAAAACAAAATAAAACCATCTCCTCTTCTGTCTATTATTTTTAAGAGAATAATTATTCTCATTGTCACCCAGGCTTGCAACTTTAATGTTATCTTCTACTCCTTCTTGATACGTCAAATATCCAAATCATGTTGTTTCTACCTTCATAAGTCTTATTTCTCCATTCACACAGTCACAATTCTGGTGCAAGCTCTCATCACTTCATGATTAAATTATTATGATATAATCTTTTAGTTAGTGTCCCTGCCCCAAATCTTCCCTCCCTCTCTAATTCATCTTCCATTCACTTACCAAAGTATTCTTCCTAAAGTACATGTCAAATCATGCAGTGTCCCTTCTTATATAATTCTATTGACTTCCTATTATCTCCAGCATCAAATACAAAATTCTTTGGCTTTAAAAATCCTTTATAATCTTATCCTTTACTATCTTTCCAGTTTTCTTGCATGTAATTTATGATTAACCAACAATTTTTCCTTTCTATTCCTCAAACACAACCCTCTATCTTAAAACTCAATGCCTTTCCTCCCACTGCCTCTCTTCTCTGGAATGTTCTCCTTTGTTATCTTTAGATTTAAATTCCACTTCTGACAAGTGGTTTTTCCCGTTTACTGCTCCTCTCCCCCAGCTTTCCCTTCTTTCTCTAAAATGATTTTCTGTCTATTCTACAAAAGATTTTTGGATTATAGAGAACTCACCCTTAACATGTGAGCTCCTTGAGGGCAAGTATCATGGTTTTTTACCTTTCTTTGTATTCTTTGAATTTAGACACTACACAGTGCCTAGCATATACGGAAGTGTTAAGCAAATGTTTCTGACTGATAATATTTGTTGAATTAAATTGTTTAATATTATAATTATTATTCATTCTCAGATTCTAAATTCCTTGGGGTCAGAACACCCCCCCATACATATTTGCATATATGTATAGGTGTGTTTGTATTCAACAGTTCCTAGTGTAGTTGTTCAGACAGAAAATCCTTAATAAATATCTAAGGCCTTAAATGCTTTATTATTCTGAAAGATAGATAAATCATTTTAAAAATATTTTAGTTTATTTTCATGTAAAATATCATCAATATCATATCTCTTTTTTAAAAAAAAATTCCATTTAGGGACCTCTTGAATACACATAAGATTTGCTTTTGTTATTCTTTCTCCCTAGAAGGCTCTTCCTCCTCCCTTTATAAGTGCAAATTCTATCATCCTTTGAAGCCAAGGTCAGGATTTCCTCTATAGTATCCTTCTGTGGTTATTCCTCAGGCTTGGGCTAGATTTCCCTTGGTGGAATGGGCAGATGAGAACTATTTGTTCCCAGTGACCATGAAGGCAAGTAAAGTAGGTGCTGTGGAATGTTTAGAACTTGGTATGACAAAAAAGACACCAGGGTCATCCACTGCATCTTGAATCATGACCAGTCATTTTGACTTTGTACTGCCACTGGACAGTAATGATTCTGGAAGAGAAAGTGAAGCAAATGACTTCATGTAATTCTGTCTCACTTAAATCCAATTTATGCATAAATTAAAAGACATCACTACATATATATGTGTGTATATATATATATATATATATATATACACATGTGTAGTCAGCCTCTAAATAAGCATTATCTTGTATTAATCTATACTCAACTGTATTGATGCAAAACTTGTTTCATCAACTAAATTTCATTTTCCTTGAGGAAAGACATTATATTTCATCTTTGATACATTGATACATTTTGATACATTGTTTACTGGGAGATATAGAGCTTTCAAGAGTTTTAAAGACTAGGGTCTGGATTAATAATAGGTTATTTTTAAGTAAATTTTTCATTGAAATATTTTGCTTTTATATCCCCCACAACATATTCTCCAATGTTTCTCTCTCCCAAAGAGTAATTTCATATGACAAAAAATTTTAATAGGCAGAAAAAAAGTTCAGCAATAATAACCAATCTATTGAAAAACTCCAACATTATATGCAGTGTTCTAAATTCATAGTTTTCATCTCTGCAAATCCCCAGGGGAGGTTCTTTCTCATATTTCTTTTTTGGAACTAAGTTTGGTCATTATATTTCCATAGCACTTGGGGTTTTTTTTGTTTTGTTTTGTTTTGTTGTTCAATAAAAGGCTCTTAATAAATATTGGCAAATTGACAGTTTTCTTTAGTTTTGAAAGTTTTCTTCTAGCTTTGAAAAGTATTAATCTTCATAAGATTCAGAGAGAAGCTAAATTAATGTATAACTTTGAATCAATTGATGCATATTTATTGTGCCTCTACCCAGCATTGTGCTAGGAATGTTGATTCCCTGAGGGAAATTTATATCATTTAATGGTCAAAGAGAACTAAAACTCTTTTCTTTGATTCCCTTTCCTCCTCTTGGCATCTGTGACTCAATTTGGCAAGTAAGGAAATAATATATCTAGGTGCTTATAGCAAGTAAAAGTTTTGAAATATATACTATATAAAAATTGCAATGAAGGAGACTTTTAAACTATGATTCCTACCTTTTTTCTGATCTCAGCAGCCATTAGTGTAGTAGTGTGCCCAAACACATTTTATATTCCTGACCCTTATTTCCTGTCTGTCAGCAGTGGATTTGAAAAAGATTAGAGTCTGGGTAGGGAAGAAAATGGAAAAATATATCACTGTCTTTCTATTCTCAGCACACCACCCTAGCTAAGGCCCTCATCCCCACCCTCTTCAAGAGCTTCCTAACTGGTACTCTCACTTCAATTCTTTGCCCCATCCAACAGTTACCCTTCATATTGCTGATGATTACTCTTCCTTATAATCTGATCATGTCACTCTACTACTTTAAAAAAATCATTAGTGGCTTCTTATTTTGGGTAAAATTGACATTCCATTTTTTTTGATAATTGAATTATATGCACCTTGTTTAGACTTGTTTGAATATTGAATATGAGATCCTTGAAAATCAGAAAAGGCAGAAAATCCTGTCTTTTACCTTTCTTTGAATCCCTAAGATTTAGTGTAGCCTATTATATAGTAGGTGCTTAATAAATGCTTGTTAACTGACTTTAATTTCTGTCTGCCAAGGGTTTCCTTCTCTATTACCTATAAGCACAACTAAATTCCATGTCTCTCCTCTCTCAAACTCCTTGAAAAAGTTTTCTATATTTAATGCCTTCACTTACTCTTTTTTACTTCTCCTTACTCATCCCCTCCTCAGCTATATGGTTTCCAATTTCATCACATTCAATTTAAACTAATGTTTGAAATTACCAATAAGCTCTTAATTGTCATATCAAATAGCCTATTCTTGTTATTTATGGTTTTGATATATCTGCAATATTTTTTACTGTTAACTACTGTGTAAGCATAGTATCTTTCTGGGTATTCTCTCCTCTCTGGAGTTTCATGACCTGACTTCACAGGTTTTCTCCCTTCTTATATGACTAGTATTTTTCACTCTTTTCTGCTAGTTCAGAACCCATGTCATGCCCCTTAACCCCTATGGGTATGCCCTAAGACAATGTCTTGGACATTTTTCTATTTTATCTCTACAGTCTCACTTACCAGCTCATTTGAGATCAGTAGCAAACTCTATCCAAATGTCTACCAGTTTTATATATCTAGCCCTGTCATCTCTCCTTTTTGTCAGTCTCCATAACTTACTAGTGGACATTTTGAACTGGACATCCCATAGAAATCTCAAACTCAAATGCCCCAAATATATTGAGATATTGAAATGCATTATATCTCCCCATCAAAGTCATCCTGCTTCCAAATTTTCTCATTACTGCTAAAAATAATATAACCTTTTAAATTAGCAAGATCTATAACCTTGCTGTCATTCTTGACTCATTTTTCTTACTGGACTCATTTAATGACTCAGTTGACAAAATCTTGTCATGGCTGCCTCCTCAACAATGTTTCATCCTGCTCACACAACCACTGCTCCTGTTCTGGCCTTTATCAACTAACATTTAAATTATACCAATAGTCTCCTATTTGTTCTCAGACTTTCCCCATACCAATTCATTTCCAAGTAGCTGTCTGTTCTGGGACAGACCTAACTCAAGCCAATCCAATAATACAAGATCATTATTGGAATCCAGTTTAACTTAACATTTAACTTAACATTACTTTAATTTTTGAATTAAATATTTAAAAATTATATACAATAAAAGATTTTAAAGAATATTTAAAAGAATAATTTCTAATTAGTAATTAAAATAGATGCTACTTCCCTTTACCTCTGAAGTTTTGGTGGCAATTCTAGATCAGAGATATGTCTCCAAATGCTGTGGGAGGTCTGTTAAATCTTCACTAGACTGTACAAAGGCAGCAAGGCCAATGTCCTAGATCAACGAAATCTGGGGGATAACTTTCTAGTCTTCTTAAAGGCACACTAGGCCCATCTACATACAACAAATGTTTTTCCTCACATTGCCAAAACACTTTTATAAATTAGAGGTCATTCCTTACTCAATAAACTCCCAAAGTTTCCCATTGCCTCAAGAATCAAACAGAAACTTCTCTAATATTTCAACCCCTTTACAGACTGGTCCCCTTCTCTTTCAATTTTATATTTACATGTGTATGAATATATTTATGCCTGTATGTGTAGCTATGTATTATGTCTGTGTAAATATACATAAACATATATCCATGTTGTCTCCCTGGTTAAAATGTAAGTTCTTGAAGCAAAGGACTGTTTCACTTTTGTCTTTGAATCCTTATTACTTAGTTCCATGCCTGGTGCACAGTAAACATTTAATAAATGCCAATAGATTGGTAGAAATACAGAATAAGACAAAATGTATATAATGTAGACAAATAAAAAATAGAAAGGAAGGGCAGCATCTAGAGGGATCAACAGAGATGATATGTAGAAAGTGGTAAATGAATGAAATCTTAAAGATAGTAAGAAATTCTGAATATGAGGTAAGGAAAGAATGTGTTTCAGGCTTGAAGAATGGCCAGTGCAAAATGAGAGAGAGGGAAGATAGAATGCTGAATATCAAGAATAGAAAGGATACCAAGTTAACTAGACCATAGAGTTTAGGTTAAGAAGCTGAAAAAACAAGGTTATTAAGCTGTCCTCATTCCATTTTCAGTTTTTTAATTTGAATATGTCTTACTGTTGGCTCAATAAGGAGAAGTCAGAAATGTGAAAATATGGTTTATTTAGGAAACCTACAAAAATGTCAGTGGGAATGAAGACTGAATTTGAAATCATAGGATCTCATTTCAAATTCTAGTTTTTCTAATTGCTACTTATGTGAACTAGGGGAATTTATTTAATTGGTCCTTATTTGTTTTAGTTGCAAAATGAAGGGTTTGGAACATATGATTTGTAAGGTAACTTCCAGTCCTAATTCTATTATTTTAAGTGGGATTAGTATATATAATACAGTTTATACATAAAAGAAAAAAATCTATGTTCTTGATGCTGCCATAATTTCTAACTAGAAAACTCATAATAATTATCTAAGAACCATTTTTCCTTCTTATAATCCCTTTCTCTGCACAAATTTTCCCTACTACAGAATGTATTTAATAATGATAGTCTGATATGCCTCTTCATCAATCAGTCATAATCTCTATAACACATATCAGTCCCTGATTATCTTTACTTAGAAACCAGCTTCTCATTTATTCCCATTTAAATGTACTTCATTGAGTCCAATGTTCTGTATATAAATATATGTATGTATATATATTTATATACATGTATATGTTTTCACATCTCATAGGTGTAAATAATCTCTCCAACAATGCAGAATTGAAAAATGCTATATATAAATTCTTCTCCTCCCATGGTATATTTGACCATGCTTTTGAAAGACTTCCTATAACAAGGAAAGTAATAACTTTTTTTTTTTCACAGACCCCTCTGGCAGTCTATTGAAACCTATGGAACTCTTCCCAGAGTAATCTTAAATGCATAAAAATAAAATATATGGAAGTTGAAAGAAAACAGTTGTATTGAAATACAATTATTAAAATATACATTTAAAAAGTTAATGGACCAGAGATTAAGAACTTCTGCTTTAAAACTTTTGTTATAACATAGATGTTTTCCTTTTTCTTACTATATAACCAGACTATCATTTTTAACTGTACTTATGATATACTTTAGGCTATTTCTTTGATAGGAATATGTTACTTTACCTGTGATACATATCTCTGTTGCCCTTTGAGTAAGCCAGTTTTAATTCTTAAAAAACTGTAGTGTTCCATGATTCATAATCAATCAACATCAAAAGAAAAATAATATTGCTAAAAAAGAAAAATTGGTCTTTGTTTCATAAGGTCATAAAAGGTCCTGCATGGTTTCCCATGGGTAATCCAGCCACTGCTCTCCTCTCTTCAGTTCTTAAAATACATCATTACCCACCTTAGGGTCTATTGAAGCTGTTAATAGACCAGTCCTATAATTGGCTATCTGCTTTTTAGTAAATAATAGTCTAGACAATATTTGCATATGCATACACATAAGTATTCATATTCTATGACTCAATTTACATAAGTCTTTGCAATTTACAAAGTAGTTTTGAATTTATTATTAACACGGAGCCTTACATCAACTTTGCAAAAGACACAGGGTGGAAGGGAAGGAGAGAGGGAAGAAGAAAATTTACAACTCAAAAATTTTAAAAACAAATGCTAAAAATTGTTTTTACATGTAATAGGAAAAAAATTAAATATTTGATAAATATTTTTTAAAATGAAAAGCTATGCCTGAGATTAGAACTGATTCTTGGTCTTTTCAGGATTTTTTTTCCAATTTGCTTTTTGTTACATATGCTACTTTTAATAAGAAACACATCTTGGGCTAAAATATTTTGAAAGAAATAATCACAATGGATCCAACCATTCTGGAGAGCAATTTGAAATTATACTCAAAAAGTTGTCAAACTTGCATACCCTTTGATCCAGAAGTGTTACTTTGGGGCTTATATCCCAAAGAGATATTAAGGAAGCAAAAGTGACCTGTATATGCAAAAATGTTTGTGGCAGCCCTTTTTGTAGTGGCTAGAAAATGGAAATTGAATGGATGTCCATCAATTGGAGAATGGCTAGGTAAAGTGGGGTATATAAAAGTTATGGAATATTATTGTTCTGTAAGAAATGACTAGCAGGATGAATACAGAGAGGCTTGAAGAGACTTATATGAACTGATGCTAAATGAAATGATCAGAACCAGGAGATTATTATACACTTCAACAACAATGCTATATGAGGATCAATTCTGATGGATGTGGTTATCTTCAACAATGAAAGGATCCAAATTAGTTCCAATTGATCAGTAATGAACAGAACTAGCTACATCCAGTGAAAGAACACTGAGAAATGAGTGTGGATCACAACATAGCATTTACACTCTTTCTGTTATTGTTTGCTTGCATTTTTGTTTTTCTTCCCAGGTTATTTTTACCTTCTTTCCAAATCTGATTTTTCTATTGTAGCAGGACAACTGTATAAATATATTGATTTAACATATACTTTAACATATTAAACATGTATGAGACTACCTTCCATCTAGGGGAGGGGGTGAGTGGAAGGAGGGGAAAAGTTGGAACAGAAGTTTTTGCAAAGGTCATTGTTGAAAAATTACCCATGCATATGTTTTATCAATAAAAAGCTATTTTAAAAAAAGAAATCCAAGAAAGATTTTATGAACAATGAAAATAGTCACTAATGACTTTTAAAATGTCTAAGCAAACTTCATACTGCAATTGAATTTGCCAAAACAAAAAAGAAAGAAACAATCACAACAAGGGAGTAGAAAGTAGAGAGCAGAACAACTGTCCTCCTTCAATGAGATAAAATGAGTTGTCTCACTTCCTAGAGATTAGCACAATATCTAGTATATTATAGGTACTTAATAGATATTTATTACTGAGTGACTGGACCTTTCTTGAAATAAATTATAGAAACAATATAGGGCTATGATTTTTATGCACACACACACACACACACACACACACACACACACACATATATATATATATATATATATATATATATAAAGTTTGGCTTGAAATCACAAATAGGTGTCAAAAGAAACATGGAAAAGGCCAGTTTGGTTGTTTTCTAACATGGGAAAAGATGTATAAGATACTTCAAAAGGAAAGATCAAAAAATCCTTAAATCTTTTGTCATATTTTTAGATATCCTCCCTAAAGACGGTGTGGTATAATTAATAGAATTCTAGGACAAAAGAAAGGAAGAACTGAGTTAAAATTCTGTTGTTGATAAGACTCCCTGCATGGCATTGAGCAGTTCACTAAATCTTTCTAAGTCTCAGGATCCTAACCTTTTTTGTTCTAGCACTATCTATTTATCTATCTATCTACATACCCACCTATCTATCGATCACAGAATAGATAGGTAGATAGGTAGATACATACATATGTTTATACATACTTACTTACATACATATACCAGCTACATGTCCCAGAGAGCATCACTAACTAAATTCTTTGCATATGTATGTATTTGTCTCTCTTTCTACTGTAGCATGATTCATAGGACAACCCCTAATGATTAACAGGGTTACATGGGTCATAAAACTCAGCCTGCTACTTGGACTTATTCCTATAGTTAATCTTATCATTCCAAATTTGGGGATAATCCTAGGGTTTGTTTGGATTTTATTTTATTTGGATTTTAATTTCTTCATTAATTGATAACATTTCAGTGCATCTCTCAATTAATCAACTAAGCCTGAGTTCTCACTCAAGTTCATTAATTATTATTTATTTGATAACCAGGAGAAGCCTGTTCTCTTAATAAGTTACTCGTGTCTCTCTACTAAATCCTTTAATCTTTTAGAATTAAACAATTATTAAAGTTGGTGAATATATAATTTGTTAACATGAAATTAGTGCTAAAGCAGGGACATAATTATTCACAACCTTTTAGCTGTGAGAAAGATCACAACTAGAATCACCTCAAATTCTCACTTTAACTGTGAATCACTTTACTTCTAAGAACACAGTCCCAAACCATTTAGCTCATTCAGGATAACAAATGAATATTCTTTTTTTTCACATGATAGACAATAGTTTGGGTGAGTTTTTTTAAAGTAGTCTTTCTTTGTTCTCTCAGTTTCTCTCTAGATGTGACAGGAAAACAGAACTTCTGCTTTTCTCAAGCCATCATTCTTAACATTCTTCTTAGATTTTGAAAGATTTACTCCTCACAAAATTCTTTTTATGTTTCTTCATAAAATAAAAGCTAAGATAATTCTAACCAAAAAGAATTTTCTCTTCATCTTCCTTCTCTCCATGTTTTTCCCAGCTTCTCTCTAATATGATAGGAAAAATATCTCTATTTTCTTCTACTATCTCAGTCTCTTCACTCCTCATACAATTCTGTCTTTCACAACAGAAGTTATAATAATTGCCCCAAGAAAAAAAAAGTTTTTCCTTATCCTCTTTCTCTTTGTCTTTTTCATTTTGTCTCTTAATGAAATGATGGGTCTTTAAAAATAACCTTTAATTTCCAAAATGTGATTTCCATTGCAATCCACTTGGTTACAGTATCTGTAGTTTCTATAGAAGAGCCTAGTTAAACGGGTCCCTACTATTTATAATAAAATGTATGATTTATTTTTTTAAAAAGAAGAAAGGAAAGGAAAGGAAGGAAAAGAAAAGGCAAACAAAAATAGGAAAAAAGGATTAGAGAGGAAGGAGAAGAGAAGAGAAGAAAGAAGAAAAGAAGAGAGGAGAGGAAAGAAGATTAATTCAGAAGACCTGAGTCTTGACGCTTGTCACCTTCTAGTCACATGACCTAGATCTTTACAAATTCCCTTATTTGCAGCTTTAAAAATACTAATGTGGATGAATAGACTTTATAAATTGAACAGTAATCAGCAGGCTCAAGAGTTTTTTGTTTTTTATTTTTTGATATTGATCATAAATATCTACCACTTTTCAGTCTTTCACAAATTACTCATAGAGATTTAAAGTATTTGGATCTATGCAATAAAAAAAATACCATCACACTTCAATATCATTCATAATCTTTTGTATTCAAATTTCTGATCTCTCCTTGTTTATTATCTGTTCTGCTTTCAATTGTTTTCTTCTGAAGATACATTTCATCCTCTTGAAAGGCTGTCACTTGCAATATTTATCCTGTGTCCTGTTGCCCTTATCTTTTCCCCTAAAGGTTTAACTGGCACAAACAGTTCCTATTGTACCCAGACCTCTATTTAATTTCCAGCAGGAACTGGCATATGGTTTTCCCTGCAGATATTTCTGAAGTTCCTTGGAAACCCAATTTAAAAAAAAAATTTCACATTCTTCTTTCAGAGAAATTTTAGTATTTTTCTTGCTTTCAATAATTGGCCAACAATAGGTCCCAGGTCAAGCCCCACTTGATCATTATTTCAGCCCAGATTGCTTCAGAGTGAGTGCAAATAGCAATATTTTTTTTTCTGTTTTTCCCTCCTAAGTATATATTTATCAGTGTGTGTGTGTATACACATATATATAATATGCATATATATACACACACACATGTATGTATAGACTAGATAAAAGAGGCCATTCTCTGTCTTATTTCTTATCTAGCCTTAATCATTGATTATGCATTATTTCAGTCAAACTGAGGCCTGTTAAAGATCTTCACTTAAAAAGGCCAAAATCTCCCACTGCGCCTGGAATCACCTAAAGAGTTCCCGCCACCATATCTTGCCACTGGACTCAGATAATTCTGCAGGAGAAAGTAAAGCTTCTGACTTTGCCTAAGCCATCACTTAAATCTAATTCAAAATGCAAGTCATGGCATCATCTCCCTCATCTAATGGTCCTCTTTTAGAATGAAGGACAAACAACAAAAAGTAGTTTTAATCCTAAGCATAGCATTTGATGGCTCAATATGGTTTAAGAGAGGGTTGGTCTTCAAGTCAAGAATATTTGGGTTCAAGTCTTTCCTCTGATACATGCTGATTATTTGTACCTTGCATATAACAAGATAATAATATAATATTATCATATAATAATATAATAAGATTGGTTGATCTAAAGCTATAAATTACAGGTGATATGTTCTTCTGCATCAGTGATGGGTTCCCCTACCTTAGAAATCTTCAAACAGAATCAGAATATTATTATTTGATTGAATACCCAAGCTTTGATGGGGAAAATCTTTTTTTTTTCTTTCAATGATTCTTAGAAACAATGAGGTTCCTTAGACATAAGCATCACACCAACAGTGAGCCTTTTCATGTTATTCAAATCAAATTTGTTTTACCTTTCTATATTTATTTGTTGAGTTTGATGTTCCAAGATGATCTTCCGCTCTAGTTTTCCCAATAACAATGCTTAAAAGTGATCAGTTCTGTTAAAAATCCTTTTTTACTCCCAAATGTCTCTCAAGTCTACAATTGAACTACTTCCAGGGGGAGCCCTCAGGCTTCAATGAGCCCTCTGGTATAAGATGGGAATAAGAAGTTCCATGGTCTTTCCAGCTTTAGTATGAAACCTTTCAACCAGCTCTCAATATAGATCCTTCAGCCTTCAGGACAGAGCCTTCCTTCTTCCAAATTGTGTGTGGGGAGTAAAAAAGGAGAGGGTAAAGAGGAGGAAGGAGTAATGACTTAAATAGTTCATTGTAGTTTATAATATTATTTGGGGGGTTGGGAGAGCAAAGGGGGTATTTGGGTTTTTTTGCTGGAATTTAGCCCACTTTAATTAGTGTTACAGTTATGATAAAAATGTGCCTCTTGATATGAAGATGGTCTAAGCATTCAAATTCTTTTGGAACACCTGCAATCACAGATCAGAATACCAATATTTTAGAGTCCCCCTGAATCCCAGAAGTGTGTTTACTTTTTCTACTTTAGGAAGCAGTATGAAGAACTGATTTCAAATCCAGCCTCAGTCATTTACTGGAAGTAAATCACTTAACCTTGTTTGCCTCAATTTCCTTATCTGTAAAATGAGCTGAAGAAGGAAACGGCTAACCATCACAGTACTTTTGTCAAGAAAACATCTAATGAGGTCATAGTCATATACAACTGAAAAACAATAGAACAATAATAAAATAATAATAAGTAACATTTAATAAGTAATAACCTTGCACTGTGCTAAGCATTTTCAGGTATTTCATTTGATACCCCTAATAACCCAAGGAGGTAAGTGCTATTTTTATTCCCATGTTATAGATGAGTACACAGCTTAAATGCTTTGCCCAACATCTAAGGGAGAATTTTAATTCAGACGTTCCTGACTCTGGGCCTCATGTTCTATCCACAATGCTGGAGTACCCTTTTCTTGGACCAAAATGAGGTCCAAAATAACATTTATTGCTCCCTCCACTTAAAAAAAAGTATTCTTTTCAAGATAATAATTAATTAACTAGTCTTGTTTGGATATAGAATTACATCAGATTCCCAAAAAACTCAAGTCTGCCATCACTGCTATATAGATGGATTAAGCCAGATGAATTTTGTAATACTTTGCAAATTGGAAATTCTTTGATTCTGTATCTACATTTCTTGAATTTATGATTTATATTTTCATAATCAAATATTTAGTGTGTCATGCTCAAAAGATTACTTTAAAATCTCTACCTCTTTATTGTCAAGGCCCAGAGATTCAATGGCATCAAGTAATTTACGCTCCCAAACTTGTCAATTTCACGTTTTATATATTGTACATTTTATAGTTGTCACGTTCCCTTTATTTGAAGTACATCCTAAAGAGCATTTTATCTAAGAAGACTTGTGGTGTTTCCAACCAAGCACTTCATTTACATTTAGATATATTAGAAATACTGTCATTATAATTATACAATTCAACTTCTAGTCTTTAGTATTCATTTAGGTTTTATTTTATGCAAAAATGTTCCCATCTAAATACCCAAAAGTCAAATCTGAAAAGAAATGACCATTCTCTATTTCATCAAGTTATGAATTCTCTTATGAACTTTATCAAATATTTATTACAAAACTTGCTTTGCAGTCTTGAAATAGATCCATGTTTTTATATGTTGTATATTGTATGAAAGGATAAGAAAAAGACAATGTTTTGATGCTTAATTGGTTTCATCCTGAGTCCACTCTGTAGACAGAGGGGGAAATACTATTAGCAGGATTCAGAATGAGAGCTGTCATCTAAGAATGTCTTTCAGTAATTTATGTGCCTGTTTCTACCTAAATCTTTTAATTTCTTGTGTATAAGATGGATGAATGGATACATGAGTGAATGAATAAATGAAAAGATATTTTTTAAGTACTTGACATGTGCCCTAACACTATGCTGAATGCTGGGGATGCAAATACAAAAACAAAAACAATCCTTCAGGAGCTTTCATTCTAAGTAGAAGAAGCAATACATATAGTTAAACTTGCCTAAAGAGGGTCGCTTTTTAAACAGGGTTGTGTGGAGATATGGGATGATGATGAGGTGGGTCTGGGATGGGAGCTCCCCCCACCCTTACTAACACAATGCTTCCAGGAATTTTAGCAGAGATTATTTGATCCAGATCATAGACTTAAAGGGTAGGAGGGGAAAAAAGGAGGGAAGTGAGAGGGGGAGGGATGGTGCAGAGGGGATGGACAAAAATGTGACTGTCTACACTTTTTTAAAGAAAGCCAGTCAGTAGGGAGTAAAGTGAAATTATGGGCCAGTCACCAATCAGGATAGGAGTCACTTAGGGAAGACATTTAGGAAATGAAAAGGTTAAATATGTAAGGCATGGCTTTTGGTCTGACTGACAAAGTTAAAAAGTGGTCAGTGAAGTAAGGATATTTAAAAAAAAAAAAAAAAAAAAAAAAGGCATCAGGTGTACTGGCTGATAAGTATACCCAAGCATGAGGAGTCGTAAGAAATGGTATCTGATGTTTTCCTCTATATATGACGTCTTATTGATTTGATAGCTTGTTGAAAGCAATGTATTTCTTTTCAATTTCTTAAAAGGAGGGTCTTGCTGATTTCTCCTGGAGGTAATAATCTGTTCATAGTGCTGAGAAAATACTTCAGTTCAAGTGCATATTATTTACTTTACACAATAAATAACCCTCTCATAGTAGGATTGTAGCTAAATATGACCTTGAAATGTTCCAGTAGGAAGCTAAAGGAGGTGAATGGAGGGGTGTCATTTAAAAATCTGTTATTAAAACTTGGAACTTTTACTATAGGGAGAGATGGGGAGAGGGAGCAAGAGAAGAAAGATGAGAGAACAGGAGATTTGATTAAAATAACAAAAATAATATCTTACATTTATATATTACTTTAGAGATTTTGAAATGCTCCCACATTCTCATATCTGCAAATTAAAATAAAGCTATATTCCAGAGAAAGGTATAAAAGTGAATGGGCAGAAAGCTTGCCATAAAGCTGTAGTAGCCTAACTAAAATCCTGATAGTTTTGTGAGACTGAGTAAATTAAATAACTTGGGTAAAGTTATTTAATTTCTCAATGTTCTAAGCAAATCTCCTAAAACTACAATGCAAAAAAGTTGCTACCCTCCATCGATAGAGGGATTTCTCTCATCCCAGAGTTTCTGTATCAGTAAAATCACAGGTTCCTTTTTTGTGTTTTCTAAATGGCTTTTGACTGAGTTGAGTAGTTATTGTTATTACTTATCTAAAATGACCCAGTAGAGGTCCAGAGACATTCCTTGACTTACCTAAAGAAGGCCTTCTTAAACTTTTTCTACTCTTGACTCTTTTTCACCTGAGAAATTTTTATATGATTCCAAGTATATAGGTATATAAAATAGAAATACATATCAAACATTTACTAATTAAAAATCAGAATTTCATGACCCCCCCAAGTTCAATTATAGACACAATAGTATCATAACTTACATTTTGAGTAGCTTTGACCTAAAATACCACACCATATTTATAAGTAGAAATTAAATTAGGGTGTTATTATTCTACCACAAAGAATCCTTGGTTGTATGTTAGAGACAGAACATTAGCTTAGATACATCACGGACCTGACCTAATCTGAAGAGTTCAATGGCCAACCATGTTCATAATTCATTGAGTCTAAAAGGCAGCATGACATTTACATTTTTTATGTCTAATACAATAGAAAACTGGGCCAATTAGCCATATGTCAATTCCAAGCCATGCTTCCTCCAAAAAAATCTCAAAATAAATGATCCAGAAGACTTGAACCTATTGCCTAAATAACCCAGATAATTCTTACTATGACAATTCCTTTTGCATATGCAAATGTTGCCTAAATAAAATAATATATAAGTTGCTCATGTTTTAGAATGTCCTCTGTTGGGGCAGTATGTCTCCCTCTTGGTGCCTTAGCATTGTCAAGTCCTTCTAAACTTCTGATGCAAATACATTGAGGAGTGTGTGTGAGAAAGAGAGAGATATACATATGTGAATATGTACATATATGTATGTACATATTTTGTATATGTGTTTATATATACACATGCATATATATGTTTTATTATGTGTCGATATAGATATACAGTGGGTGTGTATGTGAAGAGGTCCTAGGTATCCAGGTGGGCATTGGCAGAGAAAGCCTGAATCACTATACATCTGGAAGCCTGGATATTCTTTGAGGCAAGTAGGAAAGAACACTGATAGCACCATCTCAAGATTAAGTGGGCCTTTTGTTCCTTGCATTGACAAAATCATCTTAACCCCAGAGTTTAATGTATCCAATTTATGATGTCAAATATATTAGCTTATATTTTCTCTATAAAAGAACTTGACTGTACTTCACCAACTCACTAACTTCTCTATGAATTTAGCCCACCAGTCAATAATGTACTCCTTATTATAGCCCATCATAAGCCTGCATTATGGCATCTTTCTCCTTGGTATCATTAACTTATCTGTGGATGTTGCCCACTTTTAGGAACATAATAAAATCTTTATCTCTTGTGTTGGAGGATATTTAAGCTTACAAATTCTTTTGAGGCAACCAAAGACATTGGCTTGTAAACTCCATATATTTTTGGTTCCAACACTTCATCATTTTGGTGGCCCAGTATAGGCAAAGACTGACTGCATGCTGTAACTTCAACATATGGGTGTGGAGGTATGTGAATGTATATGTATATCTCCTACTAAAAACATTTACATCAAAACTACATTTTCAGGCAATTAAGACTAGGTCTTGAGTCAGAAAGACTTATGTTTCAGTTCATCCCCAGACACATACTAGTTATGTGACCACAGGCAAGTCACTCCACTCCTCATTAGCTGATGAAAATTCTCTAACACTATGTAAGTTGTAGTCAAGATGTTAATCTGTATAGATAAAGAGGGTTTCCATACCAGAACAAACTTACATCAAAGAAATCAATCAAGAGACACTTATTTAGTGTTCAAATCACTATGTTGGATTCTTTTTTTTTTATTTCAATTTATTTTTTGTTTAATATTTTTCCTCAGTTATATTCAAAACAACTTTTCACATTTGTATTTAAGATTTTTGAGTATTCCAAAAAGATCATAAAAAAGAGAAAAGGACCTATTTGTGCAAAAATGTTTCTAGCAGCCCTTTTTGTAGTGCAAAGAACTGGAAGTTGAATGGATGCCCATCAGTTGGAAAATGGCTGAATAATTTATGGCATATGAATCTTATAGAATATTATTATTCTATAAGAAATGATCAGTAGGATGATTTCAGAGAGACCTGGAGAGACTTAGATGAACTGATGCTAAGTGAAGTGAGTAGAACCAAGAGAAAATTGTACTCAGCAACAAGAAGATTATGTGATGACCAACTATGATTGACTTGGTTCTTTTCTACAATGAAATGATTCAGGCCAGTACCAATGATTTTGTGATGGAGAGAGCCATTTACATCCAGAGTGAGGACTATGGGGACTGAGTGTGGATCACAACATAGTATTTTCATTTTTTTATTGGTATTTGTTTGCATTTTGTTTTCTTTTCCTTTTTTTCCTTTTTGATTTGATTTTTCTTGTGCAGCATGATAAATGTTTAAGTATGTATAGAAGAATTTCACATATTTAACATAGATTACTTGCTGTCTAGGGGAGGAGGGAGGGGGAAGGGAAGGAGAAAAATTTGAAATACAAGGTTTTGCAAGGGTGAATATTGAAAATTATCTATGCATATGTTTTGAAAATAAAAAGCTTTAATAAAAAAAATAAAAATTAAGTGACAGAAAAGAGAGAGAGAGAGAGAGAGAGAGAGAGAGAGAGAGAGAGAGAGAGAATGTTTCAATCTGTATTCAGACATAATCAGTTTCTTCTCTGGGTACAAATAAGAGTTTTCATTATAAGTCCTTCAAAGTAGTTGTGGATAATTGTGCTCCTAAGAATAACAAAGTCATTTATAGCTAGTCATCTCAGAACATTGCTATTATTTTGCATATAATATATTTCACTTTCTTCATGGAGAACTTTCCAGGTGCTTTTTTTCCCTGAGAGCATCCTGATCATCATTTCCCAGATAATAATAATATTCCATCAGAGAAACTTGCTTCAAATTTTTTTTACAATTACTATTGCTAATTGTATTTTCCCCCATTTATTCTCTCTCTCCTTTTACCTGTCCCTCTTCAAAAGTGTTTGGCTACTGAGCACTCCCTCCCACAATATGCCCTCTCTTTTATCATCCTCCCCCCTTCCCATATCCCATTCCCTTCCTATTTTCCTGAAGAGTAAAGATAAATTTCTATACCTCTATGAGTATGTAGGTAATTTACTATTTGAGCCAATTCTGATGAAAGTGCGTTTCACTCACTCTCTCTTTTCTCTCCTCCCCTCCACTGTAAAAACTTTTTCTTGCCTCTTTTTGATGGCAGATAATTTGTACCATTCCACTTCTTCCTTTCCTTTTCTCCCAGTACATTCCTCTCTCATGACTTAATTTCAACATTTTTAAAGATATTTGCCCTTCATATTCAACTCACACCTGTGTCCTCTGTCTATATATACTCCTTCTAACTGCCATAATAACAAGAATGTTCTAATGAGTTACAAGTATTATCCTGCCATGTAGAAATATAAACAGATAAACTTCATAAAGTCCCTTATGATATCACTTTCCTAATTACCTCCATATGTTTAGTCCATATTTGAAAAATCAAATTTTCAATTCAGCTCTGGTCTTTTCATCACAAATGCTGGAAAATCTTCTTTCATTGAATGATACATTTTACTCTGATGGATTATTTTCAATTTTGCTGGGCAGGTGATTCTACCTACCCACTGCAATCCTATCTCCATTGTTTTCTGGATGCTTGCAATATTTTCTCCTTGATCTGGAAGTTCTGGAATTTGGCTATAATATTCCTTAGAGTTTTTATTTTGGAATCTCTCTCAGTAGCTGATCAATGAATTCTTTCAATTTCTATTTTACCCTCTGATTTTAGAATATCAGAACAGTTTTCCTTGATAATTTCTTGAAATATGATTTTGAGGCTCTTTTTTTGATCATGACTTTCAAGTAGAACAATAATTTTTAAGTTATCTCTCCTGGACCTATTTTTCAGGTCAGTTGTTTTTCCACTAAGATATTTCACTTTTTTTTGTTTTACTTTATTGTATTTTGATTTCTCATAAAGTCATTAGCTTCCATTTGCCCAGTTCTATTTTTAAAGAATCATTTTCCTCAGTGAGCTTTTGTGCCTCCTTTTCCAATTGGTCAATTTTGTTTTTTAAGGCATCCACTCCTCATTAGCTTTTTGTATTTCCTTTTGAACCTCTCAATTTTTTTCCTAATTTTTCCTCTTCTCTCTTATTTGATTTTCAAGGTCCCTTTTGAGCTTTTCTGTGGTTTTGTTATCAACTTCTGAGTGTATATTTTGATCTTCCTTGTCACCATAATAAGTTTCAATGGTGAGAAACTTTTTTTTTTGTTTTCTGTTCATTTTCCTAAACTATTACTCTGCTTTTAACTATTTGTTAAAATAGGCTCTGTTTCAAGGATGGAGGGTGCACTGTCCCAAGCTTCAGGGGTTTTGTGCAGCTATTTTTTTGGAATCCTTCTAAGAATCTGACCAGAAGCACTCTTTTCTGCCCTGGAGCTGTTAGGTGTGTCCCAAACCCACTGTAGTCATAAGATCTAGTTTGCTGGCTGGGGCTGAAGCTCTGCTGACCAGGGTTGCATTGGAAGTGCACACCAGACTCCCATCCCACTCTACTGACCTTCTAAATCCTCTCTGATGTCCCTGGGCTAAGAGATCCAGAAGCCTCCAGCTCTGAAGCTGATTCAAAGGTTTCCGGGTTGCTCTGGCACACCATGAACTAAGACTGCACACTGGACTCCCACCTTGGTGCCACATATCTTTTTTTGCTGAGCTTGTAAGTTGCCTTCAGTTGCAAAATATTCTGCCCTGCCTTTGGGGGTTTTGTGATGCTTTAAAATGTGTTTAGAATTTTTCTTTAAAGGAGTTTGGAGCAGTTTGGGGAAAGAGGTAGGGCAAGTTCCTGCCTTTATTCTGTCACCCTGACTCCCCCTTCCCTCTATACTGGATTTTTGTTATTCACAGATCCAAAAAAGAAAAGAAAAGAAAAAGAAAAAGAAATCATATTCATAATAATGCAGAATAATGTAGAAAATTCCAGGTTCTGAGTAAATCATTAAGGGTTTGGTCTGAAGAGGGGATTAAGGAATGTACCTAAATCTGAACTAAATATAAATTTCTGATATGCATGATGTTACTGTCTCTTTAAGAAAATGATGGAATGAATGGAATCATTCACATACTTTTCTAGACTATTCTCTTAACTCTTTAAATTACCTTCAGTGATACTTCATCAAGGTATTACCAAAGTATTTAAAGATCTGACCCTTGAAAATAATAGTTTAAACAAATTTAAATTTCTGATTAGATTTTCTATGTAAAGGTGAGCCCATAGTGGTATTTTATTCTAATGAAAATATATCATTCACTCAGTACCCCATCTCTGAATGGGTTGGAAGTATCTTGTTCTAAAGAGCAGAGAAAAATCATTGCAAAAGAATTGCTAGTTCTCTTCAATAAGTATACAAAATGTAGATCTCAGATCATAAAATCTTACTTAGTTCACTCAATATAATTGTCTTATAATGACTTTCTCCACTTCCATTGTAGCCCCCACACTAGCATACCTTGGATTTCATTGGTTGGTAGAATTTTACCACTCCTAACATTCAGAACTATAACATTTTATTCTCCAAACACAATTCTCTTATCTTTCTACCTTTCCCAATCTGCCATTAATGCTAACTTTGTTTTTTGCTGGTAAGTGATAATAATAATAAGTAGTAGTGTTTATATAGCACTTTAAGCTTGCAAAGCATTTTTTAAATATCTCATTTTATAGTCAAAACAACCTTGGATGGTAGATGTTCTTATGCCTATTTTATGAATAGGAAAACTAATGTAGACAGAGGTAAAATGATTTGCCCCACTACTATTTGCATAGCTAAGTGTCTAATGCTTGATTTGTCCTCAGGTCCTCTTGACTTTAATTCCAGCATTCCATCCCCTGAGCCACCTAGCTGGTTCTATGAACTGTTCATGAACTCATTATGAACTTTTATCTCTTGTATCATCCATATTCTTCAAATTCATATCTCTTATTTGGGCTTCATTTGCCTCTATATTTAACTTTGTCTATAGATGATGTCTCCAATCTCTCAGTACTCCTCAATCTTTTGTAATCTGGCTTTATTCCTGCTAAATCTCCTCTAGAAGTGAGAGAAGTTATTATCAATAATTAATGATTTGGGGGGGATGCAGAGTTCTCCCCTTTTTTTAAACCTCAGTTCTCTTGAATTAACTTTCTCCTCATTTGTGGTTAGAACCTATTTAACCTTACAAGGAATTTAATCTAAAGTGGGAAGCCCATGATGCTCTACACAGATTTGGGTGGAAAAGAATGTTTTTTATAGATTGCACAAGGACACTAATACATTGTTGGTAAAGTTGTGAACTGATCCTTTCATTCTGGAGGGCAATTTGGAACTATGTCCAAAGGGCTATCAAACTGTGCATACCCTTTAATCCAGCAGTGTTTCTACTGGGCCTGTATCCCAAAGAGATCTTAAAGGAGGAAAAGGTATCCACATGTGCAAAAATGTTTGTGGCACCACTTTTTTTAGTAGCAAGAAACTGGAAACTGGGTAGATGCCCATCAGTTAGAGAATGGCTGAATTAAATTATGGTATATTAATGTTATGGAATATTATTTGTTCTATAAGAAATGATCAACAGGATGATTTCAGAGAGGCCTGGAAAGATTTACAGGAACTGATGCTGAGTTAAATAAGCAGAACCAGGAGATCATTATACATGGCAACAGCAAGATTACACAATGATCAGTTCTGATGGATGTGGCTCTTTTCAACTACAGAGACATCTGCCCCCAGAAAGAGGACTGTGGGAACTGAGCATGGATCATAACACAGTATCTTTACCTTTTTTGTTGTTATTTGCTTGCATTTTGTTTTCTTTCTATTTTTATTTGATTTTTCTTGTGCATCTTGATAATTTGGAAATATGTATAGAAGAATTACACATGGGAGGGAAAAATTTGGAACACAAGGTTTTGCAAGGGTGAATGCTGAAAATTATCTATGCATATATTTTGAAAATAAAAAGCTTTAATAAGAATAAAATGTAAAAAAATAATAATAAATGTCCATCCATTTCAATTAAAAAAAAATAAATTGCCCAAGGCTGGACAACTTAGAAGTAAATTATGTCACAAAATTCATTAGAATAAATCTACTCCTCATAGTACTATTCATTCTCTCTCATTACTTGTTAACCTATCAAAGTTGATTGCTATTCTCAGGAATACCAACTCTTTCAAGAACATATAAACTGTGAACCCACTGCCATGAGAGGTCTTTGGCACTTGAGAATGTCACTGTGTATATGTGTGCTCCACTCAAGTACTATTAATAAAATGATTAATTACCCAGAAACTCTTGAACTTTTTAAACATCACAAGAGTGCCACTCAGTTTTCCAAGTTTGAAAACTTAGTTATCTCTTATTATTCTTTCTCCTTCCAATCTCTCTCCTTAGGTACCCAAACCTCTTGGTTCTATGTCCATACTATTTCTACCATCTACCCCTTCTTAATGTAACAACTAGAGACAACATCATCTGGATGGAAGGAGAAAGATGCAGAAAATCTAACTTCCCCCTAATGATTCCCTGTGCAATTGCTGAATTTTGCTGACATATAAGTCTTTCTACCCTGAGGAAAAGAAAGAGCAGAAAGCACAGTTTGATGTATGTTCCCTTGAGATACTGGACCCATAGAGGAGGATGTAAAAGATCCAACAATGAGCTGATAAGGAGAACACCTGGACATTGGAGCTGACAGCTACAAAAAAATGGAAAGTGAAAACAGGGGAGCCAACGACCATCAATTGTTGCAGTGTGGCCTTAGAAACAATAAAGGAACAATAAGGAGCAAAAATCATTCAAGGAAATAGTTCAATAAGCAGAGCAAAAGAAATGGAGTTCAGAAGCCAAGAAGGCAGGAGAGGAAGGAGAACAACGATACATCTAGAAAATTGGCCTCTTAGAAGGAAGAAAAAAGGAAAGACATGGCCAATTACATGAATTCCTTCTTTAATGATATAAATTAGAATATTGTTCATTTAATTTCATTATGATATTTTAAAGTTTTAAAACTGAATTTCTTTACAAATATATTTTGCCAGTCTCCCATCCTTGCTGCCCACAACACACATCATGCATGTACACACATGCTTATTTGTTTGAGCTAATAAGAGTTGATTATATCTCCCTCCTCTCTCGACTTTCTCATCTGTGCTTTTTACTGCTTACTACTGGTAGGTGCCCATTGTCTCTTAGTTCAGTTAGTTGGCCAGGTTGAAAGAGATAAATCTGAATGTTCCCCCAAACAAATTTGTTGGCTCTTTTTGATTCCTGAAAATTATTTAAGAAGTTATCTTTTGGGGGCAGTTAGGTGACATATGAAGATTTGAGTTGAATTTTGCCTTACCCTAACTCCCCACTCATAACCAATCAATTGCCAAGTCTTGTAGATTCTTGTCATCTCTACCTTCATGATATACAATCCCCTTTTCTCCACTTATATGGCAATTACCCTTGTTTAAGTCATCATCACCTCTCATCTGAACTATTATGATAGCCTACTTAATTGGTCTGCCTGTCTCAATCCCTCCTGTCTCCAATCTATCTTTCATAGAACTGCCAAAGAGATATTCCTAAAGCATAGTTCTAACCACTTCATTCTTGTGCTGAATATCTTTTAAGTCAAATACAAATTTTTTTGGCAATTAAAGCCACTTACAATCTGACTCCAATCTCTATTATGCATCGTTTCCCTTCACGTGGAGTCTAGTTCATACAGATATGCCTTGCTATAATTCTTCATATAGGATATTCCATCTCCTACCTCCTTGCCTTTGCACAAACTAAAGAGCATGCCTGGATTATACATCCTCCACACCTTTGTCTCTATCCTACTCCAGCCAAGGGAGTAATGGAACTCTTACTCTAAACTGATTGATATGAGTCTCCCCATTAATTGAAAAGAATATTCTGTCCTGTGGGAAAATGAAGTTGATGAGAACAAAAGAATTTAATCCTCTTCAGTCTTCAAGTCTTCTTCAAATCTTTTTAAATTTCAAATCACTTTGGTCACTTTTGGCTTCTAACTTCTAAAAGGAAGATGGAAGGAGCCAACTCCATTTCAGGTTGCTAAAGGAAAGGACTGGGAAGACACGAGAGGTGTTAATGACTCCAATATGCCTTCATAACTACCTTTTTACACTAAAGACTTTGGGGAATTTTCCTTTGAGTGAGATTTAGGATTGTCTCTCTTGGTTGAACTAAGTTTTCTCACTGCCTATGAAAGAACTCTTTTACTCTGTATTATCTGGTGTATATTCTCCTCTATATATGCTTTCTGATTTTTTTGTTGTTGTTTTTTGTTTTGGTTTATTTGGGTTTTTTGCTACCGATTTTGGTAAACAAGTTTCTTGGCGATATATATGTTCATTGTGGAACTGGTATTTAGTAGGAAAAGGATCAAGCCTTGGATATAAAATTTGGGGTTCTCCCAAAAGCTAAATTAAACCTGATCAAATCCCCCAGACTAATAATATTTAAGGGACTATAAGATAAAGGGGATGCTCTACAAAGAAACAAAGTGGTTTTGGGCCCCAATTTCCTGCTTCCCTTTCTGGCAGGAATTAAAATCTCCCCTGAAGAAAGGTGAGAGAAGAGACTAGAGTTATCTAGTCTGCCTCTCTCAGAAGCATACAACCTCATCCCCATGCCACTTCTTGGAGAATAGTCCTTCTTTTATATGTTTTCTTGCTACTCTTGGGGCTCCCTACAATTCAAATTTCAACTCACATTCTACCTATTATATGAGTCTTTTGTTGATTGCTCTAGTTGCTGTCCTAGTTGATATTTTTCATCTATCTTGTCTAAATTCAATTTTTGATATTTATTTGTGGATATGTTATCTCTCCTTGTAGAATTTAAGTTCTACTGATGGAAATGATTCATTCCTTTTAGCCTTATATTACCTAGAAACTAGTACAATGCCTTGCACATAATTGGCATTTAATAGATACTTGTAAATTGGCTTACTAAAAATCTGACAATTCTAAGTTCAAATCTCATCCCAGAGACTTGCTAGCTATCTAACCATAGATAGGATATTTTACCTCTCTCAGCGTTAATTTCTTTGCTATAAAATGGAGTTAATAATACCCACAGCACTTACCTTATTTACATATTGTAAGGTTCAACTGAAGTAATCTATGTCAAGTGAAGTGAGTTATATGCACATATAACTATATACCCAAATCATTTTATACCTGAATCTGAGAGAAATATAACTAAGATATATAACTAAGGTTGGTTACAAGCCAAAATTTACCCTTACATCTAAGCCATTGCTTTTCTCCAGTAAAAGGAAATTAAGGCTTGATTAGACTTCAGCTCTTCTGATTTTTCAGTCAAATGTTTTTCCTCTCCACCAAAAATACAGTGAGATAATATATGTAAAGAACTTTTTCATATATTTTGTGATGATTATTCAAGTATTTCAGTCATGCCTGCCTCTTTGTGATCCCATTTGGGGTTTTCTTGGCAAAGATAGTACTTCTCCAGCTCACTTTACACATGAAGAAACTGAAGTGACTTGCAGAGAATCACACTACTAATAAATGTCTGAGGCCTGACTTGAACTCAGGAAAATGAGTCTTGTTAACTGCAGGTTCAGCACTTTATCTACAATGCCACACAGTTGCCTCTAATCCATAAAGCCTTACAGGCACATAAACTTTTTTATTATACCATGACATAACTTTGAATCACAGAATGTCAGACTAAGAGATTCTAGATATTATCCAATTCAAATTTTAGTCCTCTTTTTAAAAACTAAAGAAATAAAAACTAAGGGGAAGGAAGTGAAGTGTCCAAATCACACCTGATATGTGACAGAAATGGTGCTGAAAGCCAGGTTTTTTAGCTAATTTGGACATTTAATTAATTGATTGATTAATTGATTAAGGAGGGCAGAGTCTCTGATTGCAAGCCACCACCTTTTCTACTTTAACATATATTTTGTTGCCCCTGTATCAATGCCCTGCTTTACCCAGCTAATGCTTAAGAAAGGTTTCCGATCCAGGGGTCCTCAAATTTTTAAAATAGGGGGCCAGTTCACTGTCCCTCGGACTGTTGGAGGGCCGGACTACAGTAAAAACAAAAACTTTGTTTTGTGGGCCTTTAAATAAAGAAGCTTCATAGCCCTGGGTGAGGGGGATAAACGTCCTCAGCTGGAGCATCTGGCCCGCGGGGTGTAGCTTGAGGACCCCTGCAACCTATACCTAAGGAAGTCTCTAAAAGAAAGAAGTAATAACGTTATCAGAACATATTTCCATTGCAAAAAAAAAAGAGGGCCTGGCAATACCAATCAGATCAGTAAAGGTAGACTATAGACTACACAGTACAGTACAAGGGACCCTGTATTTAGAGAAGAGCATCTGGTTTCAAAGTTCCTCCCTACCTCTTGCTACCTGTTTGATCTTGGACAAATCATTTAACTTCTCTTTGACTTATTTTCCTCACTTATAAATAAAGGTGTCTGCCTTAATGACCTCAAAATTTCCCAGTCATCTCTAAACTACCATCCTATCTATGGTTATGTACATAGTATCAAGTACTTCATGTACAAACACACTGTGCAGCTGAATAAAAGAACAAAGATATTACCAGGAAGACAAGGATAGTCACCCACAAGACAGTTTTCTGTGCTGCTGAAAATCCACATGAAAGCAGTTATGTCTTATTTGTGAGCCAGAAAGTTAACAAAGATGGAATTAGTCCAAATAAGACCTAATCTCATTTGCTGTAACCTTGAATCAGCCTCCAAAAGAAAAGATTCACATGTTTATTACTTCTCAGGCTTCTTGCTCATGACAGCCCAATGCTGTCACTGTGTGAGAACTTCTCATACAGAGGAGCCACATTGGTCTCCTCCCAGGATACTTCATGGTTATTTAGTATGGTCTCCTTTTAAGAAATGGCCCATTATGTCTTCCATGGGAAGGGATAGCATTTAACTTTATATGTGGTTGCCTTCTAAACTTACAAAAACGGCCATCACCAAATTCCTTCCTCATCAATGATCCTTTCACTTCTTAACACCTGTCAAAACCTTTGAATCTACAAAGCTGACAAAATGTGTTTTCGTCTGAGTCTGTGTCTAAAAGAGGTAGAGGGCAAGGCAAGGAAGACAAAATACTTGTTTTCTTCTTTTTGTAAGCTTTCTATCTTTTAATAAAAAACTAATATTTTAGGCACATTTGTTCCAAAGAGAAAAGTGAAGATTATGCAAACATCTGTCACTAAAACAGATGTTTCCCCACCTGCCTCTTCCCTGACTGAAATGAAACTGCCTGAGTGGTAGGCAAAACAATGTTGGCTTTGGTGACAGACATCTGTGCTCATGCACAATTGTGTGGCTAATGTCTTGGACAGATGTGATTTCAGCAGAACAGTGGAGAGGTAGAAAAGGTTAGACTGAGCAGGGGAGAAAAGGACAAACTAAGAAATCTAGAACTCAAAGTATGGATGCATTATGCAATATTTACATGAAGATACTAAAGGACAAGTTTATAGGGATCTTCATGATGTACTTATTTCAGGCTGTGTCCCTTATTTTCATGAGAGATCGCTATCATCAATGGTGTTAATTGTCTCCATAGGGGGAATATACATCTCTCAGTCACAAACAGGGTGTTTGCTAAGGAAAGTGCTGTTTGTATCCAAATGTACTATTATTTGTCCAAGGGAGAAAAGAAGTAACAAAGATTTATTAAGCACCTACTATATGCCAGGCATTGTGGTGCCTGCTTTATAAACTTTATTATATTATATTTAATATAATTAATATGTAATTTAATTATATTTTATAGTTAATATATTATTACATACATAATATAATATTATAGTAATATTATAAATATTAATTTATTTAATGCTCACATGACTCTGAGAGGTAAAGGGAAAGCGAGGAAAGGAACAGCTATTTATTAAGCATCTGCTATGTGCCAAACATTGCATTAAGTGGTTTACAAATAGAATCTCATTCAATCCTCACAAAAGCTTTGGGAGGTAAATGATATTATTATCCCTGTTTTACAGTTGAGGAAACTGAAGGAAACAGATGAAATGACTTGTTTTAGGCCACACAGCTAGTGTCTGAGCTGTATTTGAACTCGGGTCTTCCTAATTCCTTGTGAAGTGCTCTATTCACCCACCTGCTCCCATAACATTTGGAACCTTGAAGTCAAAGGCCATAAAATATCAACTCATCAATCTAAAGTAAATGTTGACCCAGTTTTAGAGCTAAATAACAACTAAAAGAACCTCTTAGATCATTGTGTGGTCTAATCTCTGCATTAAGTGACTTGTGCAAGATGACAAAGGTCACACAAAGATAGGATTCAAATTATATCCTTACACCTCAAATCCAGCATGAAGTCTTTAAGATTTAAAGATTCACATGAAATATTTCTTTTATCCAAATCATTCAAACTACTTAAAGATCAGGAATTTGTTAAGGATTGACTGAGTTGTATGGTTCTGAATAATGACAATCACAGTAGCAATGACTTTAATTTTATACTCTTTAGTTTAAAAAGAATTATCTCTTTGGATCTTCACAAAAAATATAACATAGTATAAGAATTACATTTTAAAAAGAGAAATATGAAGTTCAAAGAACATAGGTAGAAAATTAAAGTAGGAAAATGCAAAAGGAAATGCAAAAGAAAAGAAGAATGATTTGTCTAATAAGCAGTCTTCTTTTTCTTTCCTGATATTCATATTGCCCACCTAATATTTAGTTTTTTGAAATTATGGTAAGGTAAGATGATAGAATATTAAAGATGCAACAGACTTTAACATTTTTTCTGGAATTTTTGCTCAGAAATCTAGAAAGCATGTGACTTTAGATGATTTTTTAATGAAGCATTTAAATTGAAAAATCATTCAGAGAATTGGTCCATTTGGGTATTGGCATACGGTTTGCAAATCACTTTACAAATATCTCACAACCCTGAAATATTGGTATTATGATACCCAGATAAAGAAACTGAGACATGAAGATATAAATATCTAAGTAAGGACTTAAACTCATCTTCACCTGTAAGTCTGGCAGTCTATGCACTGTTCCACTTAACTGACTATTCTATGTACTGTTCCATCTAATCATGCTAGATGATAACTCTATACCCTAATTTTAACACTTTTTTGTTTTTCAATCAACAGCATTTCATATCTATCACATCTACCCTACAAGCAGTTCTCATATGGCTAAAGAGTAATCACTGGAACTAGCCTTTCTATACTCTACAATCACCACATAAAAGATCGTTCTCTCTTTTCTAAAATGTATTGTTGTTGTTCATCTTTCATTTACAAATATCACTGATATACTGCCTTGCACATGAATTGTACCTTAGTGAGGTAATGTGGGACAAAGTGACTTTTCCAGAATCATGACAGTCTGATTGCAAGACAAAACTCACAATGACTAGCAATGGCTCAGGATGCAATGGGTAACTGGAGCCTTCCCTTTCTGATCAAATTCTAAATTTTCCACAATGCCTACTTCAGTCACTTTTATGGCCATTGGAACATATTGTTCTAATTCTCCCATTTCTCTGGGGGGGAAGGGGGATGGATCTTCACAAGCTTGGAGTAGACAATCTCCTTAACTCACCAAGGGGTTTGAGACTTATTGGTTACCCTCAACCTGGTTTAATTTGTCTGCAAGGCAGAATGTACCTGCTGTACATGCTAGTTCTTGGAATCACAAGTGAGAGTTGGGTGAAGGTGGATACCAAAAGTGAAGGAGCAATCCTGAAAATGGCTCAGCAAGATCTCATAACAAAGGTGCTAGTTCTCCCTGAATATCCCATACACTCCTTTCCCAAAGTAGTTGGGAAACTCAATTTGGTAGGATTCACTGGGAAGTTACTTGCTGGTGCAGATATCTGAGTGAGAAGACACTAGAAACTTCATGTTTGGATAATTTTCATCAAGGAACTCCAAGCCCTCAGACTTCTGGTTTTCTGGGAATTATAAGAACAGCACTGGTACCTTTGAGAACAAGCAATAAAGGGTGGCTTCCTTTGTCCCCTGAGTTGTGATTGAGTTAATTTTTGAGTGAACAACCTAGGCGCTGATCCAGAGATGAGACAGATGAGTCTCACCTGTCCTCTTCTCAATACAATGAAGTAAATGTCCTTGGGGGCATTTGCTTATCTACTGATCAGTAACTGCTGAAAGTTGACTTTGGGTAGGTCTGATGGATAAAAATCTTCAGGTGTGATTCTGAAAGTTCTAAGAGGCAGGACCCTTGTAACCATGCACCCTTGGAATTGCAGCTACTGCTCTATTGATTCTATCAGTCAGACAATATACAAAAACCCTTTCCACTCTTTCTGCTGCTAAAACTGACAAAAATCTTTATCTTTGTAATGTTTTAAATTAGCGTGTCTCAACTAAAATTGCATATTTGTTTTTAGTTTATAGCACTCATCTATTTGTACTAGCACTACTTAAATCCTCATGTCTATTTGCAATGAATTGGCAATCTGATTTCGTATTTGTCTGAACAAAGGGAAGGGACCATATAATTTATTTTGGAAGATCAAAGAGGGATCAGAAACAGCCCTATGAAACCTATAAGCACAGGTTTCTGATTTCTGTTCTAAACTACTCTTTACTGTTATTTCTATAAAATCTATTACATTTTTCAGTGGTTTAAAAAAAAAGTCAAACACCAGTCACAATAAAATAAATGCAGGCATCACTACCAATCTTACTCGTAAGCAGAATAAATTACAATATTTTAAAGAGCACTAGGAAGTTCTAACTTCCCTTTCTCTGGAGGGGAAAAATATCTTTCTCTAAAGGGCAGAGGTATTAGGTGACAAAGTGGATAGAATAATGGGTTTGTAGTGAACAAGACTTGAGTTCAACTAGCTTTGTGACCATGTATAAGATATTTAACTGTCTGCCTCAATTACCTCAATTGTAAAATGGGGATAATAATAGAACCTGCCTTCCAGGATTGTTGTGCAAATCAAATGAGAAGATATTTGTAAAGTATTTATCTTAGTGACAGACACATAAATTAATTGGACCATCTTTGGTATAGATTGTTTTTTTTTTTAACTATTCATTAAAGATAGAGCTAACTAGATACTATTTTACAAGAAATCATCAAAGAGAACTGCCCAGATGTAATAGAATCAGAAGGTAAAATAGGCATTGAAAGAATTCATTGAACACCTTCTGAAAGAAATCCTAAAATAAAAACCCCAAGGAATATTGTGGCCAAATTTCAGAACTATCAGATTAAGGAAAAAATTTTACATAGCAGCCAAAAAAAAAACCATTTAAATACTGAGGTGCCACAATAAGGATCACCCAAGATCTGGCTGCCTCTACATTAAAGGAAAGAAGGGCCTGGAATATGATATTCCGAAAGGCACAAGAACTTGAGATGCAGCCAAGAATAAACTACCCAGCTAAGCTGAGCATTTTCTTCCAGGGAAGAAGATGGACATTTAATGAAACAAATGAATTCCATTTGTTTCTGAAGAAAAACCAGAACTAAACAAAAATTTGATCTCCAAGAATAGAACTCAAGAGATGCAGAAAAGGTAAAAATAACTCTTGAGAATTGTATTTCTGTTGTGGATATACAAAAAGAATACATGTATAATTTGATTGTACTGATATAACATGAAAAGGGAAGTAGATATGGAAAAGGGATGATGGCAGAATAAGGTGGGAAGGAGGGATAAAAGAGGGAAACCACATCCCACAAAGAGGCTAAGGAAACTTATCATATCTGAGGGAATTTAGAGAGGGGAGGAACATTGTGTGAATCTTACTCTCATCAGAGTTGGCTCAAAGAAAAAATAATTGACATTTGTTTTAGAGAAAATTCTCTCTCGCCTCATTAAAACGGGGAGAGGAAAAGGAAAAGAAAAGAGTAATAAGGAAGGAAGGGGAAAGACTCAAAGGGGGAGGAGGGATTATAAAGAGGATAAGCTATCGTGATACAAGAGGGGTACATAAGTTTAAAAGGGGAAAGAGGGTTGGGGAGGCAAGAATAAGTAAAGCACAATCTGGGGTTATTAGGATGGCAGGAAATACAGATTTAGTAATTCTAACTGCTAAATGTAAATGGGATGAACTCCCCATAAAGAGGAGGCAGATAGCAGACTGATCAAAAGTCAGAACCCTACAATATGTTGTTTACAAGAAACACATTTAAAGCAGGGGATGCATATAGAGTAAAAGCAAAAGGCTGGAGCAAAATCTATTATGCTTCAGGTGAAGTCAAAAAGTTAGGGTAGCCATCCTTATCTCAGATCAAGCAAAAGTAAAATTGATCTAATTAAAAGAGATAGAAGGAAACTACATCCTGCTAAAGGGTAGCATAAACAACGAAGCAATATCAATATTAAATATATATGCACCAAGTGGTATGGCACCAACTTCCTAAAGGAGAGTTAAGAGAGTTGCAAGAAGAAATAGACAACAAAACTGTAATAGTAGGAGATCTCAACCTTGCACCTCAGAATTAGACAAATCAAACCACAAAACAAATAAGAAAGAAATTAAAGAAGTAAATATAATATTAGAAAAATTAGGTATGTTGGATCTTTGGAGAAAATTGAATGGAGATAGAAGAGAATATACTTTCTTCTCAGCAGTTCATGGAACCTATTCAAAAATTGACCATATATTAGGACATAAAGACCTCAAAATTAAATGCAAGAAAGCAGAAATAGTAAATGCTTTCTTTTCAGATCATGATGCAATAAAACTACATTCAACAAAAAGTTAGGGGAAATAGACCAAAAAGTAATTGAAACTAAACAATCTCATCTTAAAGAATGATTGGGTGAAGCAGCAAATTATAGATACAATTAATAATTTCACTCAAGATAATGACAATGATGAGACATCATACCAAAATTTGTGGGTGCAGCCAAAGCGGTAATAAGAGGGAATTTTATATCCTTAGAGGCTTACTTGAATAAAACAGAGAAAGAAAAGATTAATGAATTGGCTTGCAACTAAAAAAACTAAAAAGACCAAATTAAAACCCCTAATCAAATACTAAATTGGAAATTCTAAAATTAAAAGGAGAAATTAAAAATATTGAAAGTAAAAAACTATTGAGCTAATTAATAAAACTAAGAGTTGGTTCTATGAAAAGCCAATAAAATAGATAAGCCTTTGGTAAATCTGATTAGAAAAAGGAGGGAGGAAAATGAAATTAGTAGTCTTAAAATGAAAAGGAGAACTTTCCACCAATGAAGAGGAAATTAGAGAAATAATAAGGAGTTATTTTGCTCAACTTTATGCCAATAAATTTGATAACCTAAGTGAAATGGATGACTACCTCCAAAAATACAGACTTCCCTAGACTAACAGAGGAAGAAGTAAATTGTTTGAATAGTCCCATTTCAGAAAAGAGAATAGAACAGGCAATTAAACAACTCCCTAAGAAAAAATCCCCAGGACCAGATGGATTTATATGTGAATTTTACCAAACATTTAAAGAACAATTGGCCCTAATGCTATATAAATTATTTGATAAAATAGGGAATGAAGGAGTCCTACCAAATTCCTTCTATGACACAGACATGGTAACTTGATACCTAAACCAGGTAGGCTGAAAACAGAGAAAGAAAATTATAGACCAATCTCCCTAATGAATATTGATGCTAAAATCTTAAATAAGATATTAGCAAAAGACTCAGAAAATCATCTCCAAGATAATACACTATGATCAAGTAGGATTTATACCAGGAATGCAGGGCTGGTTCAATATTAGGAAAACTATCAATATAATTGGCCATGTCAATAACCAAATTAACAAAACCATATGATCATCTCAATCGATGCAGAAAAGCATTTGATAAAATCCAACATCCATTCCTATTAAAAACACTTGAGAGATAGGAATAAATGGACTTTTCCTTAAAATAATCAGCAGCATCTATTTAAAACCATCAGTAAGCATCATATGTAATGGAGACAAACTGCAACCATTCCTAATAAGATCTGGAGGAAACAAGGTTGCCCACTATCACCGTTACTATTTAATATTGTATTAGAAACACTAGCTATAGCAATAAGAGCTGAGAAAGAGATTAAAGGAATAAGAATAGGCAATGAGGAAGCCAAATTATCACTCTTTGCCGATGACATGATGGTATACGTAGAGAACCCCAGAGATTCTGGCTAAAAAGTTATTAGAAATAATCCACAACTTTAGCAAAGTTAGCTGGTTATAAAATAAACCCACATAAGTCATCAGCATTCTTATATATCACTAACAAAATCCAACAGTCAGAGTTACAAAGAGAAATTCCATTTAAAGTAACTACTGATAATATAAAAATTTAGGAATCTATCTGCCAAGGAAAATCAGAAACTTTATGAGCAAAATTAAGACCACTTTTAACACAAATTAAGTCTGATCTAACCAATTGAAAAATATTAAATGCTCTTGGATAGGGCGAGCCAATATAATAAAGATGACAATATTACCTAAACTAATCTATTTATTTAGCGCTATACCAATCAGATCCCTAAAAAACTATTTTAATGACCTAGAAAAATAACAACAAAGTTCATATGGAAAAACAAAAGGTCAAGAATTTCAAGGAATTAATGAAAAAAAATCAAATGATGGTGGCTTAGCTGTACCAGATCTAAAACTATACTATAGAGCAGCAGTTACCAAAACTATTTGGTATTGGCTAAGGAATAGATTAGTTGATCAGTGGAATAGATTAGGTTCTAAGGGATAAAACAGTCAACAAATATAGCAACCTAGTCTTTGATAAACCCAAAGATCCCAGCTTTTGGGATAAGAACTTACTGTTTGATAAAATTGCTGGGAAAATTGGAAACTAATATGGCAGAAACTAGGCATTGATCCATACTTAACGCCGTACACCAAGATAAGGTCAAAATGGGTTCATGACCTAGGCATAAAGAATGAAATTATTAATAAATTAGAGGAACATAGGATAGTTTACCTCTCAGACCTGTGGAAGGGGAAGGTTTTATGACCAAAGCAGAACTAGAGATCATTACTGATCACAAAATAGAAAATTTCGATTATACTAAACTGAAAAGTTTTTGTACAAACACAAACTAATGCAGACAAGATTAGAAGGGAAGCAATAAACTGGGAAAATATTTTACAGTCAAAGGTTCTGATAAAGGCCTCATTTCCAAAATATATAGAGAATTAACCTAATTTATAAAAATCAAGCCATTCTCCAATTGAAAAATGGTCAAAGGATATGAACAGACAATTCTCAGATGAAGAAATTGAAACTATTTCTAGTCATATGAAAAGATGCTCCAAGTCATTATTAATCAGAGAAATGCAAATTAAGACAACTCTAAGATACTACACACACCTGTCAGATTGGCTAAGATGACAGGAAAAATAATGATGATTGTTGGAGGGGATGTGGGAAAACTGGGACATTGATTCATTGTTGGTGGAGTTGTGAACGAATCCAACCATTTTGGAGAGTAGTTTGAACTATGCTCAAAAAGTTATCAAACTGTGCATACCTTTGATCCAAGAGTGTTACTACTGGGATTATATCCCAAAGAGATTATAAAGAAGGGAAAGGGACCTGTATGTGCACTGAATGTTTGTGGCAGCCCTTTTGTAGTGGCTAGAAACTGAAACTGAATGGATGTCCATCAGTTGGAGAATGGCTGAATAAATTGTGGTATATGAAAATTATGGAATATTACTGTTCTGTAAGAAATGACCAACAGGATGATTTCAGAAAGGCCTGAGAGACTTACACGAACTGATGCTAATGAAATGAGCAGGACCAGGAGATCATTATATACTTCAACAATAATACTAGATGATGACCAGTCCTGATGGATCAGGCCATCCTCAGCAACGAGATCAACCAAATCATTTCTAATGGAGCAGTAATGAACTGAACTAGCTATACCCAGAAAAAGAACTCTGGGAGATGACTAAAAACCATTACATTGAATTCTAGTCCCTATATTTATGCACACCTGCATCTTTTGATTTTCACTAAGCTAATTGTACAATAATTAGAGTCTGATTCTTTTTGTACAGCAAAATAATGTTGTGGTCATGTATACTTATTGTGTATCTAAGTTATATTTTAATATATTTAACATCTACTGGTCATCCTGCCATTTAGGGAGGTGGTGGGGTAAGAGGTGAAAAATTGGAACAAGAGGTTTGGCAATTGTTAATGCTGTAAAGTTACCCATGTATATATATCCTGTAAATTAAAGGCTATTAAATAAAATAAATAAATAAATAAATAAAGATAGAGCTATGATGACAGAATAATAGGAAGCAGTGCAGCAACCTCTCTATCTACCCACCCATCCAACCCCACCAAAAATAAACACTTCTCCAAACAGATCTAGAAAGTATGCCAGGCCAGATCTTGATAGGAACATGCAAGAAAAAACACAAGTATGGAGGTAGGAGGTGGGGGGAGTTAGGTTCATGTCAGCAGAAAGCCATAGAAAGAAAAGTTTGCAAACACTAAGAATAAGGTCTGTATTTCTGAAGCAGCCATGGAAGGTTCCAAAGCCCAGAGAAAAGCTGGGGACTTGGAATTTAGGAATCATGGAATAGAGGAACAAGTGCCAACTGGATATTTTGTCTTTCACTACCCACTTGTTATTGTTCAATTATTCAACATGTCCAACTTTTCATAACCCCATGGACTATACCACTCCCAGTCCTTCTATTCTCCATTATCTCCTAAAGTCTGTCCAAGCTGCATTCATTGTTACTTTGACATAGCTATCCATCTCACTCTCTGTCATCCTCTTTTCTTTTTGCTTTCAATCTTTCCAACAACAGTATCTTTTCCAACAAGTCTTGTCTTTTCATTATGTAGCCAAAGTATTTAAGCTTCAGTTTCAGTATTTGATCTTTCAATGAGTAGCCTGAATTAATTTCTTTAAGAATTAACTGATTTGACCTCCTTGCTTTCCAAGGAACTCTCAAAAGTCTTTTCTAGCACCATAATTCAAAAACATCAATGCTGGAGCATTCAGCTTTCCTTATAGTCCAACTCTCCAATGCATACATTGTTACTAGAAAAACCATAGCTTTGAATATAGACCTTTGTCAGCAGCATGATGTTTCTGCTTATTAGTCTGCTGTTCAGATTTTTCCATAGCTTTCCTTCCAAGAAGCATGTGTCTTTTAACTTTATGGCTATAATTGCCATCTGCTGTGATCTTTGAGCTCAAGAATATAATTGTGTCCACAGAGTTTTCTTAGCAAAGATGCTGGAGTGGTTTGCCATTTCCTTCTCCAGTGGATCACTTTTTGTCCAGAGTGTACTACATAAAAAGATCTGTGCCCATGAGTGGCATTCCAGAGTAGGTACTGAATTTCAGGATCACTTACAGAAGGGAAGAACACTGTTCAAATATGAAAATCCATTAGAACATGACCCTATGAGGGTAGAGGTGTGTGATTCATGTCCTAAGCACTTAACATAGTGCTTGAAACATACAAGGTGCTTAATGAATACTTACTGATTGATTGATTGCTTAACACCTAATAAATTTAATGAGAAATTTATAACGCCATGGAAATAGCACTGGCTTTGAAGTCATTGACTTTATTTCACATTCCCACTGTGTCATTTTCTACCTGTAGGGGCTTTCACAAATCAATTTATCACCCTGGGACTCAGTTTCCTCATCTCTAAAATAAAATGATTGGAATCAATGAATGATCTCTAAAGACATCTTTAACATTTTATGATCCTTTTTTTTTTTTATTTAATAGCCTTTTATTTACAGGTTATATGCATGGATAACTTTACAGCGTTAACAATTGCCAAACCTCTTGTTCCAATTTTTCACCTCTTACCTCCCACCCCCTCCCCTAGATGGCAGGATGACCAATAGATGTTAAATACATTAAAATATAAATTAGATACATAATAAGTATACATGACCAAAACATTATTTTGCTGTACAAAAAGAATCAGACATTTTTCCAAAAAATGAAAGGAATAAGAAACTAAGAACTTTAGGATGAAAGAAAGTTTGTTAATCATGGAGCAGGAATTCTAGAGGACACAGGAGGGACAGAACTGAAATGGTATCTGAGGAGAATTAATAATTAGCAACCTATAAGCTTACTTTTTTTATCTCTAAAAACTACTTTAGAATTATGTGTCCATCAAAGATGTTGAGTGATGAAAATATAAGGGAATAGATTGTATTTCACAGAAAATTTTCTATAGCAGACCATCTCTTCACTGTAACTCAATTGACTAAGAATTGAAGAGAGCTATTAAAAAAAAAAAAGAAGAGAATATAATATCCAACTATATCTAATGTTTCTTGAATACTCCCCCAAAATATTCTCTTCCAGGAAGCTTCCTTACATATTAAGCAAATCAAGTGCCTACTATGTGACAGGCATTGGGCTTTAGGCAGATGATTCCAAAAAAATCAAACAAAAAAATCAATTTCTATTTTAAACCAGCTTGAATTCCATCAAGAACTATGACATATATATATATATATATATAATTACATATAAGTATATATAATTTCATATGCACATAAAATTATATGAAATACATATGTACAAAATCAATTGAAGATATTTAAATACAAGATAGTTATGGAGGGAGGACATTTGTTGTTGGGAAGAACAGGAAAGGTATTGTGTAGAACAGGAGTAAGAACACAAAAACCCCACAGTGGGAGGAGATCAGTGGAGTGGCCTCCCAGAGGTCAATGAAAGGATGTCAAGGGTCTGAGAACTTGGGAGTAAGAACTTCATCTTTATTTTTAATAACTTGTAACAGAAATATAATATTTTGTTTTATTTTGGATTAGGGAAAAAATTATTATTCTAAGAAGAAATCCACAGGTTTCACCAATATACTATATCACACACACACACACACACACACACACACACACACAAACACAAACACACAACACAAATTTAAAAATGGTTGCAAGTGGGTGCTTGATCTGTGTCTTGGGGGAAAAAATGAAACATTGGATAAGGAAGAAGTGATGTATGCACTGCAAAGGCTCAACAAGAGAAGATGAAGAGTCATGTGAGAACCAAAAAGAAGACTAATTTGCTTTTTCATAGTTTGGGAAGGGCAGTGATATATATTTGTGCTGGTAAGATCTTACAAAATTACTTGATTTTAATCCTCATAAGTAATTATCTTTTGTTGTAAATATCAATATTTTCAATATTTCTTCAGTGATCTATGATTTCATCAAGGTAGGCATTCCATTCATCAGCACAGATAGTAAGTCTTTGATGTTTTTAACACTCTGGCATTGTTGTTAATGTTCTCCCATAACTCAACAAAGGATAAACCAAACATTCCATAAGCATTCTTTTTTTCTTTGGTTCAGTGTAACTCTTCATTTTATCTACATGTTTTCTCTTGCTCTTGATACATTGCTGACCCACTTGTTCTATCCCATAGGTTATAATTAGAATATGTCATAATTCACATGTGTCTTTCTTGACTCTTCAATATATTTTGAGTGAGCCACAAACTGCTGGGGGCTTTCTCTGAGGCTGTGGTGTTCCAAAGTTTAAAAACAATATTAAGTAAAGTTTAAAATAATGATGCATTCTGACAATGTTAAGGATGTGTTCTGTGTGGAAAAGAGGGGGAGAGAGAGAAAGACACACAGACAGACAGACAGACAGACAGAGAGACTGAAACAGAGAGACAGAGAAAGAAACAGAGACAGAGAAAGAGGAAAAGACAAAGTGCCAGAAAGAAAAATAGAGACACAGAGCATAAGATACAAAGAGAGTTCTATTTTGAAAGTTTAAAAGATATCAGGGAAAAGGGGAATAAACTAATCCAACAAATACCAAAAAACAAACAAACAAACAAACAACCTATTAGTGAAATCCAACAAATATAAAATGATTCTGAAGGAGCATTAACAACTAGAGGACTCACAAAAAAAGTTTCTTGAAGGAGGTAGCACTTGAACTAAACCTGAAAAGAGCTAAGAGTTCCAAAAGAGAAAAGGATTGAATTCATTCCAGGAATTCAAGACATCCTCTACTAAAGCAATGAAACATGAAATGGAACCTCCTGCACTAAGAATAGCAAGTGGGCCAGTTTGCCTAGAACCCATGATGAGTCTGGAAAGATAGACTAGAGCCAAATTTCAAAGAATTTTAAATGTCAGAGATTATATTTTATCTTCAAGTTAATAGGGAACCACCAAAGCTTCCTTAGCAGGGCATTGCATAATCAGACCTATACTTCAGGAATACTAATTTTTTCATCTCTGTAGAGGCTGACTTAGAAAAGAGACAGAGAGATTAATCGGGGAGCTATTGAATTATCTAGATGAGAAGTAGTGAGAATCTGAAACAGAATCACTGGTCTGTGAGAGACCAGGATATAAGCGAGATAAAGAATGATATAAGTGATATTGAAGAGATAGAATTGACAAGACTCAACATTTGACTGCATATGAAGAATGAATCAGAGTGCAGAGTTGAGGATGCCTCCTACGTTGGTGAACCTAGATATCTGGAAAAATACTAGTGTCTTCAACCAAAAAAATATATATATAAGTTGAGCAAGAATGGTAGATTTGGGCTGAAAAATATTGAGTTATACTTTGGACATGTTTAATTTAAGGGACATTTAACTAGAAATGTTCAGTAGATGGTAAGAGATGTGAGACTGGAACTCAGGAGAAAGATGAGGCTGGATACATAGATTGAAGAGTTATCTCTATTAGGCAGTCAACAAGCACTGTGCTTGGGACTATGCTAAGTTCTTGAGATAAAAGACAAAATTGAAAATTGTTCTTAACATCAAGGGGACTACACCTTAACAGATAATATGACAAGCATACATAAAGCTATATGCTAAATAAATACCAAGTATATTCTTTCCTGTTTAATCTTATGCATTTTAGGCATTTAAAAACTTTCTCAGAAAGGATTTAAACATTCAAACAATAAAGAGCCTTTGGGTTGGACGATTTGGGGTATGAGAAGGAAGAAAAACTAAGGGCCAGGAGAGACTTTGGGAATCTAGCATTCCAGCTGAACCTTGAAAGAAACTAGGGATTGCAAGAGGCATAGCTGAAGGCATGAATAACACAGCCACCTCAAAGTGGCTCCACAAAAAGTGTAGCGTGTTAGGTGTCAAGACCAGAGAAGACTTGTTTGGTGGGTATCTAGAAGGTAGTAGATGGGAATGATGTGTAAAGCTAGGATAAGGCCAGTTTGCAAGAGCTTCAGTGCCAAACAGATGAACAAATCCTAGACATAATAGACTAGAAAAAATCACTTTGGCAGTTATATAGACTATGGATTGGTACAAGAAGAGATTTGAGGCAGCTTTGGAGACCAATTAGAAAGATATTATAATAGTGATTAAGTTGTAGGCTAGAGAAATATTGTAATTTTTTTTCTTTTCTGGCTGAGGCAATTGAAGGTTAGTGACTTGCCCAGGGTCACACAGCTAGGGAATGTTAAGGATCTGAGGCCAGATTTGAACTTCCTGCAAGAGGAACTGCAGAGAGACAGTTCCTCCTGACTTCATCCTAGCTAGCTGCCCCTAGAGAAATGATTTTATGAGTGGAAACATGAAATATATTGAAAATGATTAATTTTTGCAACTGTTTGGATATGTAGAAAGAAAATGAGTGTCATCATCCAAAAACTGCTAGAATATTATGGCTTGGAGGTGTTTTGAAATCATCCAATCCAAAGGCTCTTCACTGATTACATGTCTAGACCCCTTCTGAGAACGTTTTTAAATGCCTAAGATACATAAGATTAAACATGAAAACAATTATCAAACTTTTTAAAAGCAAGTTTACAGACTCCAAGTTAAAAATTCTTGGTCGTTTTATTTTAATGATTAGCCACACATGTGGAGGTGGAAGCACATAGATAGGACCACAGAGAGATTAGCTTTGCAGCCGCATGCTTAAATTAGAAAAGAGAATATAGTTAACCTAGATTCATAACATATTCAATCTAAACATACAACTCTAAAACTGGCTTGTATTTTGTGAAATTTATGACATAAAAGCAGGAGTTGGTTCCTCATGCAAAATGTTGCTATTGGGCTGAATTATTATTAATTCCTTTTCTAATTAAAAAATTTAATAATCTATTACATAGGCCTCTCAAATCCTACTCTAACACTTCATTGTCACATTTCATGACCTGCATTCTTAAAAGCTGTGTCAGCACAGAATAAGTTCTGACAGGTTCCAGCAAGCTAAAAAGGCTACAAGTAGAGCCTGGTGACAATCTGTCTATCATGTGAGGATTAAATTGTCTAAGTTCAGAGATGTTTATCACCAGGTCTCCTTCAAGAATATAAATTTTTCAACCCCAGTTTATCTGGATACATGTCCAGATTATCTAAGATGCTGGCACTCTCATGGGAGATAGCAGGGATCTGTATTTTGTGTTCACCTACTGGATGGATGGGAGTAGTATCTTTCTATTGGCTAAGTAGTCAAAACAGGTTATATCTTTTAAACTTCCAGACTGGAACTCTCTCTGAGTCTTTTTTGTGTGTGTCTGTCTATCTCTATCTCTTTCTATTTCTATTTCTCTGTCCTTTCTTCTGGCTCTTTGTCTTTTTCTCTGTTTGTTTCTCTTTCTCTCTGTCTCTCTCTCTCTCTGTCTCTCTCTGTCTCTCTCTCTTTCTCCACGCAAAGGAATGAAGGGTTTTACTCAGAACATGGGCACCATGCACTGAGTTAAGTGAAAAAATAACTATCTCCCCTATGACCCCAAGAAAAGAACCTGGAATTTTGTTCTTCAGTTCTACATTCAGAAGTTGGAATCATCAGACATATAACATCTCCAGCCATGGCAACCTTGGAAGCAAAATTCCAGCCTGGAAATTGTTGCCAGGTCAGCAAGGAAGCCCTGAGAAGCCAGTTTGTCAGGAAACAAATCATGGTGCATTTTGTATTTAGAACTTGGGGATACCATTATATAGAAACTTAGTTAAGCTTATCCTAATCCTCTTCCCCAAAAGAAGACTTTATCTTAAATAAGTAAAAACAAAATAAAATAGTAAGCTTTTTTTTTTTTACTGAGTCATCTCAGTGGATGATTTTCCAATTTTCTCTACAATTCTCAAGCCTTTTAAATTTTCAGTCTTCTAAATTTGAGTCATTTGCAGACTTACAACAATTTGAATTGTTAGTTTATCTAGTGTTGAATTCTTCTTTCATTGAAATCAGAGATTGGACTAGATAATAATAGCTTGCATTTATGTAGTGTTGTCTTACATGTGCTGTCTATTTTAATCTCACAAACAATCCTATGAGGCAGGTGATATTGTTATCCCCATTTTATAGTTGAAAAACCTGAAGCTGAAAGATGCTAAGTAATTTGCCCGGCATCATCTAGCTGTAAAAGGTATGAGAAAGAATTTGAACCAGCCTTTCAAACTTCAAGTCCAACCCTCTATTCACTGTACCATATAGCTAATAATAATAATCATAATGGTAATAATAATAAATATCTTTTTATATACTAATCATACTTTTCCAAAAGTTTTCACATAAATTATTTTACTTGAAACATTATTATATTTTTGTTCTACAGGCCAGTGAGACAGCAGATAGAGTGCTAATCTTGAAATCCAGGAGAGACTTTGACACTGACTAGTTGTGTGCCCATAGCCTGTCATTTAGTTTCTCTAAGCCTTTATATTTCCTTATCTATAAAATGGACATAGTATCTTTTGTATTTATTTCATAGGGTTCAAGATATGAAAACTTTACAAACCTTAATGTGCTAGATAATTTTTCATTATTATTAACAAACATGACTGAGACAAGAAGGTTATTATTATATCTATTTAACAACTTAAGAAGTTGAGGCTTAGAATTTTTTATTTCATTTTATTTGTTTTTGCAAAGCACCATCCCAAATTAAGTTTCAAAGCTGAGACTAAAGTCTTGGTCTTCTGAATCTTATTGTCATGTTCATTACATTTTCATTACACTTTGATGACTTCTAAATTCTCAATGAACCTCTAGATTCATAAATTTAAACTCACGTCTACCTAGGAAGAAAAGTCAACTTTATTTGAAAAGTCAGTTACAGGACTCTATAAGGGCACCAGTCTTCAAAATCTAGTAGAGAGAGCCCTACACCTTAGGGAGAACTTCATACGGATTTCACAAAGGGAGAAAAGGACATCTAGTAACCAGGACCAGTTAGATATCTTGTCAATTATGTATCCAGCATGCTTGCCTTACCACCACTGGATTGTAGGTCTAAGCCTACTTTTTTCCATGGATCTTAATTTACTTGTGGAAGAGTATGTCATTTGAGCAGTATTATTTTATACCAACTGTCCCTGATCTATCTGCTTAATAAATACCCTCTCAAAAAAGCTAATTGACTCTGATATGTAATCAATGGAGAGCATACTGGTGGCATGTTGTGAGCAACAGTACTAGAAAATACAGCTCCATAGGGTCACCCCTAAAAGCCAGAAAGAAGCAGTAATCACTATCTGGCAATGGAACTTGCTAAAGGAAGTAAGGCTTGAGGAAGGGGTCCCAGGCAAGATACTAATTTCCAACAAATTTCCACCATTTTGGGGGAAATGGTTACTTGAAACTTACAAGTGCTATATAATTTGGAACTTAGCTAAAAACAATTTTTCTATAAGCTGAAATATTTGTCACAAATCATAATATATTTACCTTTCACATGCTTTGTCACTTCTATAAATGGTACCCCAGAATATGTTTATATTTCTAGTCATGGCTTAGAATGCATTTAAATAAATACCAGCACTGTTGTTTTACAATTATTTGTCAGATTTCTCAAGAACATTAAAACATTCACAATTGTTCGAATGATGTACACATATTTCAAATGTCAATTACACACTGCATCTTCAGCTAACCAGATTTTAAAAGGAACAAGAAGAAATTATGTTAGATGGCATCTTCACAATGCAGCTCTTCTCTTTTGTTTCTTTAAACCAGGAGGAGCTTTTTTGTGTGTCATGGGCCCTTTTGACAATCTTGTAAAATCTAGGGGCTCTTTTGCCTAATGATGTTTTGATGACTGCATTCGCAATGAAGGAAATGCTTAATTTCAACTAGTGTTTAATAAAAATAAGGACATATTTTTTTCCCATGCAAGTTTAATGGCTTCTTCAAGTCCATCCATGACTTCTATGAATCCCAGGTTAAGAACCCCTACCTCAAACTGATGTTGCTATATCTGAATATTGTCATTTTTATGAGACTAAATTAGCCCTAACACTCCACAGAGTTGGGCAAGCAGTGTTCTGCAGTGTTTAGATTTTGGTCAGACATCAAAAACACCAAAGTCATCTACATCATCCTAGGCATGTCTTGACTTTTGTTTTACCACTGGACTTTACTGAGTCTAGAAGAGACTTTGTGCAATTCTGTCTCACTTAAACCCCAAATTAAACTAATAATGTCATTGGTCCTCCTAGAAAATGAGGGATGCTTCTATACTATCAATATGCCATTAAAACATATAAAGTAAACTAAACAAACATAATTCATACTAATGAGTTTATGAGATCTTGTAGGAAAGGCAACAGGAGGTTCTCAGTGGCTCTGGTCTGATGGTTTTGGGTTTCCTTATCATCTCTCTTCTTCTTTTGTGCATAGCCCAAGCTATCACAAACCTATTTTCTGCAAAGCAGCAGCAAGATAGCTGCAAAGCAAAGCAGAAATCTGCATGTAGTCCATGACAAAGATCACTTTACTTTTTCAAAGCCAAGACATATAATCTTGTAAAGAGTGGAAATGAGTAGTTAGAGCATGCCCTCTATATCTATCAGACATATCTGACCTTCTGCAACTGAGTTTAATTACCTTTTACCTAGAAAAAGTATCCTGCAGCAGCAGTTATATTATGTGAAACTAGAAAACCGAGATTAGGAGACCTTGCAAATAGCTAGCCTTCAGTAGAGCTAGAACGGAAATTTAGGTCTCCTGCCTCCAAATTTAGTTTTCTTTTCCAGTCTAATGACTCTACTATATCATCTTTCAAATGAGTCATTTTCTAACCTGCTGATTAAGCTGGTTAATGGTTCTACTAGACTTTTCAGGGATCTTTCCACTTGCCAACTTCTATTTGCAGAATTCATATAGAACAAAGTAGAATCTGAGCATTTCTTTGGAAGATAATCTTCAAGAAAATACACCCAAGTGTCATTAGAACCAGGAAAAGAAGAATCAATCAAAATCAATCAATAAGCATTAGAAAGTGTATTTGTTAGTTTACCTCCTACCTAGAGCCCATGTCCAATACAACCTCAAATAATTGTAGTTCTTGGATATCTGGAATTTTATTTGTTTAAACTGGATTTATGATATTATCAATAGAGGGAACTCCTATGTGAATCTCCTTCCTTTATTAAGTTAGATAAGCAGTTCATCTGTGACATTAGTTTTAGAGAGAATCCTGGGCGACTAAGAGAATAAGTGATTTGCCCATAATCACACAAGTAGTATATCTCAAAGAATTGACTTGAACTAAGATATATTTGATTCCAAGAATGGTTCTTGGTCTTTGATAGTAGTACCCTGCCTCTCGTAACCAATTTCCTGTTCACTTTTTGGCAATTTAATCACCTTACCTTCTATAATTACCTTCTGTAATCATTCTCATATTTCTTAGAGAAACTATTTTTAAATAAATTTTATCTATATTTTATTCTTTTATATAACTTTTATTTTTTACTCTAACTCTCCATCCTCCTCAGAGAGCTGTCTTTTCATTAGAATATTTTTAATAAGAAAAAATATTCTGTAAAACTAATCAACATATCAAAAAAGTCTTTACTCATTCCCCCCTACCTCTTCAAAGAAGTAAAGGAAGATGCTTTCTCAAATTCAGAGGAATTATTCAACTATTCCCTTTAAAACATCCATAATTTTTCATTTACTCACACATTCAAGCATCCAACAAATATTTATGAAGTTTCTATTTTATGATCATTGTTCTATGATAGATCAAATACCTAAAATAACCTAAGCAGACCTAATCTCTATTACTGAGCTTATAGGAGATAGCTTGGTATTCTTGAAAAGCTGATTTTCCACACTGATCTTTATTTAGTGTCTTTAAACAAAAGGTCAAATGGGCTTTCCATTCTCCTACTCCTTAAGATTCCTGAAACCCAACCCCAGCTGCCCTTCAATCTCATTGCTCTTATAAAAAAAAAAAAAAAAAAACAGACTTACATTCAACTTACAAAAAGCAGACTCTGTGTCTGTCAGTCTGTAACAGTGATTGGATTCAAAAAGTAGTTTGGGGAACTTAAAAGAAATTGAACTCTGTGAAATGGTTTAGATTCATGGAAGTTTGCTAAAGTTTGGCTGCCACTTTACAAAAAGAAGCCAATGAATTTGACAATGAAGAGTTATTGACTGTATGGAGACTGAATATCAAAGTGAACAATTAATAGGAAAAACAGGTTGAGAAATCTCAATTTAAACAATATGCCATCTGGCCTGGAAGCAGTCATTCTATCAGTGTGACACCAACAGGTCATCTGGGGCAAGAGCACTATGTCCCGCTGCCAGACTCCTGAGTTTTATTTCTAGTTTAAGAGAATCTGATCTGTCATTCCTCTGGCTCCTGTGGGGCTTTAAATTCACATAATCAACATATCACTGCCAGAGATTTAGTAATAGCCATGGCAGTTTAAAGGTGAGTAAAGAATAATCACACTCGCAAGCCAGATGCCATCACTTCTAAAGGAAAAAAAAAGGGGGGGGGGGGGGGGGGGGGCAGACACTATTTCAGGCCCAAAAAGGGAAGCAAATGGCCCAGTGTGAAGGAGACCTGGTTTCTCATTGTAGTCAGATTTCCTAGGTTCCTTAGGTCTAAAGCTAGATGCAATCAAAGAGTGGAATTTTCTCGATTGCTACACTATTTACCATAAAAGATTTACCTTTATCATGATTGGGAGTTTGTTTTATTTTTTAGTCAGTCCTATGGAGGGCAGATCAAGAAGTCAGAGTACTCCCCCATACTCCCCTATCCACCCACCTCCCCCCCCCCCCCAAAAAAAAAACTCGAAATACAAAAAAAGTATTGAATCCTGATGGGAAAAGAAAAATTCATGAGTCACTTTTCCAGGTTGACATATGAAGACAGAGAGATCTGAAGACACCAGGGATAGAGTGCACTAGGATTACCGTTCATAGAAGACAACCAGAGGTTGTGTGCAGTGGGACAGGATAAGGTTCTTGAATTTATGACCCAGATCCATTCCAGGGTACCTCATATCTGGCCAATTTGTTGCCCACTACTCAGTTCTAGATGTCATATACAAAGCAGACTGAAGGAGGAGCAGTCACGGACTCTATGTGGTATATCCAAAAAGAAGGAAGTTCAGACATAAGCAGCTACAGTGTGCCTCGAATCTCAGAAGCAAAATATTCCAATTTATAACCCTATCTGCACAAAACTAACTAGGATTAGTATCTCGTATCACAAGAGAGCCTGCAGTTCTATCACTAAAGTAGCACAGTTTCCCAGTGAATTAACAGTATCTGAATCCAGTAGAGGTCTCCTGCTGAAACCCAAACCCAGATCAGGAATTTGCAGTGAGGGTCAGGAAGTTGGAGAAGAAATTGAGGAAGAAGTGTAGGAATGCTTATACTTACTTTATCTGGATCAGACTATTTTGGTTGCAATGAAACAATGAGTTCCCTAGCCCAAACTAATCCTATCCCTGAGATCCTGAAAAAAATACTACACTCAATATGCTCAAGACAGCAATAATAGAAGCAGTCCAGATCTTTCCTACAGAAGTGTACAGAGCCTGACTCTAACATTCTTCTAGAAGTCAAGAGATAGGGTGGGAAAATAAGCAAAAAAAAAAAAAAAAAGTTAGAGTCATCAAATTACCTGAATGCTATGACAAAACAACAACAAAACTTAGATACTCTGTTTCAAGAAATCCTAAAAGGAAATTGCCCAGATTTTTCAGAATTGGAGGGGGAAATGAAATAGAAAGAATTTTAGAATAAAGAATTTAAATTGAGGAGGAGGAGGAGGAATAGGAGAGAGAGGAGGAAGAAGAGGCAGAGGAGGAAGAGGAAGAAAAGAAGAAGAAGAAGAAGAAGAACAACAACAACAACAACAAGAATAAGAACAGAAGATGAATAAGAAGAACAAGAAAAAGAAAGAAGGAGTAATGGGATAAATGGTGGAGTAAAGGAAAGAAAATTTATTTTACATAATTTGGATACACAAGTGGGTACATATTCAAACAAGGAGAATGGACTGAGATAAGTGGCCAACACTTGAAATTTATTCTTATTTGAATTAATCCAAAAGATGGAAGAACACACATGCACATACACACACAATTTAGGTATAGAAATATATTTTATTCTACTTGGAAACAGTAGGGAAAGGGAAAAAAAGAAATTGAAGGAGGATAATAGAAGGTGGATCATTCTTGATCAAATGACTATATAGCTATAGATATAGATGCCAAGAACATTTTATCCAAAATATCAAAATAATTCTAATGATATAACATATTTCCCTTTTTGAAGTACCAAGGAATAGGAATCTGAGGGAGGTACCCAGAAATTGGGGGAAAGCTTAACAAGTTGTAGTATGTCAGTAAGAAATAGTATTATTCCCCTTAGGAAATGGCAAAAACCATGGTTTTGGGAAAAAAAAAAAAAACTGGGAAGACTTATATGAAATGATACAGAGTGAAGCAAAGAGAACCAAGAGAACAATTTATATGATGACAGCAAAATAGTAAAGACAAACACTTTGAGAGAGTTGGAAAATCTGATGAGGGTAATGACTAATGACAATTCAAGAGAACTTATAATGAAGCATATTAACAACCTCTTGATAAGGAACAAGACAAATGCATACATATATATGTATACAAATGTGTGCATGCAAATATATGTATATTTTATAAATGATTACTATATAGAATGCTATATTATCATATATTACAATGATTTATTATATATAATTACTATATTTCTGTGGATACAAATATGAGAGTTAACTCAAAAAAATTTGCTTACCTTTACATGTTTGTAATAAGAATTTTCTTTTTCTCTTATTTCTTCTTTCAGAGGGAGGAAGAGAGAGTAGGCAGATTTTTGCTGGTTGAAAATAAAGTATATTATAAATATATATGGGTATATATATGTGGATATGTATAGATATATATGGTATATGTGTCTATGTGTGTGTGTGGAAGGGTGTATAATCAGACCTGCAATTTCATTGCAAAAACCCCAAGTGAGGAAAATTCCTCTCATAAAGAAGACAAACAGCCTCAATTGCCAAGGGCACTGAGAAGTCAATTGACTTGGCCCTGAAGACCCAAACAGTTTGTATCAGAGGCAAAACTTGAACACAAGTCTTTCTAATTTCAAGGATGGTTTTCTATACATTTCCTCATGCTGTATCTATATTAATATTAGCATTGTTGTTGTCATTAATAATAATAATAATAATAGTACTTGGAATTATTATAGCTGTTTAAGACTTAAAGAATATATATAAATCTCACAATATTTCTTTGACTTAGGTACAAAGGCATAATTATTTCTGTATTAGAGATGAGGAAATTGACTTCAGAAAATTATGATTCTAACATAATTATAAAAATATTTTAAAATAATAGCTGATGTTTCTGTATTGCTTTAATATTTATAAAGCATATTAGTTCATTTAATAGTCACAGTAACTCTCAATCAGTTGGTCATGACAGTTAATAAAATAGAATTTAAGTGACTTTTATGTGCCAATATTTAGGACACAAAAAAGGGGGAGGGCATAGAAAACCAACAACCTTGTCACTGTTCTCAAGCAGCTTGCATTCTAATGGGAGAAACAATGCACAAACAGTTATAAACATGTAAGATATAATACTGAATAAAATGGAGTTAGTGCCAGAGAAAAGGGACTAAGATTAAAGATGATTGGGAAAGACTATTTATGAAAAGTAGGACTTCAGCTGTCACTTCGAGGAAGACAGAGCTAAAGAGAAAAATGAGTTTCAGGCATGGAGGACAGCCAGTGAAAGAAAATACAGAGAGTTAGAAAATAGTCATGTGCAAGAGGTTATGAGGAAGTTGCTATTTTTATCACTATTTTACAAGGAAATAGGAGCTCTGAAAGATTATATTATTTGTCCATGTCCGTACAGTTCTATCCCATTGTGCATCAATTGAGGAATGGCTGAACAAGTTATGGTATATTAATATAATAGAATATTATTGTACTATAAGAAAGGATGAAGCAGCAAATTTCAGAAAAATTAGAAAAGACTAACATGAGTAGATACAAAGTGAAGTGAACAGAACCAGAACATTATACAAAAATAACAACAATCCTGTAGGATGAACTATGAAGGACTTAGCTTTTCTCAGTAATGCAATTATCCAAGACAATTCTAAAGGATTTATGATGAAAAAACTGTCCATATTCAAAGAAAGAATTGATAAATTCAGAATGGAGATCAAAGCATACTATTTTTTCACTTTCTTTTTTTTTGTTTAGATTTGTGTCTTTTTTTCACAGCATGACCAATATGAAAATGTTTTACAAGATTGTACATATGTAACCAATATCAAATCATTTACCACCTTAGGGAAGAGAAACTTAAAGGGAAGAAGAAGGGAGAAAATTGGGAACTCAAAAAAATTTTAAATGAATGTTAATTTTTTTCTTTACATGTAATTGGGAAAAATTTTAAAATTAGTAAAAATTGTTATCCCATTATATCCCAAAGAGATCTTAAAGGAGGGAAAGGGACCCACATGTGCAAAAATGTTTGTTGCAGCCCTCTCTGTAGTGGCTAGAAATTGGAAACTGAGTGAATGCCTGTAGTGTCTTGACTAGCTTTCTGGAGGATCTCTGGACAGGTCTTGGTTTTAGGTGGAGAAGGGTTAAATAATGATCTCCTGGTTCTGCTCATTTCACTTAGCATCAGTTCATGTAAGTCTCTCCAGGCCTTTCTGAAATCATCCTGCTGGTCATTTCTTACATAACAATAATATTTCATAATATTCATATACCACAATTTATTCAGCCATTCTCCAATTGATGGGCATCCACTCAGTTTCCAGTTTCTGGCTACTACAAAGAGGGCTGCCACAAACATTTTGTCACATACAGGTCCCTTCCCCTTCTTTAAAATATCTTTGGGATATAAGCCCAGTAGTAACACTCCAGGATCAAAGGGTATGCACAGTTTGATAACTTTTTTTAGCAAACTTCCAAATCATTCTCCAGAATGGCTGGATGTATTCACAATTCCACCAACAATGTATCAGTGTCCCAGTTTTCCCACATCCCCTCCAACATTCCGCGTTATCTTTCCCTGTCATTCTAGCCAATCTGACAGGTGTGTAGTGGTATCTCAAAGTTCTCTTAATTCATGCATATGCTTTGTAAATAAAAAGCTTTAATAATATAAAAAATAAAACTAAAATAAATAAATAAATAAAAAGAAATAAGTGAAGATAAATAAATGAATGAATGAACAAATAAATAAGTCTGGAAATTGGAAAAAATTTGTTATCCCATCGCTCGTCCATAGGATCTTATCTTGCCTACTTCCCACTTTACCCTCCATCTCAAAGCTTTTCAACCTGGGGTCCTTGGATTTTGTTAAAAAAAAAAAAAAACATTCTAATAACAATATTTCAATATAACTGGTTTCCTTTTCAACCTTATGTATTTTATTTCATTTATTTTAAAATATTATTCTCAGGACTTCATAGAATTTCCCAGCCTGCTGAAGGGATACAAGATAACAAAAAATGTTAAGAACCCTTAATCTAGTCTTTGTCCAAAAGCCTCCAATCCTTCCTAGGATGTTGACTAATATCTAAAAGGTTTAAAGTGTGGTCATCAGGGCAATTTGCATTTTAATTAGAGACTGCAGATTCTAAGGAATGAACTATAATCAATCAATCAATCAACAAGTATTTAGTGAGCAGCTGTTCTATATCAGGCATTATTCTAGTGCTGTATAAAATGCAAAAGCCTGAACTACTGGTTTTCTTCCTTCAAAGAACTAAAACAGAAGCTGGAGCTTCCTGATTCAGGCTAAACTCAGCTATTTCTTTTCTTCTCAGTTGAGAATTACAAGTAGACCCTTCATAATAAGGGCATACCCATCTAAGCTTCTGTCAAGCAACTAAGACCTAGGTTCATAAGTGCATATATTTAGAAATAGAAGGGAGGAGACCTTAGAGATTATCTGGTTAGATGTGATTCAAATAATATTGCACCTTAAGTAAAAAAGAGATACTTGGTGAAAACACTTGGTAATAAAGAGAAATCAAGATTTCTCAACCTGCTTTCAATCCAAGATTCTGATTTTCACTCATTTTTTAAGTCATGTCCAACTCTTCTTGACCCCATTTGGATTTTCTTGGCAGTTACTGGAGTGATTTGCCACTCCTTCTCCAGCTCATTATATAGATGAGGAAACAGAGGCAAACAAGGTTAAGTGACTTGCCCAGGGTCTATTGTACATCAACTGAGCTCAACCAAGAGCAAAAAAGGAATGTGCCCTAATATAGCTGTGTTACATATTTAGCACCAAGCTCTTCATGCACATATACTTTTAAAAATCTACGTTAGTAATACTTTCTTAAGTCTATACAATCAATAAAACAATAAATCAGACTTTAATTTGTAATGACTGCCAACTTCTGAGGTGCAAATTCTCACAGTGAAAATTTAAGAGTCAGCTTAGCCACTTAGGGTTGGCTCCAGTTCACCCCTGTGTGGGCTCATAAGTAACCATCAAGTATGAGAGATTGCAAAAGCAAGAGTTCCCAAATTTGAATTAGAGGACCAGACCTTTTAATGAGAAAAGGAAATTTCCAAAAGTCATGTACTTTTGGGGGGAAAAAGAGAACCACATATACAGTTCTCACACATCATTAGCAAGGACAGTGAGTTTCTCAAATAGTACAAGTCTAGTGGAGGGAAAGGATTACTTATTTGGCAGCAATCATAATATGCTTGCCTTCCAGGAAAAATCTAAAGTACAAGGTGATACTAAGAGTCAGGGAAAAGAGGCTATATGTGGCTCTGTAGAAAAGAGGATCTCATAAGAATGTTAAAGGATTGTTTTGATGGTAATGTCAAATTCAGTTTTCCTTTGTTGTATCTGATAGGCTAATTGGATGCTTTCATTATTTATAAACTACTGAATTCTTTGCATCTTATGAATTTCCTATGAAATAAATTAAAGGCTAATATACACCTAACATGCATCTTGAATGCTTATATGAGGACTGGGAACCCCTTTTGCCTACATTTGGGCAAATCTAGATAGTAAGATATTGAATAATTTTGAGAAGTAGAATAAGAGAGAAGAAAGTGCTCATAGCTTAATAACCTCTGTTTTCTTAGTAAAATATAAAGTGAGGTTATCTGCTAAGAGACAGGAAGAAACATGAAAAAGGAAACTTAAGATGAGAGAAAAAGTTTCATAACAACCTTAAGTAAGTGTTCTAAAGAAAAAGCAACAGAAGGTCTGTTAAGGAAGCATAACCTTCCTTAACTTCATTTCCTTTTATGTAAAATGTAGATTAAGAATCCCTGCAGTACCTAATTTACCAGGGTTGTTGTTGAGATTCATATGACATAATGTATTGTGTGTAAAGTACATTACATCAGAAATTGATATTAGAACATGCCTTTCTCTTTTCAACAATGAAGTGGAGACAGGCCAATTCCAACAGAATTGTGAAGGAAAGAGCCACTGAATGTGGGTCACAACCTAATATTTTCACCTTTTTTGTTGTTTCCTTTTTTCTCATTTTTTTTCTTTCTGATTTGATTTTTTTCTTGTGCAGCATGATAAGTGTGGAAATATGTTTAGAAGAATTGTACTTGTTTAACCTATATTGGATTACTTGCTGTCTGAGGGAGGAGGGAGCAGGGAAGGGAGGGAGAAAAATTTGGGACACAAGGTTTTGCAAGACTATTTTACATGTATTTTGAAAACAAAGAACTATTATTTAAAAAAAAAAAGGAAGATGATGCCATTATCTCATTTGCTCCTCACAATAACTCTAGGTTGTGTTGTCATTCAGTCATTTCAGTAGTATTGTGGCCCCATTTGGGATTTTCTTGGAAAAGCTATTGGAATGGTTCACTTTTTCTTTCTCCAAATCATTTGCAGATGAGGAAACTGAGACAAAGAGGGTTGTTATTTTCCCAAAGTCATTCAGCTGATAAGTAACTGAGGCTGAATTTAAGCTTGAGTATTCCTGACTCCAAATTTAACATTCTATTGAGTTGCCTTTGAAGGTCAGTTTTAGGAGTTTGAACTCTTGAAGACACTGAGATTTCTGGAAGTTTTTGTGTTTTTTGGTTTGTTAGTTTATAACCAATGGAATGAGTTGATTGGAATAGTGCTTCAGAAAGGTTTTCTGGCTTCAGAATGAAGACTAGTTTACAAAAGAGTAGCTAGAAATGAAAAGATCAAGTTGGTTATTGTTATAACCAGGCTTAGTGGAAAGGATCATGATATAAGATAATGGTAGGAGGAGAAAGGAAGATTGAATGTTAAGAGACATTTAATAGGAAAAAACTGCTAGGGTTTAAAATTTTTTTTTTCTTCTCTCACTCCCCACAGTTAAAGATGATGCACAAGTTTTGAGCAGAGAAGGCTGAAGAATCTCATTTAAAATCAATATGAAAAATGAAAGGCAATTATATTTGTATTTAGAGGTGGGGCTGCCATCTGTCTACTCATCTGTTTATAAAGAGATGATGCTTCATGGCTGATGAAAGGTGTGAGAGATATTTCTATTTAGTTCCTAACACTTATTTTAACTTTGGGATTTATAAATGACATGGGCAGTCCATGAAACTTTGTGTTCTCTATTGTTTAAGCTTTCTGGTACATTGTATTCTACTCAGAGAATATAAAGAACACGGAATCTATTCAAAGGAACACTGGAAAGATTATTGAAAGCCTGAAAAACAAACCAATGTTAATACAAAGAAATATAGTGATGCAATAAGAAATGGCAGAGGAGAACATATTATTGTATATGATTGTGGTGGAATACTATTGTTGTAAGAAGTGTTGAAGGTGATGGTTTCAGAGAAACTGGGAAGACTTACATGAATTGCTACAGAGTAAAGTGAGCAAACCCAGGACAAGTTATACAATAGCAGCAGTACTGGAAAGGCAAATAACTCTTTAAGAGCAAAAAAAAAAAAAATTTTTTTTTCAAAAAACAAATAAGAACAATAGAGGAAAAATGATAAGGGGGATTAGAACTATGCAAGAAAGTTATGAAAAGGGAATTAATATTGCTACTCATGAATAATCTAAAATCAATACAATAAAATTGGCAATACTATCATGATTGATTTACTTATTTAGGGTCATATCAATCAAATTACTAAAGAATTACTTTATAGAGCTGGGAAAAACATCATAGCAAAATTGATCTGAAGAAACAATGTCAAGAATATCAAGGAACTCAATAAAACAAAAATAGGAAGGGAGACTGCAGAACCAGATCTCAAACCTGATTTACTACAAAGCTATAGTCACTAAAACCAGTCTATACTCAGTAAGAAATAGGCTGATCAGTGGAATAGTTTGAGTGTGCAATATAGAGAAGAAAATGATTTAAGTGCAATTGTGTTTGGTAAACCCAAAGATCCCAGGTATTTGGGGGGAAAACTCACTATTTGCTAAAAACAAAAATAAAAACAAAAAAACAAAAAATTGAAAAGATTGAGAAGTAATCTTACAGAAACTTGGCAGACCACCAACTCAAACTACATAACAAAATAAGTTTGAAATGTGAGTTTTACATAATGAGTGATGTTATAAACAAATTAGATGAAGCCTGGAAGAAATCACCTGTCTGATCTATGCATAGGGAAAGGGTTCCTGACCAAACAAGAGCTAGGGAAATTTACAAGGATTAAAATGGATAATTTTGATTTCATAAAATCCACAAGATTTTGCAGAGATAAAAACAATACAGCTAAAAGTAGAAGGAAAAAAGGCAGGAAATCAGGACAGGATAGGATGGAATTTGCAGCAAGTTTATCTGATAATTTCCTGTATGTTTTAGAAATGGGACTTTTCAGTCAAATTTACAAGAATATGAAACCCATTTCCTAATTGGGAATCAAAGAATATGTCAAAGAATATGAATCAGCAGCTTTCAGAAGAAATTAAAGCTATCAAGTCATATTAAAAAAAATGTTCTGTCACTAATAATGAGAGATGTGCAAATTTTAAAAACTCAATAATACCATCTCACATCCATCGGATATGCTAAAATAAAAAAGGAAAGAAAAGAAAAGAATAAAGACTGGAGAGAATATGCTAAAAGAGGAATTAATGTTTCTTGCCTTGAACTTAACTAATCATTCTGGAAAGCATTTTAGAACTAAGCTCAAAAGCTACTAAACTTCATGTACTCTTCAACTCAGTAATACTGCTTCTAGATTTTTTACTCTCAAAGAGGCCAGAGGAAGAGGAAAAGGGTCCATATACACAAAAACATTCATATCAGCTTTTCTGTGTGTGTGATAGAAAAGACTTAGAAATGTAGGTAATGTCCATTAATTGGGGAATGGCTGAATAAGCTATAAAAAATGATAAAGGAAATGGTTTCAGAATAACATTGGAAGATTTGTATGAACTGATATAGAGTGAAATTAATAGAACCAGGGGAATAATTAAACAGTAAAGAAAAACAACTTAGCAAGACCTAGTAACTGTGATCAACACAACCAACCACAATTCCAAAGGACTTGATAGAGAACAGATAGACCCAGAGTAAAGACTGAAGCTTATTTTCTTCTCTTTTTATTTTTTTTTTTGCTTTTTTTCTTTCTTGTAATATGACTAATCCAAAAATTTATTTTGCATATCTAAACAGATTAGTAATGATTTTTGTTTTTTGTTTTTTGTTTTTTTACCTTCTCAGGGGGAGAAGGAGGAGAAAGGAGAGAAGTTTGAAGTGAAAATAAAATAAAATTTTAAGAAAGAATTAAAAGTAAACAACTTTGAAAGACTTAGAAACCCTGATCAATTAAATAGTCAACCACAATTTCAGAGAATCAGTGATAAAGTACATTACCTATCTCCTGGCAGAAGTGATGAACTTTGGGCGAAAAATGAGACATACTATTTTTGAACATCACTGACACTGGAATTTCTTTTTTTTTTTTTTTTGACTACACATTTTTATAAAATAGGTTTTCTTTCTCTTTCTCTTTTTATAATATGGGAGAAGATATAGGAGGATCAGAAAAAATGCTTGGTAATTGAAAAAGTAAAATCTAATTTACAAAGTGAAAGAAGTACAGCTTATGAATAAAGATACAAATGACTAAGAGACAATCTGGAGAATAGAGGACAATGTAATATAGTACAAAGAATATATTGTACAAAAAGAGAGTATATTGTATTGTATTTGCAACTTAGAAGGGGGTTTGGAGCTCTTTTCTAGCAATGGCAATAGATAGTATTATATAGTCTTTGAAGATTTGCAGTACTCTTTATAGATGTTATCTATTCCAAATCTCCCAACAATCTTGTGCAACTATCATCATCTTTGTACAATCAAGATGTCAAGAAACAGTCTGAGAGAAGTTGAGTAACCTTATTCTGACTCCTCTATGACTTTAGGCAAAACACTTAACTTCTCTGAGACCTCCATCTTTTAATTTAGAAAATTTGAATGGATCATAGAATTAGAGCTAAATGTTACTTTACAGACCCTTTAGTTCCATGCATCTAAGCATACTAGTCTTCCTTATCCAGATTATTTTTCAAATGGGGAAACGGAGGCAAACAGGGTTAAGTGACTTGTCCATTGTCACACTGTTAGTAAATTTCTAAAGTCAAATTTGAATTCCTAAAGGTGAGTCTTCCTGACCGTAAACTCAGTACTCTTATCTACTGAGCCATTTGCAAAAGCACTACATTCTAATTTATCAAAAAAAGTTCAGCCACTGAATCCTCGGATCCGACACTTAGAACTGGAAAAATCCATCTCTGGTAATCTAATCAAACCCCTTCATTTTATTAATAAGGAGATTGGGATCTAATCAAAGTCACACAAGTAACAGATCCTCATCTAAGTTTGCTGATTCCGGATCTAATCCTCTTTCTAGACTAGCCAGGATTAAGTGATGAAATTGGGGATCAGAAACTGAGTTTGAATCCTGTTTCAGACCCCAAGCAAGTCACTCAACTTCTTTCAGATGGGTTTCTGCCATTGACTGGCAGGTTAAACCCATAAAGGAGTTTATCAGAGTAATCAGAGTTAGCCCGAGTAAGGAAAAAGGCACCATTAGAGAGAAAGCACTATGAGGAGGCAGAGAGAGCATCTCATAACAGGTTTACTCCTGAAAGGAATTTATCAAAGATCTTCATCATAATCAAAATTTTTATAGGGCAAATATAGCCTTGGAGTTTTTTCAGGTGCAAGGGTGGGAACTATAAGAGAGAAGGTCAAAAAGCTAGAAGATCTTCACCTGGCAAATCAGGTTCCAGGCCTGTCTAAAGTTATGCTAATCAATATCTTAAAGGTCACTGTAACTATCTTTGAAGATGCAGCTGGATTGGAGACAGGACAGATGAATTAAAAATAGACTCTGACTTCCCATTTTTCTATTAGAACAGGATTGGGGCTTCTTCCTATTGGGGGTCACTGTATAATTGTCTTCAGAAGAGATTATTCAAAATCCAGCAGATTCTCTCTAGATGAAAGTTTCAAGATGTGGTCCAATTGAGGGTAGGAGAATGGATCAGATCATCTTTTAGTGTTCTCCCCATCTTTGTTTTCTCTTTTCTTTTTATTCTCTGGGTATATGATTTAGAATTAGACTCATGCCGGGGCTCACAGTTGTGCGCCTTTCATAAAGTGAAGGGCTGCATGGCCAATCTCTGGTATTTTCAGAATGAAATCAGCCAAGAGAAGCTGTGGCATGAGCAGTGACCAGATCATTGCAGGGATGATAATTCCAAAGCTATGTAGGCAATTTCTGATTAAATGATAGCCAAGGCAGAGACCAAAAATTGTTTCTTTAGCTGAAGAGCTGCATGGCTGATTTTTAATTAAAATGAATTAATATGGTGCTCTCATTTGTAAAAAACCCAAATGAAAAGAAAGAAATACAATGAAGCAATTTAGGAGAGGAAAATAACCCTTGGTTGCCAGTTTAATTCAGGATTCCCACTCTTCTGGGGAAGGGGGGGGTGGAGGTAGAAATACAACCAAGATCATTTCCCCCTCTTTTTCTCAATCTTTCTGTATAAAGTTCTGTATAAAGAGCTTTATAAGCTATTTAATATAGCCCCATGTAATTCCACTATAGGGCATGGAGATTATATATTGAAATCTTTGTGTATTCATTTACATTTGTTCTTTTCTTTTTTTTCTATTTTGTTAAGCTTGTCCCAGGAAAGTCAGTTCTGTGATTGGGAGGGAGATGGGGCAATGCAGAAGAGCCAGGAGCAGAAGAGCAAAGGAGGAGGAAAAATAATTCTCAGTGTCTCTGAAGAGTCATCCTCTCTGGCAAAAAAGCAACACCCTGACCACAAACAAATGGACACTGAAGGAAATTGTAGAATTTTTCTACTAAAAATAAAATCTCCAGTGAAGATATTAAGGGCAGTTTGTTTTATATATAATAAGCACTCCCTAATGTGGATAATGTTGGGGTCTGTCATGCGAAGAATTCACAATGGCCATTCTCTTTGTCAAAAAGTAGATTTATTGAGGGAAGAGGTTACAGACAAAATGATGGGATACAATAGATACCAGGAATAGTAAATATGAAATAGAGTGGGAGAGCATATGAAAGACAAGTTCCTCAATGGAATTCATGATTACCCAGTAGAAAGGGAGCACCCCATGAATTTGGGGCATGTTCTTAGATGACAGGCTAAATCCTGAAAGGGGCATAGCACCCTAAAAGAGTTAGTTAGCTGTAAGGAGGAGAAGTGGACTTGAGAAGCATAGGGGAGCTACTAAGTGGCATGAGTGAGGGGCAAAGAGAAAGACACCATGAGCCACAGTGCCCTGGCAGACTGACTCAAAGGAGGGCAGCAGCTATGGGATGGCCTATACATAGATTTTATATGAAAAATTCAACCTCAGGGACATGACTGGAATTTCTGACAGAGCATGCAAGGTGAGACTGCTGGAGACCCCTACAGAAGATGGGTGTCAGGGGGTTGACATAACTTGAATTTCAGAGTGGAGACCCCCCAGAGGGTGGGACCATGGAGATAAATTGATCTTCTGCTTTCTCCCTGCCTACCCCAAGGATAGATTTTTATCAATTCCTCTGCTAACCACACCTAACATTGAAAACCTCATCACTTCCTATGTATGCATCCAACTCACTTAATCTGCCCTCTTCTACAGAAACCTTTATGCTCTAGAAAGAGTGTTGAACATGAACCAGGAAGATCTGGATTCAAATCTTGCCTCTGACCTTTCCCAATGGTAGACCATGGGCATGTCAATTTTACCACTTTGAGACTCTGTTTTTCCCATTTTATAGGTATGTAAAATGGTTGCCAACTTTAAAGGTTTGTATGTCAATTGTTGTTATTATTGTTGATAATCATCACCAAAAGGCCTGGAAGAAGAAAAAATAATAGTGGCAGTTAGCATTTACAAAGACTTTACACATTTTATTTCATTTGATCCTCATAGCAATTCTAGAAGGTAGGCACAATTGTCCCCATTTTACTGATGAGAAAATTGAGGATGAGACAGGTTGATCTGTCCTAGGTCAACCTAATATAATTAATATATTATTTATAATAATTCAGCTAATATAATTTAAAAAAGGATTTGAAGTCAACATCTTAAGTGCCAAAAGTACCTTTCCCATTATTAAGGGTATTTGAAGAGTAATTATAATTTAGGAGGTTTTCCATTGTTGGTTTTAGTCTATAATGACAATAAAATGGAATTTTTGAGCTTTCTTTTCCTGAAAAAGCATTTCTCCTGGAGGAGCTTCTGACTGATTCCTTTCTCCAGTGCCTATGTACTTTTACTTAGATTATTCTCCTCTTTACTACATGTTCAAATTGAAATTGAACATAAATCTCTGAAGGGTAAAATTTGGCCCTTATTGATCAGTAAAATTTGCTCTGAACTATTTTGTGACAATTTACTGTGTTTTTCTCCTTGTTTTATTCAGGAGCAATTTTGCAGTACTCTTTTATCTTAAATGAATTCTCCAACCACTAAGTCAAACCTATTGAGAGTAAATGGAAAATACCATAGACAAGATGTTCACACATTATCATACTTTTAAAATAACCAAGTTGGAAAAAAAAAGATAAGATGCTTGCCAAAAAGAATCTTTTTAATATGCAACAGATTTAAGGTATCCTCATAGATTGTTTTATTCCATATGTCTCTCAGCAAAGACATTAAATCAAGAAAAGGTCAGAAACTACTTAGAGCAACATTTCATTTATTCAGTAATTTCAGCTATCTGGGCACATAACAGGAACCAGGAAGGAAAAAAAAAATAGACTTGGTTAAAAAACAATTTAGATATTACAAAATACATTTTTTTAAAAAAAATACCCTATTTATTCTTATTTTGAAAATAATTTTAATTCAAATCAAGCTAACAAGCACTTATTAAGGGCCTTCTAAGTGCTAGCTTCAATGTTAAGCATGGATATACAAATACAAGCCAAATAAAAGAAAACTCCTTGCCCCCAAGAAGCTTAAAATCTAATAGTAGAAAACAGGATGTAAAAGGAAGCTGAAAAGGGAGAGGGGAATAAAAGCAATCAGTAGAGAAAGTCCTATGGAAATGAATCAGAATTAAAACTTGGAGAGCAAGGCTTTATCTAGTTTTCCTTCAAAGTGTTTGGGGAGGAATCAGAGAAAAAGGTCTCCAAGTTGAGGAGGGTACTTTGACTATAGTCCAGAGGAAGAGTGAACTTTAGAGCCAAAGAGGTCAGTATGGTATGGTATATGGTATGGTACAGACACTCCTATAGAAATAAATTTGTAGTACAACATGGAGAAGAATTCTGATGAGCTTCATTTTCTGTTTCCCAACCCTAAGATTTAAAATGGTGCCCTGATGCACCAATTAGTACAGATGGTGTAATAATGTATGTGTCATTAGTATCACTTGAGGAGAGGTCATAGATAAAGGCTTAATCTGCATGAGGTTGGAAAGATGTACATAGTCCTTGCCTGGTTGAAATAGTTGAGGAGGCTGAATAAAATAGGCAGTCACCTATTATGGAAGAAATATCTCCTTTTTGAGTTTCTTTGAAAGGCAACCATTACTAAAATAAATCTACCATACTACAGAAATGTATAGGTAAGAAAAACCTAGTTTTTATTATTATAATTAAGCATAGGTTCAGATCTAAGACAAAAAAAAAATAAATTTGAATGATGATTAGAATCCTAACAAGCCTTCATATAGATAAAATTATATCAGAGCAATATATATTTTTATATATTGAATTCTTATACATTTTTCTTAAGACATATACATTAAAGAAAAAATAAATTCTTAACTCCATGCTCCATCAGTGTCATAAAAGTTGAACAAACTTATTTAAAGTCATAAAAATTGAACAAACTTATTTAAACAGAGCCATAATCTCATACATAAACAAACTTAAACAGACTCTAAATTTAGATTGCAGATTAAACTATAGAATTTACAAATAGACTCATCAAGGGAATAGACTCACCAAGGATTCGGGGACAGTTGAGATTATTGCTTTAGTTTCTTATCTAAGGAATACTTAAGGCCCTAAATAAATGTTTTCATGGGTTGCTTGATTGTTCACAGGGCTTGGATGAGATAAAAATCAATATATATATTCTTTCTGATGACACAGAAAACTACCAGACCATTCCAACTGTCATAAACCTTACAGTTCCTTCATTACTATCACCTTACCTATTTATGTAACTTAAATCTACCTCACCACTGAGCCTTTAGAACCTTTAGGCTTTTTCATCTATCCTATGATGAAGTTTCTTTTATTGCTGTCTCGCCACTTGGAATATGCTTTCCTATACCTTAAGAACATACCCTATTTTGCCTTTTCTATTTGTGTCCTCAATTTTTAGTATACTATTCAGTACATGGATGAACATAATAAATGTTTGTTTATCATTCATTCATCTTTTCTCTTGAAAGCCTAGAGCCAAACAAATTATTGAATAATTAATTACCTCCTTATGAGACAAATATATTAATAGCCCTTTCTAAGTCGGATTTTTCCTCAACATTTCAGTACTAGTCATGTTGATCCAAGACCCATATTCTATTTTCTTGAAGAGATAAGTGTGGTGTTCTCTTCTTTTTTAGAATATATGATGGTTCTCTAGGAGCAGGTTTCTTGGGGAGGTTTTCTGGAGGCAGCCTTCCTTACAGTTCAGATCTATAATCACCTCAAATATAGCCAGGAGTTACAATCCAATCTTTTATTGTCTCTTCCAAAATAGCCCAGTTAGTTTTCTTAGAGGTCTATCTCTCTGCTTGGTTCCAAGAGCTCTTGCAGCTTGTGCTTTGTTGCCTCCAGCTCCCTCTGAATCTTGGTTTTACTCCTCCAAATCCTTCCTTCTGCCCAACTGCAGTCTCTAGCTTGTCAATCTCCTGCACTGACTGACTGACTGAAGCTCTAAAAGCTTCTTATATATGATCTCTTAAAGGTGTGAACTTTGTGAATCTCCTGTATTTGTGAACTCCAATGTGTGAGCCCTAATATGTAAACTCTTAAAGGTGTAAACTTAAACATTGTTTCTATCAACTTTAATGACTTAACTTCCTAAGGATTCTAACAATAAGGTTAATATTCCATGACTTTCCCCTTCATTTTTCTCTTTGATGATTCATATTATATTCTAGTCTCATATGTTTTCACTTTCCTTTCAATTCTTTCTTCCTAATTTGGAAATTCCTGACCTCAGATAAAGTACATTAGAAATAAAAAGCCATAGTTCAGTTTTTTTAAAGGTTGGAGAACAAGCTACTCGAAATGTAGAAACTGGAATTCAGAGGTGTGAGAGGTTGTAGAAGGGGGGAAAAAATGGTAGTCCTCTGTCTTATTTTTCACCTAACCTGGAACTACAAGGAACTGGAATCCAAATCAGAGTTTGCTGGCAACTAAGCACATTATACTTACAAAGTCCAGAGTTAAAATGCTCCGCATCCTATATCAAATGAAGCACTTTGCTGGAAGCTATGCTGTATTTGAAAATGAACTTGATTGGGAGAATACTTTCTAGTGATCTCCTTAAATTTGAGCTCACTATCTCCAGGAAGTGAAAGGGTAAAGGATGGAGTGTGCTCCTATTGTAAAGGAAATTATTTTCTATATCTGATCTTGCTATATCATTTCAGTAAATGTCTCTAATTAATGTTATTTGATTCAATGTGTTAATCATTGATAAATCAATGTTATGGGGGAGATCATAACTAATACTGACCATACTGGTACTGATAAATGATACTGGGGAGAATATACTAGAATATGAAATCTATCTAGCATTAGAAAGATAATTCCAATCCCTCAAGGAAATCCTTTAAACATGAAAGAGAGATAACAACTGTAAATCTGGGGATACAATGGAGTGTGAAGGATGAGAGGGAATAAAGTATATAGGCTACATAAGGAAAAAAATTAGCCTAGATTGCCAAGTATTAGAAGTTACTCTATGAGAAAGCCTAAAGTTATAGTTATTTTTGCATTACTTGCAGTTTTCCAATTTGCTTTCACAAAGAGTCTACCAATTTCAAATCCTAGCAAGAATACATGTGTACTTGTTCTAACATAACCTGGGAAGTATTGAATTTGGTTACTTGCAGTTATTTTTGATACTGTAATAAATTTGAAGCTATATCACAAAATTGTTTTAATTTGCATTTCTCAGATTTCTAGTGAAGTTGAATAGTTGTGCAAATGTGTCTATGATTTTTACAGTTTCCAACTGGCTGCATTCCTCTGGATTTCTTTTATTTTTTCTACAAGTGGCATCTTGGTGAGTAAGAAAAGGAGAAGGGACATATTTGAGAAAAAATAATATAAAAAAGATATAAATGCAATTTAAATAAAAAAAGAACAAATTATTGAGGCAAGACATTCAACTACATAAAATGTAAACTAAAAATATATATATCATTCCAACCCTACTGCACATATTATCTCTGTATCATGAAGCAGGAAACATGTTTAACCATCAAATCATAAAATCCACCATTTTCCCTTTTATTTTGAATATATTTTTATTTTACATTTTATGTAGGTGAATTTGTCCCCATGATAGATTTGTCATGATTTACTGACATCTATATTTGGAATTTTTTTTATTTTTAACTCTGTTATCCTTCTGAATTTTATTAAAGCATATAAAATAAGAATTTAAATCCATTTTAAGACATTTTATATAAAAATTAATTTCTCCAGTGGCTTTTTTAAAATTTTTATAAAGATTTCCCAAGCATTAATGTTCTTGTTCTATTTCTAGGATCTCTTATCTATTCCTATTTTTCAGCCAGTATCAAATAGCTTTATTTTTTGCCATCTTATGATGTGAAATTATAAGAGAAAGTCACCTGAATATCTCTTAAGAATTTCTTTTCTTTTTTTAATAGTATTTTATTTTTCCTTGGTAACATAAAAAATTGTATTTATTTTACAAGATTTTGAGCCTTAGATTTTTCTACTACCTATTTATTCTCTTCTTCAGAAGATGGTCAGCAGTTTAACATAGTTTATATACAAGCTATCATGTAAAACATTTTTCCATATTAGTTACAATTGTGAAAGAAAAAACACATCAGAAGGGGAAAACACCCCAAGAGAAAAAATAAAGTAAGCGTGAAAAAAATATGCTTCAATCTACATTCATATTCCATCAGTTTTTTATCTGGATATGGACAGTATTTTCCTCTGTGAATTCTTTGTACTTATCTGGGATCATTGTGTTATTGAGAAGAACTGAGTTCTTCATAGTTGATCATCATACAATGTTACTGATACTGTACCTAATATTTTCCTGGTTTTTCTGATTTCATTTTGCATCAGTTCATCCAAGTCTTTTTGAAATATACCTCTTCATCATATTCTTATTGCACAATAGTATTCAATTACATTCATATACCACAGCTTTTTCAATCATTTCCCAGTTGATGTGTATCCCCCTCAATTCTCAATAACATGCCACCACAAAAAGAGCTGCTAAAATATTTTTGTTCATGGAGATCTTTTTCCCTTTTTTAATCACTCTGGGGTACAGACCTAATAGTGGTATTACTGGACAAAAGGGTATACAACTTGGTTGCTCTTTGGATATAATTCCAAATTGTTCTTCACAATGGTTGAATCAGTTCACAATTCTACCAAGAGTGCATAAGTATCCCAATTTTCTTACATCCTCTCCAATGTTTACCACTTTCCTTTGTGTCATATTAACCAATAGATGTGAGGTAATATCTCAGAGTCGTTTTAATTTACATTTCTCTAATCAAAAGTGATCTAGAGTACTTCTTTACATGCCTATAAATAACTCTGATATCTTTATCTCAAAACTGCCTATTCATAGTCTTTGATTATTTATCAATTGGGGAATGACTTGTATTCTTATAAATTTGATTCAGTTCTCTCTATATCTGAGAAATAAGTCCTTTATCAGAGACACTTGCTATAAAGATTGTTTTCCAGCTTTCTGCTTTCCTTCTAATCTTGGTTGCCTTGCTTTTGTTTGTTCAAAAGCCTTTTAATTTAATATAATCAAAATTATCTACTTTCTTTTTGTAATGCTTTCTATACCTTATTTGGTCATGAATTCTTCTCCTTCCCATAAATCTGACATTTAATTTATTCTGTGCTCTTCTAATTTGATTATGGTGTCACATTTTGTCTAAATCATCCACCTATTTTGACTTTATCTTGATACATGATACGAGGTATTTGTCTATACCTAGTTTATGTCCCATTGTTTTTGAGTTTTCCAGCAGTTTTTGTCAAAGAGTGAGTTCTTATCCCAAAAGCTGAGGTCTTTGGATTTATCAAACACTAGGTTACTATAGTTATTGACTACTGTGTCTTGTCTGTGTACCATATCTATTGCTGTGATCCATCATTCTATTTCTTAATACCAGATAGTTTTGTCAATACAGATAGTTTTATTAATTACTTCTTTATAACATAGCTTGAGATCTGATATTGCTAGGCCATATTTAATTTTGTTGTTATTTTTCTCCAGTTCTATAGGATAATTTTTTAGTAGTTTGATTGATGTGGCAACTGAATAAGTAAGTTAAAGTGGAATTGTCATTTTTATTACATTGACATAGCCTACTCCTGAGCAATTGATGTTTTCTAAATATTTAGATCTGTCTTTATTTATGTGAAGAATGTTTTGTAATTATGTTCATATAGTTCCTGGATTTGTTTTGGCCAGTAAATTCCTAAAGAGTTTATATTGCTTACAGTAATTTTAAATGAAATTTCTCTTTCTATTTCTTGTTGCTAAGCTCTGTTATCATAACAAGAAATGCTAATGGTTTATGTTGGTTTATTTTATATCCTATAACTTTGCTAAAGTTAATTATTTCAAGTAAAATTTTGGTTGATAATCTAGGTCTTTATATGATCAAATTATCTTCAAAAAGTGGTAATTTTGTTCCCTCGTTGCCTGTTCTAATTTTTTCAGTTTCTTTTCCTACTCTTTACATAAAAATAGGTACTATATTTTATCAAAAACTTTTTCAGCATCTGTTGAGAAAATCATATGATTTCAGTTAGTTTTGCTATTGATGTGGTCAATTAATTTGATAGTTTAACTACTATTGAACCAACCCTAAAATTCTGATTATAGCATATAATATATTATAGCATATATTACCTGTAATCACCTTGTTAGTATTTTGTTCAAAATTTTTGTATCAATATTCATTAGAGAAATTGTTCTATAATTTTCTTTCTCTTTTTTAGCTCATCAGCACCTTATTTATGTCATAAAAGGAATTTGGTCCTGTCTCAGACTTCTTGTACCAGTGGTTGCAGGCCCCAGCTATTTAACTGATGCTGCACTTATATTTCCCTGAAGCCCACAGAGAACTCTTATGTCTGGTATTATGCAGAAGGGATGGATTGTAAAGGTCGCTGGCACTGCTGTAGACTGTAGGAGTCTGTAAGCTTAACTGGTGCTCCCTAACTTCAGCTCCCTGTGCTGAACTGGGGTCCTAGTGGTAATCTCTGGCATGTGCTGAAGCCCAGTGGGTGTTTCTACATTTCCCCAGGATTAGATGGAAGCACAGTGGTAGTTTTCAGAAATGAAGTCCACTGGTTCTCCTGGCTATATCAAGGCAAGTGGGGGTCTGGTATTGTCATTTACTTACTCTTCCACATTGGGGCTCAGGATTTCTGAGTTTGCTGGTTTGCTGAAATGGGGGCTACTATTGGTTTATTAGGAAATAATGGGTTTGTGCCCCACATTTAACCAAATGAGATGGATGGACCACTCATGAAGATCCTCCTGGTTTCCTAAGCTAAAATATTTTTTCACCCTTTCTTCTTACTGATTCTGTCATTCTAGAACGATATTAGAACACTATTTTATAATTGCCCTGAAGTGAACATGGGAGAGTTAAAGCAATTTACTGCTTATTCCACTATATTAGCTCTGGGAAATAATCCTTTACTTCAAGAATTGTTAATGATGCTCCTAACATTGGCTAAAATCAAGTCCATTTTTTTGCCATTTAATTTATTTTTTCATTTATCTATCTTCCAGTAGGTAGTTAGATCAACTATTACATGAAATGCTCAGGAATTAAAGCAAATAGAACAGTAGATAGCAGTCAAGATTACAAGCATTATGCCATTTTTTCCCTTTATGTTCCTTTTTCCTATAAAGGTGTAAAGGGCAGGAACTTTGGAGAAATATACTTAAGGCTCAGTATGATTAATTTAATTCTACAACAAGGCATTAACTCAGTGGAATTGATAATACAATGGTTATCTAGTTTAACATGTGAGTTCTCTAGTTCAGTATGATTGATTTAATCTTACAACAAATAATGGTTCCCTAGTGACATAATGATTGGTTTATAGTCAGTATACTGTAATGATGTAATTGTAATAGAATTGTAATAGATGGGGACAAATTCAGCCAGAGACAGACTTCAAGATAGAGATCCTCATGGTGGCTTACCTGCATTTCTCCACTGAAACCAAGACCCATTCCCGAGGGCCTCCAGAAAGCTAGCCCAGGCCCAAGGTAAAGGAGACAAATTGTGAAGAAGATAATAAAGACTTTGGATTTTACGCCTGACTATTCTTGTGGTGATTACTCTGCTAAAACAAAGGCTGGTCCCAAGATCTCCACTAAACTAATCAGAACATTACATTTTGGCACCCAACATGGGGCAAGTTCAGACTGACACGATCTTGAGTTCAGTGGAAAAGTCTCCATGACCCAGAAATTAGGGTGAGTACAGAAATAGACAAGCAGGAAACTTTGTTAAGGAATAAACTAGTATTTCAGTGGAAATGGGACAAATGCTTTAAAAAGAGCCTTTCCCACCCCAAGGGAAGAGTGGTGAAATCATAGTTAGGCTAATAAAAAACCAAGATTTGATTATAACTTGGAAGCAGATCATTTAATTCTTTGAAACATTAAAATACACATCTTCTTGGTTCTCTAAGGAAGAAAAAATTAGAGCCAGACAAGTGGAAACTAGTAGGAGAACAACTAATTGAATATTACTATGATAATGGTCCTGAATCAATTCCTAAAGAAACATATATATATATATATATATATATATATATATATATATATATATATATACATATAAAACTTAATACAATTGGCTTTAGGGAATTACATAAGTATTAGAATAAGGAAAAAGAAGAAAGAGCAGGAGGGGGAGGTTACTGATAAAACAGTTGAAAAGCATGAAGAATTAGATAAAAAAGGAGTTAAGTACAATGCTGATGAAATTAAGGAATGTGGTACTTCACAGCAGGAGCCATTAAGGCATTCCCCATCCCCTGACCTATCCCCCTCAATTAACCTTCATGGATGGAGGGAAAAGGAGGAGGAGGAGAGGCAGTGACACCATCAGCACTACCCTTGCAGAAGTTTTTTCCACCCTCTATGATAAGATTACAAAAGGCACTAGTTAAAGCTAAAAAAGGACAGGATATATCTGATTTAAGAATAGAAGCATACCTTATTATTCAAGAGTTTGACTCTTCAGGTCAAGAAAGGAGAAGATACACTCCTTTTGATCCAGAAATTATCGAAGATCTGAAAAAGCGCTGCACTTTTTATGGGGCTACATCACCTTATGTTAAGATGGTATTAGAGAATTTGGCTTATGAGATTTTAACCCCTATCATTGGAAATCTATAGCAAGGACGTGTTTAGAACTTGGACAAAACTTGTTGTGGCTTTCAGAGTATAGTGAACTATGTAGACTATAAGTCCAATGAAATATACAAACTGGAGTTAATATACTAATCACCTTTGATCAACTAGCAGGTATAGATCATTATGCAGACACTTTAGCACAGACTGATACCCTTTCATATTATATGAGCAAATTGCTGTAGCTGCTACCAAAGCATGGGGCACTCTCCCAGGAAAACAATATAGAGGGGAAGCCTTCATGAAAATGCAGCAAGGTCCAAATGAACCATTTGCTGATTTCGTGGGACATCTGCAAACAGTTGTCGTAAAAACTATTGGTGAAAATGCAGCAACAGCAATAATGATAAAACAACTTGCTAAAGAAAATGCTAATGAGGTTTGTAGAAGAATTATACTAGGACTACACAAAGATGCCCTCCTTTAGAGGAGATCATAAGATGCCATGCCACAGTGGGCACAAATACCTTTTATAGCCAGGCTATGATGCAGACTTCCCAAGATCTGAACATGGGAAGATAAGGTCCCTTTTGGCAAGGGACCTCCAGAGAGATTCATCAATGCTTTCAGTGTGGTAAAGTAAGGCATCTGAAAGCTCAATGTTGGCATGGAGACAGAGTGAGAAAACAGGGTGGGGAAACAAGACCCAAAACCCCATGTCCAAAATGCAACAGAGGCTTCCATTGGTCCTCAGAATGTAGATTGACTCAGAGAAATGGGAAGTGGGGCTGAACTCCAGGACCCCAGGCAAAAAACAGGTGGGGCATGATGGCAGCAGAGGTTAACCTCAGAGAGTCTTTAGAAGTTCAAGATTCAGACATGATAAATCAGCCAAAAAGCAACTGGATGGTAGAAAGGAATTACAATTGGGGAGAATATAGGTTCTACAACCCAACAGAAGGACAGTGTCCAGTGCAAGCAGCTCCAATATAATCCCCAGGTGATGAGGAAAGATCCAGAAAGTGGTGAATGGAAGGGACCAGACAGGTCAACTGCTTGGAGGAGAGGGTTTGCTTGTATCTCTACAGATGGAGAAGGGATCAGATGGGTGCCAACAAGCCATATTTGCCTTGTCCATTGGAGAGAGACAGAAAAAGAGAAAGAACCTCAAAACAAAAGAGAAGACCTAAGAAACATCTGACTCTGAAAGAGCATGGCTGATAATGAGACTGTTACAAGAACTTTAAAACCCACAGGAATCATTGGATTTCCTAAGATGAAGAATTATTGATAAGATTGTTGCAGGACTTAAAAACCCTTAGGAATCATTGCATTCCCTGACACATGATGAAACTATTTCAGGACTTCAAAACTTGCAGGAATCATTGGACATGTGAAGTGATGGACAATAGATTGGTTTTGGACTATCTCTTGGCTGTTGAAGGAGGTGTATATGTGGTTGTTATTTATATACCCTCCTTCTAGGACTTATGGGTATGTAAATTCTTTATGTTGATTCATGTTGTTCAGTGTGCTACATCACTTCTAGCCTGTGTTATATTACTATGTACTTGTGTAATACCTCCCATGTTGATGAATTTATGTATACCTGTTTTAAGTGAGACCCTTCAGAGATCTGCTAACAAAATCTTGTTTGACTCCACATTTCTCTTTGGTGCTTTCATCTCCCTTCCTGAGATATCTGGGAACTTTTTTGGTATTTTCACCCCTCTTTCTGAGAAGTCAGGGAGGGCGTGACCACCTATGTTCTAAAATAAAAGAAAGCGGGAGATATATAAAGAGCAGGAACTTTGGAGAAATATACTTAAGGCTCAGTATGATTAATTTAATCCTACAACAAGGTGTTAACTCAGTGGCATTGATAAAACAATGGTTATCTAATTTAGCATGTGAGTTCTCCAGTTCAGTATGATTGATTTAATCTTACAATAATGGTTCCCTAGTGATATAATGATTGATTTATACTCAGTGTACTGTGATGATGTAATTGTAATAGAGTATTTAAGCTGGGACAAACTCAGCCAGAGACATTCCATCTTTGATCAGGCTTCTGGTGGCTCTCCTTCCTGCACTTTGGGAGAGACTGGTTCAGACTCAGAGGAACTCAGAGAGAGTTTCACTCCATCTCACACCACTGTGATGACTGGCCTGTCCTCCTATTTCCCCCACTGAGACCAAGGCCTGTCTGAAGGGCCTCCAGAAAGCTAGCTGAGCCCCAGGTTCAGACAATAAAGAATTTGGACTTTATCCCTGGCTATTCTCATGGTGATTACTCTACTGAAACTAAGGCTGGTACAGAGACCTCTGGAAAACCAACCAGAACATTACAGGAAACTAACTAGATCTCTTATAAATTATAAGTTAGTGAAGTTCTTTGGTATGGTAATAGAAATTCCCAGAAAGTAAGAGATATCAATCAAAAAAAGAATTAAACATTTATTAATCAAGCTTGGTAGTAAAAGGTAAGGTGAAAACTGGAAAGTAGTAAAGTCAGAATCTGTGTTCTTATAAATAGATTTGTCCTTTAGTTTTTCCATCAGTCAAGTGGAAGGGCTATCAAAAAGCAATATGTAAAAAAACTTTTGTCATCTCATCTTTAAGAGAAAAATAAAAGATTTTTAAATATGTAAGTCAAAGAAATATCAGTTCCTATAGAGTGACATTCCATTTCCTATGACATTTTCCTTGTTCAGTAATTTTTTAGTCATATCCAATTTTTTATAACCCTGTCTGGTATTTCTTGGCAAAGATACCGGCATGATTCATCATTTCCTTTTCCAGTTCACTTGAGTAACTAAGGCAAACAGTGTTAAATGACTTGCCCAGGATCACACAGCTAATAAATGTCTGGAACCAGATGTGAACTTAGGAAGATGAGTCTTCCTGACTTCAGGCCTAACACTCTACCCATTGTACCATCTAGCCGCTTAAGAGTTTAGAAGAATATACTAAAAGTCCACACAGAGACCAACTTGGATTCATTTACCTTATTAACTGTAGCATTTAATGAAAGAAAATACATAAAACATATTCAAATGAGGGATATATCTAAAATCATTTAGACCTGATTAAAATTGCATATCAGATTTTCTTCCACTGATCTTAGACTATGCTAATTCTTTCTGTTTGTACTTTCTGGTTATAACTCTAGCACATACACATACACACACACACACACACACACACACACACACACACAAATGCTCACACACATAAAACTGCCAGATTTACTGAGACTATCTAATATTCATTTTGGCATATCTAATCCTAAAGGGGATTAAATTATCCAATTAAGCTGTTAATTAAGAAGATTCCTGCTGGGTAAACCATAGGCTACCAGTGGCATTTTTAATCTGTTTTGCACCAAACAGACATAATTTTCTAAATCAAGAGAGCTCACAGTTACTGCCTCTTCTACTACTTGGGCTGACACATGAATCTGAAGAATATGTAGGTGCCTTCAAGCCAATTTGATCCTGTACTTAAAAGCATATTTTTTTTTCAAATTTAATTATACAACTAGACTATGAAATCTACTCAGTATCTCTTGGCAGTAGTAGAGTTAGTGATGTAGCAAGAAAGATTCTCTATTCTTTCTATATCCTGTCCCTATTTCTTCCCAGCTATGCTTTTTCCTCTCCCAAAGAGATAAGAAAGGGAAGAAGATATAGAGCCATTCAAAAATTAAGCATTTAGGGAAAGTTAGGTGGTTCAGTGACTAGAGCACCAGCCCTGAAATCAGGAGGACCTGAGTTCAAATCTGATCTCAGACACTTAACATTTCCTAGCTGTGTGACCTTGGGCAAGTCACTTAACCCCAATTGCTTCAACCAAAAATAATAATAATAATAAACATTTATTAAGTGTCTATTATATGCCAGTGATTCTGCTAGGCACAAAGACAAAAGTGAAAAGTAACCGCCCTCAAGAAGCTGACATTCTAAGTGGCATAGAAGCAACAAAGTGACTACATATATAGACAGTTGTAATAAGTTGGAGTTATAATAAGGAAAAATTGAATTCAAATTCTCCTTCATTATTAACTTGCTATATGATCATAGGTAGATCATTTTACTTCTCATTCCTGTTTCTTCATCTGTAGTTAATAGTACCTACAAATGTGATAATATACACCAAATGCTTTGCAAACCTTAAAGTATTATTCAAATGCTGCTCCTTCATTTCTTACTTTTTCCCTCCTTCCCAATCTCATCCCAGGAAGAGCTTCCAAAAACACAACAGCTTCTAATGCCAGGACCCAGTCACAGTCATGCCCATGTGCCCTCTGATGTATATATATACACAGTGCATCATAATAATCCCTCAAGTTTGGAACTGAAAATGCTGCTTTTGGTTTCTTACACAGGATAAGATACTCAGACACTTGTTGCTTAAATACCACAATTTACTGCCTCCTAGGCTAAATGTAACATGTTTTGAGAAATGAACAGTATACACAGAATGAATAAATCAGCAGAACTCTTGCATTAAAATTTGGTAACCTGGGATCACAGAGACCTCAGAGGCCATCTATCCAAACCTCCATGTGTATATATGTGTGTATGTATTCACATACATGTGATAGAAAGAGCTATTCAACTGATAGATGAATATATCTTTATATACATAAAGATATGTATCGTGATACATATAATGTATGGATAATTTATTAAAAATTATGGATGACAACAGATTGGCTCAAAGAAGAAATGACACACATACTGAATATGGATATACAAATCTATCTTACCCTACTGGAAAATAGGAAAGGAATGGTATATGGAAAGGGGAGGAGGATGATAAAAGATAGGGCATATTGAGGAAGGGAGTGGTTAGTACCCATCTGAGGAGGGACAGGGACAGTTAACAATAGTAATTGTAAAAAGACTTTCAAAGCAAGTTTCTTCTATAATATCTAATTTGTCAAATATAGAGGGAACTGAGTCAAATTTATTTTAAAAAAAAATAAAATTCATGTCCCAATTGATAAATGATCAAGATATGATCTGTGCTCAAAGGGCTATAAATTCACCAATATCCTTTGACCCTACAACACCATTACTAGGCATAAATAATAAAACAGAGTCCAAATAAAAGGAAAATGATCTATATATACAAAAATAGCCATAGCAGCTCTCTTCTCAGGGCAAAAAAAATTGGAAACTGCAGGTATGCCCATCAATTGGAGAATGGCTCAATAAACTGTGATATGTATTTGTCATGGAATATTATTGTTCTATGAAAAATGATGGCCAGGATGTTCTCAAGGGAAAAAAAACCTGGAAAATCCTCCATAAACTCAAGCAAAGTGGAATATACTATTTACAAAGTAATAGCAATGTTCTAGGATGACCAGCTATAAATAACTTTGCTATTCTCGGTAATATAATCATCTATGATACTCTGATGGACTTATGATAAAAAATCCTATCTATATCCCTGATTTTGTCTGAATGAAGATTGAAGCATTGTCTTTTTCTCTATCTCTCTCTCTCTTTTTTACCTAATTTTTCTTGATTATTTTTTATTTAATTAGGATGGAAGATCTATGCTTCTTTCACAGCTTGACTTTTATGGAAATGATTTGCATAACTTCATATAGGATATCTTAATTGTGGGTAGGAATAAGGGAAAAAACCTAGAACTCAAAAAAAATTTAAAACAAATGTAAAATTTTTTTGTTTGTTTTGAATGTAATTGGGGAAAAATATTAAATAAATAAAAAGAGGAAAAATGAGAATGGTGTGTAGATTTCACAAAGCCAAATCCAAACTTTCTTTGCTCCAATTTGCTGCCAGATTGATGTTCATAATCCATGATTCTGATCATATTATTTCCCTGCTCAAAAACCTTCAAGGTTTCTTATTGCCAAAATTTTTTACATTAAAGGTCCTTCACAAACTGATTCTAATCTTCATCTGATATTATTCCCCCTAATGTACTTTATGCACCAGACTAGACTGTTAGTTACCCTTATGCCAAGTAATTTCCATATTCTTCTATTTCCATGCCTTTAGTCATGCCATTTCTTTACCTGAAATGTCCTTCTTTAAAATTTACCTTTCTCTGAAGGAAATCCTAGCCCTACTCTGAGAGCCTCCATATCAACTGCTAGCTTCTCTATGAAGCCTAAACTAATCCCTTATTTTATCACCCATCTGAGAAGCTTTCTTATCCTTTTAATCCTTTTTGATTATAATTATTTGCATATGTGGCATGTCTCCCACTAAATTGTAAACCCTGTGTGGTAAATGATTGTGTCATTTTCATTTGTATCTTTGCCACCACTGAATAGTGACTAACTCATCATAGACAGTATATGTGTGTGATATAATTCAATCCCTAATGCAAAGCTACAACTATTAAGACTTATTATGTCTTCCCAAGCTACTTTTCCTGAATATACCTATAACTGTGGGCAGAGATTATTTTCTTCTTGGCTTATATCCCTATCACCTATCATTGAAACTGGTATATATTGAGTATTTAAAATGTTTGTAAATTTAATCAAATCTATCCCAAAGCTATAGATTATAGATGCTTCCTAGTCTTACCAACGAGATAATCAATGACTATTTCCTTTTACCCATATTTCTTTCCTTGCCTTAAGAAAAGGTAAATTCATTCCCCTTTTCAGACTCCTGAGTTAGAAAATCTTGTAGAATTCAGTATCTTCTTTTCATTTGATAGTATATCCAATTAATTTCACCAGATATAAGGAAAGAACACAAAAAAATAGAACTAATTTTTATTGTCATTAAAATCACTGTACACATTATTAGGGGGTGGAAAAAGAATACAACCAAATGAAACTTTAGGTAAAAATTCAGACAATAATAGTATAATCAGAAAAAGACCTTTTTTTCAAACCAGTGCTACACTGCCTCTGGAGTCAAGGATTATTTCTTATGAGATAAGCATATAATGTCTCTCAGTAATTTTATATGCAACTGAGTGTTTATGTAAAAGGTATTGACTAAAAAGAATATATTAAGTGATATGTGACCATCAAAATAATGACTGTATAAAAGCATTTAGAAATAACAGTGTCTAGGAGAGAGAATTTTAGATATCTGGGATCTGAAAGTTGCCAGGGGTCCTGAGAATCTGCACCTGTTTTGCTCTGTGATGCTTGATAAGCCACTAACTTTATATCCCTCATACATTTGCATCTCCAGTTTATAGATGGCTGTCCCTGCTCAACCAATTCCATTGCTTGGCTGTCATGCTGTGGTGCCATGAGTCTGTGACATTATATTTGCAAGCTGGACTTTAAGCTGCTCCTGAAGAAGGCACTAAATAAACTCCAGAGTAGTTTATGAATTCCAGGTTTGTATTAGTCACATCAAAGCCCATCTTATAAAAGGAAAAAGGGAAACTGCAGTCCAATTCCAGGTACCCAACGGAAGCTGCATAGACTTGTGAGATTGAAGCTCCCACCTACCAGTCCCAAAAGACTCACTGACTTGGAAAACAAATTACTTAGTATACCTTCAGGTTCTTCACTTATAAATAGGAATTATATAAAAATTCCTTCATAGGAACATCCTAGAGAAGCATTTTGTACACCTTAAAGTGCTATGGAAAATGCAAGTTATTGTTAAACCTAGTCTCTTAGTAATAGCACTCTGCACAATAATTGGTGAGATCTATCGTTGCAACTCTACACAAAGATCAATTACCATTAAATATCATTTATTTTCTAAAAGACAACAAGGTGAAATGGAGAAAGCATTGCTCTGGGAGACAAAAAGACCTCCATTCAAATCTCACCTCAGATACTTACTAGCTATGTGACCTTGGACAAATCCCTTGACCTCTCAGGACCTCAATTCCCCATCCATAAAATAAGAGGGATGAACTTAATGGACACCAGGCCCCTTTTAGCTCTAAACCTATCATGCTATAGTAATCTTCATTACAACTATCATTTCACAGTAATATACATCGCATTTTACCATAGTCAAGGCACTTGCATGGAAGAATGGGGTAGGGATTCTAAAGGTTCAGCCCAGTCAGTGTGTTAATTTTCCAATCCCACTTCCTCATCAAATCTATATTCTTAGAACAGCCTCTACCCTTCACTCCAAATTGTATTGGGTTACCTTTTCCTACGTCTTACTTAACATCTATTGTGTTCAAGACTCTTGACAAGCATATGAACCATAACAGAAGAATGGTGACATGAATATTTAAGTAATTGTATATGGAGTAGAAGGAGTGTGATGTCATGGATTGAATTCTGGGTATGGAATCATGAAAACCAACATTTAAATCCTATTTATGATACTTATGATTGTGACCTTGTACAAGTCATTTATCTATTCTTGAGCAACTCTACAATTATTATCAATCACAGATGGTTATATTTTATGTTAATGGAGTAATGTCCCATACACTAAGTTCCCTGGAAGACAAAATTACAGTTTCTATGACTGATATATATATGCACATATGTATGTATGTATATATATATATATATATATATATATATATAAACATCATATATAAGAAATGGATGGCATCATCTAAAGAACCTTGGAATCAAAAAACTCATGTTCAGGTCAGCTCTACCAACTGGTTACATGTCTTCACACAAGTGTTGTCATTTCTTTGGTCCTCAGTTTCTTCATCTTTCTTGTCTACTAGGCAGAGATAATAATTTTAATTCTACCTCACAGCATTGGTATAAGGAAACTATGAAGGATTCACAAACATGAGCTGGTATTAAATCCTATGTTATTGGGGAAATTGTCCTACTTAGGACTAGCCAAAATAAATATGTTGCAATATGAGTATAGTACACAACAAAAATTTATAAAGAAAAACACTGTGTAAGCCGCTGGCCTCTATCTTTCTATATAAGTGATCATCGGCATCTTATAACAAACACATGAAATGGTATATTTTATTCCCACTGTTCTCATTCAAATATTTTCTCTGACCTACAGGAGGACATTTATTTAGAGTTGAATCAAAGGCATCCTGGAGAAAAACACAATTCAAATGCACTCTCAATGCATTCCTAAAACAGTATTAAATGTCCAAGTTCCGTGATAAAACAAATAGTAATTCAAGTACATAAACAGAAGCAGATGAAGAAAATGAATTGATCAGCACCTTGAGTCCAAATCGGTTTCATAATAAAGAGTAAAATAAACTAGTGTCACACTGGAATTCATGACCGATAAAATTACCGAAAGATAACCCTCTTTCAGCAAGACAGCTTTTTGCAAAATCAAATGGGAAAATGCACCAATCCTTGCCCAATTTGATGTCAAGGTTTTTTCTTCTGATGGCAGTCATTCCTCAAATCCAGTCACATAACTGGCCAGTTTAAAAAAACACACATAATAATTGATAGTATATGTATATGAGAATTGCTATGGATGTCTCTACCAGAGATTAACATTGAAACATATTCAGTTTATCATTTTCAGAACCATTAACAATGCTTCAGATGAATCAAACAAAACTGTTACCAGGAATTACTCTCAAGATTTGTTCTTTTGAGGCCTTAATATTTCTTTTCTCCTTTCACCCTATTCTCTCTCATTCTATTTCCAATGAATTAAGGTAGAAAATGAATGGTAAGTAGAATATGACAAGTGAATTGACTACTTTAAGACAGTTAAGGTCTTATCCTTGCTGTTACAGGGGTAAGGAAAAATGATTCAGCTAAAAGAGAATCTGCATAAAGCTAAAATCCCAACTTAAATATGCTGAGATTTCAAACCAGTGTGTTTGTTTTTTACTCTAAGTTCCTCTGCAAGGAACTGATTTTTATTTTATATCTTTCTTTCCCTGTGGATTTTTACAAGAAACTTTTAAATAAATCAATATATCTAAAATGCATAGGAATCAATGAATCATCCTATGTTTAGTGTCTTTGCTTTTAATGATGAAAGGAAAATGAAGTGAGACTATAATAACAAAAACATAAGGGATTTTGGCTTTCCCTACAAAAAGCAAGATCCTCATGATTCTGAGTTGGCATATCAATGAAAACTAAGTTTCTAAATGAGAACTTGGAAACATTTTCTTGACATCTTCTGTCTTTAGAAAATAACCCTAGAATTTGAGAGAAACACATCTAAGAATAACTTGATGGACAGAAACTAAACAGAACAAGCCTTGAATTTGTAGGGTGAGGAACTAAATAATCATTTGGAAACTTCATATCCTTTGGATTTTTCTACTGCTTCCATGTCTTTGGACAAACTTCCCTTTCTGGGTCATGGTATCCATTTTTACCCAACAAGTTATAAAATCTAAATGTTTTCCTTTTCCTTTTTATTAAATTTTAAACCAAGGAGAAGGAACTTTTGTATTTAGTTAACATTGATTCTAATATGGTGGTCACTCTAATGAATTCTTGTTCTATCTTGAGAGTATCCAAAATAGAAGGCCAGAGTTTGATTTGAAAATAAAATCCTCAAAGTCTCTCCCATATTATAAGCAATTGTTTAGGAAATACTATGTAAATGATGACTAGATATCATCAAATACTGTATCCTACATTATAGCAAGACCTCCTGAGCCACAAGAAAGGTGTCTTCATCCTGGGGACTTGCAGGTTTGAAAAATTGAATTTTTTATATGCACATTTGGCTCGGCCCTCCTGCAAAGTATAAGATTAAAATGGGGTTATTCTGCTTAGCTGTTTGCTAACAACAAATGAAAAAGTAGCATGGATAATGGCAGTGATCCATCATAGTTCTACAAACACAGCAGGGTTTGAAGGTAGATGTATTTTTTCCTTAAGAAACTTATTCTTCTCTTTTTTTAAAAATTTTAATTTGAAAAGTCCTAAAATTCTGATCACATGGTGATTAGTTTTGCGATGTACTGAAATTAGGAAGATGCAATCAAAATATAGCCCATATGTAGAGAAACATGTCAGAAGTAGTGGTAGTTTATAATTCAGTCTTGGAGCTTTTCTCATAATAGAATCTTGTCAGGATGGGATGAAGAAAAGGATCATCTACCAAAGCCGGCAGGACTCTGTACCTCTGTTCATTGTTGAATTGACTGGACAGTTAAAAGCTTTCTGGAATTCCTCAAAGTTACTCACTGCACCATTAACTCTGGAAAAAAAATGACAAAAACATTTACTATTTATTTTATGATTATTTCCTGTATAGAATCACTGATGAGGGAAACACTGGGTCTAGAGCCAGGGTTCTGACATTCAAATCCTGCTTCTAATGCTTAGTATTTGTGTGGATCTTGGGCAAAGGACTTGATTTGCGTATACCTATTTTTCATCTGTAAAAGAAGGGAGTTGGACTACAAGGTTCCTTCCTCCTCAGATGAGTGATTTCACTGGAAAGTCTATTTTAACTAAAAATATCGAGCACTGTAATCTTAGACCTGGGAAAAATGTTATACAGAGATTATCTAATCTGACTTCTTCAAATTATAGGCAAGAAAAGTGAGGTTTAATTAGGCTATGTAACTTTTCTTTGTGGTGGTTGTTGTTCAGTCATTTCAGTCATCTGATTCTTCATGACCCCATTTTGGGGGTTTTCTTCACAAAGAAAAGTGGAGTGGTTTGCCATTTCCTTCTCTAGCTCATCTTACAAGTGAGGAAATTGAGGCAAGCAGTTAAGTGACTTGCCCAGGGTCCCACAGCTAATAAGTATCTAATGCCCTATTTGAACTCAGAAACATGAGTCTTCTTGACTCCAGACCTATCACTCTATGCACTGCAGTACCTAGCTACCCTTTTAACTGATCTAAGATCATACAATTAGTTTATGATTGTTGGGACTAGAAACCAAACTTAATATACCATAAACTCCAAGAAAGCAGGAATTATATCTTATCTAAATTTCTTTTCTCTTGCAACATTTAGCAGAAGGCTCTATACGGAGGAAGTCATTAATTGAATTACTGAATAAAATCTTCTTACTGCCATTCCAGTGTTCTTTCCATTATGCCAAGCATATGATAAATCTCAAATTAGTGAATAAAATATACAATTTTCAATAATAGATACTTGGAATTCTTAAGTTTTTTGAGTTTATGACTTTTTTAATGATACTTCCCCTTAATTGGTCTCTAGTTTTGAGGTTTCATTATTCTATACACACACATACCTTGTATTACTGCCTATTATACTCAGATGCATAAAAAAGAGCAAAAAAAAAAAAAGTTGTGATAAGTCTAAAGGAGATGGTTGTTACTGACTAATGGTATAGAGATGTCAGAGAAGATTTTGTACAACACATGGCATTTGAATTGGGTTTTCCACAGTCAAAGAAGGTAATTTTAGGCATAAGAAATGTTGATGTTTCGAGTCTTTCCAAAAGTCCCCCAAAAGAGTCTATTAACCAAGCTAGAAGGTTTACATTGCATAGACACCAATGAATCATACAAGCCCAATAGTAACACAATTTTAGGAACATAAATTAAATAAATGCTTGTTGATTAATTGATTATGTGCAATATCAGATGACTGCCCTTGCTTTCTCTGGTTATAATAGAAACTCCAATGTGACCTTATCAATGAGGATTTTACCCCAGTGATGTAGATTACAATTTATTCATGACTATCTATCCTGTGTGACTAATAAGTTTGCCAAGGGATTATCCATTCACTGTTCTGAAGGGCATATATTCTCTTTATAATGCATGGATACCAATGATATTTTTTTCAATTATGACTAAAAAACACGGAATAAACTATCACCTCTATTTTACTTCTCACCCAAATGTCCATTCAAGGCATTGACCAAAGATCCTAAATTCTAGGTTATTTTTCATTTTTTTCTTTAAGAATTATTATCTTCAAGTATTCAAATAAATGTAATAGCATGTGTCAAATTCAAAAAACCCTGATTATAGCTTATTTTTATTGTATCATAATTAAAATAAAAATTTATAAACAAACATTTGTGATTATATAAAATCTTATATTGTAGGCAACTAGTTGGTAGTACATATAGCAGTAGGCTTTAAAACCATTTTGCTGAGCAATTAATCAAATGTGGTTTCTTTTTTTTCTTCATCCTTTGTCAGTGGGAGCACACTTTAGTCCATTACATGCAAGCTGCCTTTCAGGGTAGTTTAGCACAGTGGGAGAGAATTTCCAACACAATGATTAGATTTTTATGTTGGATAGGGAATTTACTATCAACTTCTGAAAAGTTTATTATGGTTCGTTTACTGGAGAGAATGAATAAAACCCCTAAAGTGTAGAAGAAATTTTGGAACATTATCTTTCCAAAATACTAAGGTTAAGATAGCTAGATTCAAAATATGGAAAATAAATATTCAATAAAATTAAATATCTGAATTAAATTACTTCTTGGCCACAAAACATGCCTGAATTCTTTTATCTTCATGCCTTCATTTATGTTATTTTCTATGGTTAGAATGCTACTTCTTTAGCTTTTGAATTCTTGTCTAACTGGGGGGGAAAGCCTAATTGAAACCTATATGCTATATGATACTCTTTTCTGATACTCTTATACCACAATTTAGTAACAACCTTCTCCCTCAGATCTAACAAAATACTTTTTGTACCACTCTAATGCACTTAATTATAATATACAGTAATATAAAATGTCTATATATCTGGCAAAGCTCTCTACTTCACCAGAATATAAGCTCAACAAGGAAAATAATTTTATTTTATCTAAACTGCGAATCCCCTCCTAGTATTAAGCATACTATTATGTATGCAGAATATCAGTTGAATGTTATTGAATGAATTGTGCTTTTTTAGATTCCTAACTTAAATCCACTCCTGTGGAGAACTAAAATTAAAAAATAGATAACGTATTACAGAACCAAATAATTCTAAGCTTAATTTTGTATTCTAATTGATATAGTTTTGTGACAAATAAAAAATATTTAGAATTCAGAGTTCATAAAAGACTCCATTATGACTTTGTAGTTTCTGTATATCAATCACAAAATAGACATTAGAATAGAACATGGAGTAGCTTTCAACGGTAGGGTGTAAACTGCAATTGTTATTATCAGTCACTATATAACCTTGAGAAAATATCTAGTTCAATAATGGAATCATGGCAGGTACCCAATGAATGATTTTTGAGAGAATGAATAAATAAGTGAACAAATGAATTCATGCTTTAAATTAAATTGTTCTTCAATATTAATAAAACAGACTTAAGCATATCAAGACTTCTTCTATTTCTAGTCTAGAAAACTGTGTCATCTGCCAATGGCACAGGTTGAGATATTCTGGTTAATCAAATACTCATAACAGAAACTTGTTATATGTATTACAAATTTTCAGAGTCTTAGAAAACTACAAAATCCACCAACATACTAGAATGACCATAATTTAATCTTTCTTTGATAATTCAAAAGGCACAATGGCTTTATACAAGACTTTAAATGCTTATTTTAAATTAATATAATATTGATGTTGAAGGGTTAGTAGATTGTAAGTTCTATTAAGGCAAGCACCCTATTTCATATAAATTCTGTATCTAATGATATGATCCTCTGTACACAGTAAATACTTAATAATTATTTTAATTTAAATGCCTGTTCATAGAGTATTACTTAAGATAAGGTGGTAGTATTAATTTACCATGATATTCTATGAAAAAATCACTTGACTACTTTTTGAGTATGGTTGTTATTTATCAAGTAAGGTATTCTACTAAGTAATTCATTGATCAGTCAACAAGAATTTATTAAATGCTATATGATGTGCCAAACCATTTGTTGGAGAGGATTCAAATAACAAAGAATAAAACAAGGCCTACTTAAAACTTTTGAGGACCAATTACTTTGTAAAGCACATAAGGAAAAACCATGGTGTTCATATTACCTAAACTGTGGAGGGCTATGAGCACCAATCTGGATTTGTTCTCTTGCAGCTTCTGGTCTGTAGGAGTTGCACCTCACCTGACACAGAGAATCATCACATGGATTAAATTTCTCTACCAGTTGCACATTTTTACAGTACCAAAATTATAATGAAATGTCATAATGCATAATAATTATATAGCCAATGACTGAATGGTCAACAGTTCCTTTGAGAATAGCAGGATCCTCAGAATGGAAAGTTTTGTCAGGCAGAACATTTCTACAATTTGAATCAATTATGAAGGATAAGACTTGAGATCAAGTCTTTTAATTAGAAGAAAATATATGCTAAGATAATTTTTATTCACTTCATTGAAACATAAATTTATACAATATATCATCAACTTTTTTTAAGTATTCTCATTCAATCCAACATTGAAATATCATCAGATATTAGACAAGATCATGGAAAATGATCTGACTTCTGGACCTAGTTCATAGTCATCCTCTCCCTTCTTTATTCTGCCATCACACTTAGAGACTCTAATATCTATATTGATACTTCTAATACCCTGTCCTTATAGTTTCTTCACTTCCTTTTAACTTCCTTTCATCTGCAAAATCAAAACTTTGAAATCTACTCTGTAGTTATCTGACCTTTTCCCTCCACTCTTATTCTTCCCATATATATGTTGTTTGCACTATAGATTCATATCTAATTTCAACTGTCTGCTGTATAGCAATTCTTTTTTTCATTTATATTTCCAATTACATTCTTTTCTAAAGAATGTTTTACAGAACCAAATAATTCTAAACCTAAGTCTTTCCTCTAGTCTCTAATTCAGCTCCTCATTCCTCACTTTAAATAGATAATCCCACCTCTTACTTTACTAAGAAATCAGAAGGTATCCACCTACAACTCTTTCAGTTCCCTTCATCCACTTTTCTAATTTTTTCAATTTCTGTCTAGCCTCTCTTCCTTTCTCCTAGTTTTAGAGAAAGAGGTAGCCTTCCATCTTAACAAAGCTAACCCTTTTCCCTGTATCCTAAGTTGCATCCTTACTACCTCCCTGAGGAATTAAATCCATTAATATATTTTTCTTATTTTTCTTCTCTTGACCCTAAGTAAAGGAAGTTATTTTAAGCATATCTTTCAAACAGAATATAAATTCATTAGAACAGATTGTATTTTCCTCTTACCTTTGAATCCCCATTATTATTGAATAGAGAGCTTTGCCTACCTTCTCTTAAGACCCTGATGGACACAGTGCAAAACACTGAACTGAAGAGCCCTGGGGATTTTTTTAGTTATTTTTCAATCATATCCAACTTTTTATGACTCCATTTTTTCTTGGAGGAGATGCTCAAATGATTTGTTAATTCCTTCTCCAATTAATTTTACAGATACGGAGCTGAGGCAAACAGGGTTTAAGCAAAGTACTTGCCCAGGGTCACACAGCTAGTAAACATCTGAGGCTGGATTTATACTCTGAAGATGAATCTTCCTGAATTTAGCACTCTATCTTCTATACCATCTAACTAGCCTGGGGAGAACAACCCCCCAAAAATGGCCTCTACAATCATTACTGAGGTATTGAATTGTCATAATCTCAATGAAAGAGCTCCCTTTACCATCTCCAAATGTATCTGCTAATTAACTGCAAATTAGTTCAAGAATCTCAGGAATGCCAGTGCCTTTAAACCACCAAGCTTGCCTGCAGACTAATTTCTATAGCCATTATTGAATAATTTCCAGAGACACAACCTGATAACTATTTCTTCCACTGCTGAAACTCCTGTAAAAGGATAAAGAAGTCATCAGAAGCCCTTAGCACTATAAAATGATTCAAAATTGTAAACAGATATCTTTTGCTTTAGAAATATTAAAAAAATACATTTTTATTTGCTTTATTAATTATACTGTATAGACTATGGGAGTTTCCATCTGACTTGCAGCTGAAATTTCCTATAAATGTTATCTCCCTAACTCTATTGTAAGCTGTTTGAGAGAAGGAACTGGATTTTTCTATTTGATTCTCAATGCTTTGCACACAAGCACTTACTAAACATTTTTTTTCTCTTTCATTTACTCATTCATCCATCATTTTTTACATAGTTGAATTCCAACCTCACCATTTACTGCCTCTACAACCTTGGGCAATTCCTTTAGTTTATGTTTCTTCATCTGTAAAATCAAGATTTAAGGGTAATGTTCTTGTTTCCATTCAAGCATTAACATATTGATCACAGTCCTGGTAAAGATCAGTCAAAGAAGGAATTGAGTAGTTTTAGTATAAGACTAAGTGACTATTGTTCTAGAATGTCAACCAAAAACTCTATTTTAATATACTGTGACCTTTATTTGTTCAAAAACCCTATAAATGTTACCACAAATTGCACTTAGTTAGAGAGCTATCTGGTGCCATGAGTAGGGGAACTATGGTCAGTTTGGATAGTTTTCTGTCTAAGTTATAAATATTTATATGGAGAAAAAATTAAATTAATAATAATATGATAAATAATTATTTATTAACATAATAAATAATTAATAATAAAATGATAAATAAATTAATAAGAATTATTTGCAATAGACAAATTAAAAACAGAGTATATAGCATTAATATTTTATTTCTACAATGAGAGCTTTAGAAACATAAAAAATAAAAATGAGATATTATCATTAATGAATTAAAAGATAAAAAAAAAGCATTATGTTACCAATGTGAATCATGAGATAGTGACTGCCAAATACCTTGAAGCTCCTAAGCACAAAGGTACAATGTTTTGGATGTGGTAGATGACTAATAAATGCTTAATTGCTTAATTGATGCAATGAATGAATCCCCAATAATACTCTAAATTAACAAGAACTTATTCTCTAACTGGGGAAAGAAAAAATAATAAACAAAAGTATCAGAGAACAAGTACCCTGGTTCACATATAGTAAGCATTTAAGATTTTAACTGATTTGAAATTGTGGAATAACCTTAAAAACATTGAAACCTTCATAGGTGAACTAATAAGACGAAAAAAAAGGACTGAATTGTACAAATAAAAAGGATTCTCATTCATTTCAAAAGACAGACTATCAATATAACACCTCTGATGTTCATTTTCAGTATTCTAATCATACAAATTAAGATCTTAATCCATTTGACTATTTACAATGTCAAATAGGTGTTGTTGGTTTTTTTTTTTTTATTATTATTATATCAGGAAGAATCAGTGAAGTTTCTGTTCATATGAATAGAAAGATACTAGAACTCTGAATTGTAATTTTTTAATTCCAATATGCAATTTAATTGTTTACTTTTTTCAGAAGCTATGTAAAGCAAATTTGTTTCTATGGTCCTCTTTTCCTTATTATCTTTTATATCATTTGGGAAATTTCTGAAAGAATATGTTGTATGTTTTACCAATCTTTTTTCACTTTTCCTGGAAGAAAAAAGAACTCTGTCCAATTCTTTATAAAAACAACTTCAATCCAATGTGCTATGAGATTTTCAAAGTCACCTTTCAAATCAAAATTGATTTACAACTGTCCCCCCTGTCAGTTAGGGTCTCCCTAAGGCAAATTGCTCATTAGTAATGCTTTGGATCATATGAGATCTTTTTTCTTTTAGTATAAAAATCTTATCTTTTTTTTAAATCAGAACTGGATTCTGGGGGTTCAAAGGTAGACTGTATATATGCTATGAATAATTATAGACATATTATAAATTAATTTATTGTTTCTAGCAAGATCAATTAAGAGTCTGGCTTAAAAATAAAAGGAACTTCCAACACTTCCCATTCTTTCAAAAAATAACTAATGTCCTCTATAAGATTCAAATCAATTTTGCTTTTTATTTCCATTTTTGGTCCATTTCTGATCCAAAAACTTAAATATCCAGCAATAATCAGTCAACAAGTACTTATTGAGCACCATACTGAGTAATGGGGGAAACAAAAAAAGTTGTATCCTTAAAGTTCCTTTAAGGAGATCATTTCCTGAAGTGAAGAGAAAAAATGTAATGTCAGAGAAACTGAGGCAAGATAGAGATTAGAGAGTTTTAATATTTTATTTGAATGGGAGAGATTTACTGGGACCAAATGGATCCATGGTTTGGTGCCAGGGTTGAATGAGACTATGGTCTCCAAGAATCCAGCAATCAATGTGAGTTCTTAATGACATATATATGCATGGGGCTCCAAGCTACCAAGGGGTGGACCAACGCAGAAGCAGAGTCAGAGCACTGAGAGGGGACAGACTATCAATCCTGACAAGGTGGGGGAAGGCACCAGACATTCTGATAAGTTGGGATCAAGAAGAAAAATGACAAAATGGGGAGAGGCACTGGATATTCTGATAAGTAGGGGAGGTCTGGGGTCATGATGTCTAAAATAGAAGGTCTTTCTCCTTATCTGGATCATGATGATTAGGAGGGAGGGATGGTGTTGCAGAATTGAGCAGAACAATTAGGAACTGAGGCAGAACAATTCAGGAAAACTTAGGCAGGACAATTTAGGGAAACTGAGTCAGGACAATGAAAGGGAACTGTGGCATAACACAACTAGCAAAGTATAAGATATGTCAGAATAGATGGAAAGTAATATTACAAAAGAAGGCACTAAGAATTAGAAGACCAGGAATAGTCTTCTATAGAAAATGGTATTTGATCTCAGCATTAAGTATCAGATCCTTGTGAGAAAACTTGTTATGGGCCAGAACTCTGAACTTGAAACAAAGCTTCTTACAAGGTGGTAAGTCAGTGGAATTGATAAATACAATGGTTATCTAGTTTAGCATGGTGCTTTAGTTCTCTAGTTCAGTACATGTACTTAGTACTTAATATAGTTCTACAAGATTCACACCTATGATAATGTAATTATAAGAGCGCATATAAGCTTGAACAAATTCAGCCAGATTCAGAGCCAGAGAACACAAAGGACTGGAGGCAGAAACTCAAGCTCTTGGAGCCAAGGAAAGAGATTCATTCCCTCTTCAGTCAGGCTCCTGGTGGCTGGCCTCCTGAACTTCCCCCACTGAGACCAAGGTTCTCCAGAAAGCTCCAGCCCCAGGCAAGGAGGCAATAAAGAATTTGGACTTTAATACCTGGCTATTCTCATGGAGATTACTCAGACTAAAAAGAAGGCTGCTCCCAAGACCTACAGAAAACCAATAAGAACATTACAAAAACTAGGGCTAAGGGACAGAGGGATGAAGAAAAGACTTGCAAAAGAGACAAAGAATAGTCAGAAAGATACAAAAATGCAAAAGGAGACACATTGACTTAACATGTTAAGTAAATGAAATAGTAAAGGAAGTTGAAGACTGAGAAAATGTTTTTTTTTTATGTGATTGCTTTATAAAATACTAATTATGCCCAATTCTGCTTCTGATACATATGGCTATCTATAATCTCATAGTTCATAATATTTGGGACTCAGTTAAAGAAATTGTAGTTCTTTAGCCTGAAGAAGAAAAGACTGAAGGGTACATAATGGTATTATTCTTTATTTAAAGATTTGTCATATGGAAGAATAATTAAGTTTAATCTTATCTCCAGAAAGCAGAAATTTAAGCAATAGGTAGAAGTTTCAGGGAGACAACTTGAGGTACAATGTAAGAAAAAAATCTCCAAAACTTTAATGAGACTCCTTTTCCAGTAATGGGTGAGGACTTATTGGAATACAAATAGATACATACATAGATTAGTAGGTAGATGGATGGATAGATAGATAGACAGACAGACAGACAGACAAATGGATGTCTTATTGAAGATAATGATGTGTCAGTGTTTGTAGAGGAAGACTTTTATATAAGTATGGATCCAAATACTCTGTAGGGTCCCTTCTAGCTTGAAAATTATATATTTCTATGATTATAGACATAGGTAGAGCCCTGGGAAAATGATTTATGAAGAATTCTGAAGATTGTCTAGCGTGAGGCCTATCCATATCCTAGCCTCTATCTCTTTGTAGTCTGAGCCATTCAGAAACTGCTTTATGATCTCCCCAACACACAACACATGAATCTTCAAGAAAAATTTCACTCCTATCATAACATGTAAAAGTCATTGTTCCCTTCAAGTGTTGGGACAAATTGATTCACATGGCAAAGATCAGAAAGAAACCATGACTGAACTATATCCCTATAGATATCTAGTTCCACTAAGAGTTGGTTTCTTTTGTCAGGACTTCAATAACACTGAGAAAACTTTCCCAGAAAGCTAGCTAATAACCTTGTAAAATATAAGCACAGCATTGAAGAAAAAAATATAAAAATTAAAATTAAATATTAAAAAATACATGCAAGCAGCAAAGCCTAAACAATTTGCTGAGTTCTTTCCAAAAAGATACCTTATACAAATATCAAAAATAAGGTAATAAGGAGGATAGAACTATTGTAAGAAAGCATAGAAAGCATCCAGCACTGTTGTGGTTTAGTTATTTCATCATGTCTCATTCTTCATTACCCTATTTGGGGTTTTCTTGGCAAAGTTACTGCCATGATTTGCCATTTCCTTCTCTAGATCATTTTATAAGTTAAGAAACTGAGGCAAAAGGGTTGAGTGATTTGTCTGGGGTCAGAAAGCTAATAAGTGTCTGAGGCCAGATTTCAACTCAGGAAGATGAGTCTCCCTAACTACAAATCCTGCATTATATCCACTGCACCATCTAGCTGCTCCACTGTGTAGCTCCAATATTGGGGTTCAGAACCATGGACAGAGCTCAGAAACTATCAAGAATCACTGCAGTCACAGAGCAATTTGTTTGGCAGCAAAGGAAGTTTACTAAGTCAAACACTGAAACTCTTGTGCATGTTGTGATGCTAGTGGAAACTTGAAATTTATCTCATTTATTTTTTATTAGAATTTTCATTAAGAAAACAACCTTAAGTCACACATTCCATATTTAAAGCTTTCTTTGTAATGCTACTCACATGAGCGTAACTCAGAAAGAAGAGTTGATTATTGGTGAATTTAATGCCTGGTAGGAGGTCCTCTTCCACTCCTTGCCTTTTATCATTTATCCATTTCCTATAGGCCTAGAGGGAAAAAATAGAATGAAAGATGTTTATTATTTTTGTTAGTAACTTCAAGTTCACAAAACCACGGTTCAGAAATTAAAAGAGACTTTAGACATCAGCAGGTCTTAGGTGACTTGTCCAGGGTTACACAAGTAATAGTAGCAGATCTGGAATTGAGACTCAAATCCTGTGACTAAAAACTCAGCACTATTCCTACTATACTATTTCTCCTCAGTAATAATTATGTCTTGATTTGAGGAAATCTGCCATGCAAAAATTTACCATCTTGCAAGTAATATAATCCATAATTTGATGATATTTAATATGATATACTATGAGGCATTTAATGTGGGAAGAACATTTCAAGGAAATGTCAGTCTGATCTGTTGCCCAATGAGGAATCTAGGATTACTAGCAAACTTACAAAGGATACCAAATCAACAGAACAATCATACTAAAAATAAAACAAACAACTATAAATAAAAAATTATTACTTAAGCAATTACAAAAGTTTGACAGTAGATATAACAATTGATCTTGGTATTAGGAAGAACTAGATTTGTCTTGTCTTTGTTGTGTTAGCTGTATGACTTTGAGCAAGTCACTTAACCATAGTTATTTTTCATGAGCAGAGGAAGTTTCCAAATTGTTTAGGAATCTTTTACACCTCTGAAATCATAGGTCTGGACCAAAAATTAGATAACTAAAAAAATTTAATTCCCTCCAGAAAATAAAAAAGTATTAACCATCATAACTTTTACCCAAGGAGCATGAGAATTTTGAATGAGAATATTTATAGTTAGATAAAGAAATATATATTCTCCTGCATATTAATCTCCAGACGGAAGCCTTTTATGCAGTAGAATACCATTCATGAAATAGATTGGATTATTAGGTACAGAGATAAACTTGAAGCCAGGAAGACCTGAGTTTGAGTCCTATTCTGACCCAAAAATGCTGTGTGATGCTGGGCAAATCACTTAAATTCTCTATGTTTTAAGTTACTCTCTGAAATTCTGAGTAACAGGACTCCTCACCTGAGTGTCCCCTATACCAGTGAAATGACACTACCAGCCCCTATCTCTATATCTATTAATGCTATTTGATTCTTTGATTTCACTAGTATGATTACTACCTCTACTTCTATATGGATCACAATTCCTTAATATTTAGTAGAAATTATTTCACATATTAAAATGAGAAAAAGTTTGGGGGGCAACTTTATGATGATGAATATCTTGAAAATTAGCTAGACTCTGACAATTAGCTCTGACAACAGACATTTAGACATCTCTAGATCCTTACATGAAGTCCTTCCATCTTGGAAGGATCTGACAGAGATTGCAACTTGCTAGTACAAGGGGGGAAAAAGGCTCTTGAAAATCCAAAGTCACCTCCATGATACATTGTGACATTATTGCAAATTTTTCATGGAGGAATAATATATTTTTAACACTACCATGAATGTGCTACCTAGAAACTGTAATTTATTCATTAAATATATAATATTCTTAATTGTGATTTTGTACCAGAAGCCAAGAATATAGAGAGATGTGTGTATATATATATATATATATATATATATATATATATACACATAGATATGTGCATATATGTTCATTTTTATAATGGAAGTAGTGTTTTATGGCAAACATCTGCAATACATATATATAAAGTTAGATACATCGGTATAAATTTTATATTCTGCTTTTTAAAACATCATGGAAAACATAGTAATGCATACCCTAAAAGCTTCTCGCAAACCTCCATTATCTGCAATATTTTCTCCCAATGTCCTCTTCCCTTTCACCTAGAAAACAGGAGGGGGGGAACATCCCATTAGACAGCTCCACAGTCAACTATCATTCAAACTAAGTCACAATATATTAAAGCAAATACCACGGTAGACATGTTTTAAAGGAAAAATTATGTCTAATAAATCAAAGTAAGTCATCGTATATTTTGTGATCACAAACTAAGCCTTGGAAGGTACTCTTCAGTGTAATAATTTATTTCTTTTTATGCTACTCTTTTGTACGATAAAATAAAATGTAGCAAAATATCAAGTGGCTCAGACTTTAGGGAAAAGAGAATATCAATAAAACTGATTATTCTCTAATTATAGCTGATTATTCAAAGAGTATTCTAAATGCAGCCATGCATTGTTCTGCACAAATTAACAAAGCATACAGAGATGACAGCTTGCAGGGGTGACCAACCTCTAACCTCCATTAATCTTTCTTCCAGAATTTAAAGGAGGAAGCAGCTCGGCAATGTGGAAAGAACTTGGGAGGCCAGAAAGGCTTAGAATTGAAATCCTTTATTAGCTGGATGAATTGGGTGAAATTCTATCATCTCTTTTTGTCTCAGTTTCCTCACATTAAAAAAATGAAAGAATTAACTAGAACTCTTCTACTATAGCTCACACTAATATGATATTTTAAAGTCTTTTCATCTATTACTTCATTAAATCCTGACAATAATCCTGTGAGGTACGTGTTATTATTCCCATTTTACTGATGAAGAAACTGAGGTTCAAAGAGCTTCGATGACTTGCTCACAATTACGATAACAGTAATATAATCATAAAGACTGAGGCAGAATTTGAAGCCACATCATCCTAAATCCACTACCCACCAGCATGGATCATTCTACCCACTATTCCACAGTTCCTCTCAATTGTGTATTTGATTAATTCTGTTGTCCTGAATCCACCTTAACCTGTCTTTCTTTAGTCATCTTATTTTCCAGAAGCAGTGAACCCAGAATGTGCAGGATGGCCTGCACAAGAACAAATACCCTTCCCCAGATTGGACATCATTTATTGTTTACAATTCAAGCTGTAATCCCTGTGTGTCCTTGGGAGTCAAGACAGGAGACAATCAGTCTCAACTAGGCTGAAAAACTGCTTGTGCAGCTGAGATCCTCATAGATAAGCAAATCATCCCATTTTCACAGTCTAACAGCTCCCAAGGGAAAAGAATGACTCTTTTGCCATCTCCTAGTTCTTTTCCTTTGGGAGGGGTTTTGTCCTTTTCCCATCTTTATCGCATCTTCCCTTCTTCCTTGCCACACTCCTTTGGGAGGAGATTTCTATTTTCTCCTCCTTCCTTTATTGTATTATCATAGATATGAAACTTGTGTGTGGACCATGAATTCTTTGCTCTGGTTTAGGATTCCACATGCATGTTCAAACCTAGTGTTCATGAAAGTTTCACAAAGTTGTGATTACCTATTGAAAATTTTTACATAACTCAATAAATTCAATTCAATAAACAGTTATAAATACCTTCTATGTGCTAGGCACTATGCTAAGTACTGGTAAAATAGTAAACAATTCAAAGGGGAAACTTCCAAAATTTGTGGAAATCATATCACACAGCTCCTCTTTTAATACCAGTAAGATTTTGTTCCCAGTTAGAATCATCAAAAGCATCAGAACATTAAATTAGCCTGGATCAAGATATTATGAATTTTTTTCAAGTCAAGAATAGTCTAAGGCTAGGCTTCTGAAACTGAAACTCATTCCAAAAATATCAACAGAATCTAAATCTTATCCTCATTATGCAAAAATGAGAAAGATCTATATCATTTGAGTTAGCTTTCCAGTTGCAGAGAAGGATTTGTGCTGTGTCAGCTACAAATACTTTCATTCTCTCCCCTCTGGGACCAAGAATATCCATCTGCATAATGACTCTTCAGATGAAGTATAATCTGTAGTTATTGGCAAGGAGCTAAATTGGGGGAAGGAAGGAGAAAAGGAGATAGGAAGGAGGGAAAATATCTATTGAGTCTAATACCTTCATTTTACAAATCAGGGAAACAAGTTCAAAAAAATGAAGAAATCTGCTCAAGTCACATAATAGCAAGTATCAGAGCCAGAATTTGAACCCCTGACCCTAAAGTTACATCTTTCCAATATACTACATTGCCTCTCTATATATTGTTAGTGTTCCATAAATGCTGAACTCTAAATGAAGGAGAAGGATAATAACTTAATTTCTCTCTACAGGGTGTCTTTTTTGTTTCTTTCTACATTACTAACAGGCCCAATCTCAACCTACTCTCATTTCATCCCTGGCAGTAACAAATACCTTTTGAAATCACATACTTCTTGAGTTAAAGATGACCCTAAAGATTTCTGGTACATTCTCAACAAATTTAATAGGTGATCATCCACCTAAAAACCATCTAGTGATAGAAAACTCACTACTGGAGCAAGCAGCTCTGTTTCTTTTGTATTGCTCTGATTGTGGAGCAGTCTTTTCCTTATATTAACTAAAAATTTGTCTTCCTACAAGGAAGGAAATGAACATTAAGTGACTGCTATGTGACAGACAATGTGCTAAGTGCTTTAAAAATATTATCTCATTTGATACCTCACAGCAATGTTATTATCCCTATTTTACAGTTGACAAAATGAGGCAAATACAGTTAAATAACTTTCCTAGGATCACACAGACAGGAAGTGTCTGAGGTCAGGTTTGAATACAGGTCTTTCTAACTCTAGGCCAACAGCTCTATCCATTACATCCTCTTGTTGTCCTTATATATTTGTAATTTCTAGTCATTGCTCCTACATATAGCCTCTGCCAAGCAGAATAGGTACAACCCTTTCAATATTTGAAGACAATAATTCTTTTCCCTTTAATTATTTTCTTCCTCAGGCTCAACACTGCTAGATATTTCAACTGACCCTTTTCTAAAAAGCATGGTTTCAAGAATCTAAATCATCCTAGCTGCCATCCTTTGTCAGAGTATCCAAAATTGCTGGAAAAAGCTAAATAGGGTCTGATAAAGACAGAATATTTTCAGATTATCAACTTTCTTATTTTGGATACCATACCACTTAACATAGCCTAAAATCACTTTGTGTCTGTATGTATGTGTGTGTGTGTTAGTGTTATCCCTAGCATATAACTGTGAGCTTACAGAGATATATCTGTGTATGTGCATATATGTATAATATATCTGTATGTGTGTTGTATGTGTGTGTGCATGCAAATATGTGTTAGTCGTGGGATACAACTATGAGCTTACAGGGATATATGTGTATGTGTATGTATATATATATATGTGTGTGTGTGTATATATATATATATAAATATATATATATATGTAAACTGAAATTTAATCATATAACTAAAACCCCATCATTTACTTCAGCAGCAAGTGATTTTTTAATCTACGTGGTAGAATTTTCATTTATTTCTACTAACACTCATCTGGTTGGATTCAACTTATCATTCTACCATCTCAGATTTTTTTCTAGATTCTGCTTATGCCATCTACGATATTAGCACCACTCTCAATTTTGCTGAGAATCTTCTGAAAATAGGATAAATTTCAATTTACAACATAAGATGAAATTTTATTACGTGAAAAGTCTAGGATGGTAAATAGTTTTAGATTCTCTAAATAAAAGGTTCTAACTTAGGCTTTATCCTGCCAATTCCTAATAGCATCATGCGTATAGACATATTGGCAGGAAATAAAATGTGTTTCTTTGAGAATATGTATTATATTCTTATAAAAAGCATTTTTAAAATGTTAAATAAGTTAAGATAGTTATTGTTGTTTTTTTTAATTGTATCAATTCAATTGACTCTTCATGACCTCTTTTGGAGTTTTCTGGGCAAAGATACTGAAGTGGTATGCTGTTTCCTTCTCCAGCTCATTGTATAGATGAGGAAACTAAGGCAAATAGGATTGACTGATTTTCCCAGGGTCATGGAGCTAGTGTCTGACATCAGATTTAAATTCAGGTCTTCTTGACTCCAAGACTAGCATTCTATTCACTCTACCACTTAACTGCTTCCTCCATACATTTCTATCCCCATCCCCACAACATTTGCAATCTGTAATATTATGCAATAACTTCAACAGCTCAATCAGAGCCTCTAAGATTTTCAACTGTGCAGGACAGGGATTACAGTGGAAAAAATAACAAAGAAACATGTCACTGATAGAGGTTATTGGATTTAATATTCTAAAATTCAGGGTGACAAAAGTTTGCTGAATGGCTACTCTGTCATCCTTGTTTCTGAGTTGTAATTGACAACTCCACAGTTTTATGTTGTTTACCTGTAGATCAACCAGTCTGTAGATTTTCCAAGCTTATTTCCTCATTTACCTTCTACTTTTCCATTAACATATTTCCCAGAGGGCAGATAAAGAAAGACGGTGTAATGAAAAGTAAAATTATTATTTCCAGGCTTATAGTCACATAGTTGAGATACACCAGGGAATTACTTAGAAAAAAATTTAAAAACCATCTTTACCTGTCAATCATGTTTCTCTTTTGAAGTAAATTGGGGTTTCTATAATACTAACAGCATAGATTTAGAACTAAAAAGGCTATCTTGTTGAAACCCCTCATGGTACAGAAAAGGAAACTGAAACCTAATGCTGAGCTCTTGAAAGTGAGAAGAATATATCTAAGTACAAAGAAACCAAATTAATCCAAATTCTAACCCTAATATACAAATGCATAATGCCTACCTACCCTTCATGAAAGGCAGTGAGAGAAAATTTCGAAACTGAGAAAAGAGAGAAATTTAGAAACTGAAGCCCCATTTCCAAAGCCTTTTCCGCAGTACTATGTTGCTCCTCATCATCACCATTACCATCAGTGACAAGGGGAGCCCCGAAACTCTTTCTCTTTCTCTCTCTCTGACTTTGGGAATGAGCTATGAGGTAGAACACTTGAGAAGTTCCTTGAAGGAGAAATTCTCCTTGAACCCTGCCTCTGTGAGACCCACCACAGGGAATAAAGATAAAAATGGTTTATCTAGGTGGGGATAGTTGAGTCCTTGAGCTGGACAATTCCAACCTTTTTGAATTAAAGATCAAACCTAGAGATACTCATTGAATTCTATTCAAATTCCAGCTCAAGCCCCATCAAGAGCAAATCCCAGCTTGTAGCCAAGACTTCTATTATAAAAAAAGCCAGGTTGGGGCTCAGTCCTGGCAGAGGACCTAACATGCTATGCCAAGGAACCCTCTGCCTGTTGAAATGATATACTCTTTCAGCGTTACCTTCTCTTTATCTTCCTCACCTATTTCCTCAACAAAACTTTATACCTCTCTGTAGGGATTTCTCTACTAGAAACTTTACTTCTCTGTCAGACCTTGCCCCTAAAGAATTCAGTATTTCTATTCAGGCATAGCAAAGGCTGACTTCCCAATAATAAACTTCTTTTTACCAGTCCAGCTTTTCAGGTTCAGGGGGTTTCCACAACTCCCTGCCATATGCCAAATCCTAAGAGATTTAGGGGAGCCAAACCTCTTCATTTGGTTTTCTGAATCTCGAACATGCCACTAACTTCTGGAACCTGCCATCATTAACTACCTGACCACAAGGAACCCTAATCTCATAATCAGCATTAGCACCATCATCAACATTTTATTTAGAACCTTAATGTTTTCAAAAGATTTTATTAGATCTGCACATCTAAAAAGTAGATACAAGAGGTATAATTATCTCTATAATACAGATTGGAAAACAGAGGCTCAAAGAGTCTTTCAGAGTTTTGGGGTAGAGCTGCTATCTCTATTTTGATTAAGATGTATGCAATATTTACTAAAACTTCATTGTTTTAAATGCCATTCATTTAGAATTCATGATGATTCATAAGAGCTAGCCTGTAGTTGACCTTTGACATTTTTTTAAAAATTTAATAAACAAATTAATTGTATAAATAAAGTTGTTAATGTTTAATCTATTGAAGAAACCAGAAATTTAGCAGCATCATTTGCATATAAATAATGAATGTGTTTATTTCAAATGTTCTTAACTATTAGCCTAGATTAAAGGTATATTTGGAAATAATAAAAATTATTCCCTTTTTTTAAAAAGGTCTATATTATTGATATGCTCACTGATTCACTAATTAGTGCAAATTACTGGTAGTTTAGAGGAAAATTTTTATAAATTATAATCGTAAATTATATGCCAATAAAATAAGTAGCCTGGCATACGAATAAAGATCTGTTCTTTACTCTAGAACAAACTGAGTTCAAATACTGTCTCAGAAATATACTGGATATGTGCTTCTAGATAAATCATTAAATCAATAATATAATCAACTTCTTGGTTTATATTTTTGCACATGGCTAATAGGGAATTTGTTTCACTGGACTATATTCATACATACATATACATTTTTATGTATATAGCCAAACAAAATAAAAGCCTTTTGATCATACTATGCATATATAATGTATAATATATATGCACATATATATATTTTTAAAGGCTTTTCTTTTTCTTTTACAATAGTAGTAAATACAAAAAGAAGAGAAATAAATCCTTATTAATTAAAAATTTTAAAAAAGAAAAGTTCTCTACAAATAGATGTAAACATATATGTATATATATATATACATATATGTATACGTATATATGTATGTGTATATATATATGCCTGGGTGTGCAGATATAGATATATATGAAAAGGATAAGTTGCAAAATTTACTTATATTGGAAGAATGAGTTTCTTCATCAAGGATTTCCCTATATTAAATAAATCACAGGTCCAGCTCCCATACCATAAAATTTGCTATTAATTATCCATGTTTGGGAATTGTCTTCTTTCTGTTACTTTCAATAATAGTTAACATTTATATTACACTTTGCGAAGTACTTTTTAATTATCTCATTTAATCTTCACAATCTTGAGAGGTATATATAATAAAAAAAAAATATGTTTATTAGAAGCATAAAATGTGATCAACTGTCATCCAAAATGGGAAACTACACATGGGAGAAATCACCTGGATTTTTAAAAACTCTATGATTTTACTTACATTTAATCCAGCTTTCTTCCAATAATAGCTGCTATATTGGCTAACCATACATTTTGTTTT